>NW_017306544.1:57848-96733 GCF_000935625.1 Nanorana parkeri
GGGGGGGGGGGGGGGACAAACACACAAAAAAACAAAAACAAAAACATGGAGTTCCCCCTTCACATCACATAGTCCTCAGTGCCCCTTCACATCAGAGTCCTACCTTATAAACTTTACCACAGTGTTGCTGTGGCAGTACTGTACAGGGCAAGAGACAAAGTAGGTCTATATGGAGGCAGACTACTGTCGTCTTCTGAATGTTTAAGGAGGTCCTGGATGCAGCCTACTCTGGATTAGCATAATGGGTTTCCATGGTACTGTTGGCTGGCTCTCCTTCTGCCTGAGAAAATTTGAAGGCACTCCTGACAAAGCCAGAAGGTACCCCAGGGTGCCCTGACACCCAGGTTGAAGAAGGATACCTTAAATAGCCTTCTACAAATATTAACAGCTTATGTACCACTAAAAATTATGCAAAGTATACAACTTTACTGCTTTGATGATTTTGCATGTCTTCACAACTAATACTATTTCACTCTAGTCTCAGCAGTAAAATAATTATGTACAAAGAGAAAACACAATTAAATGCAGCCTACTTTCTTTTTCTTTCTATGAGCACAGCTGGAATGTTTTTCTAAACATGTCAGTAGAAGTTCCACAATGCATATGTCTAAGCACGTTAGCATACAAAATGGTATTTGGATCTGGGTGCATACTTTATTTAACTTTACTATAACAATGTCCTAGTCTTCATAGGCAGATACAAATATTTTCTCATGGGTTGGCAGTTAGGGAAATATTCTAGAGCTGGCAACAATTTGAATAAATTGCTGACAGTCAACATTGTGCCCCTCCCCCCTGCACGTACCTCTCTCCTCTGGTTCCATCCTACGGCGCTTAGTCTCTCCTCACTGCAGTGAGCAGAGCGCAGGGTAAAAAGTAACCCTGCCACTCCATGTGCACAGTGAGATGGGAGAGCTGTGCTCTTCCTCTCTCACCTGTCACAGGAGTTCCAGCACAGTGCTGTGCTAGAACTCCTGTATTGTAGGTGGCAGGATCAATAAATAGAACCTGTCACCTCCAATTGCTATCACACATGGGATTGTTTTCTCCTGTGTAATAGCAATAAAGTGAAAATTGTTTTTTTAATTGATTAAAAAAAATCACATGCATTATAGTCCAGCACAAAGCATGGTAATGCTGTGTGTCTGTTATATGGACTGTTTCTGTGCGTTGGCAGCCCATTCAAAACAAATGGGCTACCTTAAAGCAACACACGATAACATGTCACAGAACACATGTTGACACAATGCATAGAAATGGAGAAGTGTAAATAGAGTTGCTTACAACATTCCCTGTGAATAATTAAATCCAAGTAAGACACTTACAGTGCCACCAGGTAAGAACTGGTATTTCCCAATTTGATCAGCACCAGAACCTGTAAAATTCATAAATGTTCAGTTTTTAAGGGATGATGTGGCAACACTAGTGTGGTGATATATCCTTGTCTAACCATATCCATGCATATTAGAAGGAAATGTAGCATTTTTACTACACTGTTCAACAATTAGCTGTTTGTCTAGACATCCAGACTGTAGGTATGTAGAAGCAATAAGGGCTTTATTAGCTGCAACAGTTACTATAGCAGTAGCTTTGCCAATGTATTTAAAGTGACACTAAACTCAGGAGTAGACTACACTCTCGCGTGAAAGACTACAATCTCAATACACAATGGAAAATAAATGTGTTCACTACACAATGGTAAACTAAATGTGAGATTATAGTTCTTCACTGGAATATAAGCCTTGGCTTGGAGTGGTGGCTACTTTACAACACACTCAGGGACCATGGGGAACAAAAGAAGCCACCTTCCAGAAGGAAGGGCAGTGCCAACATAACTTCAGAGATGATTTGAGGATCTACAACCTAGTGATACACAAATAAGCCACATTTTTGTTAATCGGTAAGATACTTGCATTTTTTTAAATTTAATTCAATAATTTCTATTAGTTTTTAAAGCGGTTTAACAATTAGGGCAAGTAAAAATAAACAAACGTAAGGTATTACATAAAACCAGATTCTGTACATATTCTGTGCGTTCTACTTAAGTAATAAATCGTCAAAGAGGTACTTCACTAAATGGTAGCAATCCACTGTATAGTAATACAGTGGGTACTTGCAATTTTTAAAGTGTATTTCCACTTTTGTAGTCAAATTTAGGAAAACCCCTCGTTATGTGTTCCTATTCCCACAGCATACTGAGAAATAACTTTTAAAAATTCTTACCTTTTAGATGTTTTGTTAAGTCAGGCAAGATGGCTGATTCCAGGTTTTTCTTAGCCCTTTCACAGTGGTCTGTCCCAATGGAACGTCTTGTGACTGAAATTTGAGGATTGTGTTAATCTGATGAGCTTCATTAACATACAATGCACTAGCTACCTCTGAACGGAGCAGACCCCTCACCCATAACAGCCTCTCCTAACATTTAAAAGAAATAGAAGCACAAATACATTTTAACCCTTAAAATCCGAACCCAAGTAAAAACAATTTAAAACTGCAAAAAGCATTTTTTTTTTTAGCTTAGCGTAGCTTACGTAGCTTATGTGAATAGCAACATGTAATATATATAAAGTAGGTGTTACCCAATTTGGCTGCGAAAGTGGAAATACACTTTAGGATTTAACTCCTGAGTTTAGTGTCACTTTAAGGGATACCTGTATATAAGTGAATATACAGTGTATTGCCATTGCTGACTCTCATTCTCAAAATGCAGGCTGCATCTCTGTCATGTAATTCCAAGGCTTCAGTGCTTTCTGAGGCACTAATATGAAAAAAGTGTGCAGATCAGGAGTTCTACCTTCACACTGGCTTTTTAATTTGCATGATTGTGCCAGGTCAGTGTCTGAGAAAGTAGAGAAGCCAAGGACGGCCAGGAAGCTAGTCAGTGAAGGAGGTCAATAATAGTTGGCCCTGAATTTTTCCTAATATGGTTTTCCTATACATTAGAACACATTAAGAGACAAGGGTGCCCTTCATCCATCATTTGCCCATCTGCCATAAGGTACCACAATCCTGTAGCTGTAGCTCTTTGTTCATTGTGTACAGTAAAATTGTCCCAAGTTCTAACACTTTCTTACTCGACTAAAATCTGTCTTTGTCACCTTTGGAGAAACTTCCCATCATTTCCTGTCCTGATGGGAAATGAGGGAAGAAAAAGACAGCAATGAAAAACAAGCATAAAATGTTTTGGGTGGAGTTGGGCTAGCTAGCATGACTAATTGTTGAGTCTGCGCATTTATGGCATTTAGGAACTATACTGTTAAGATTTCCCCCATTCCTTTCTGATGCATTTTATTCATGTTTATTATGTAATATTTTAATTTTACAAATTGTTACCCTTTAGCCTGTTTAGATTTGTAGTTTGCAACATAAAGCACTAATTGCTACACCTCATTTACGGCTAATTGGTAATTAACCTAATATGACTCGCCTCTGCAACTGAGCTTGTAATTCTGATTTAGTACTCCACTTCTATTTTGTCTTTTTTATTTTTGTGCATATCCTGTAAGTAATAGTTTTAGGATGTGCACCCAAAAGTTAGGCTGTGATACTGATACTTATGTAAAGAGGAACAGTGAAGTTACTGACAAGCGGAGTTACTTAGAGCCTTAAACCTTTTTTCCCTAATTTTCACATCTGTATACAGAAAGGAAGAATACAATATATTGTTTATATGGAGGCAGACATCCCCATATTTTTGATACATGAAGTGCTTTTGGTTCCTTTGCTATTAGTCTGGAAAACATATTTATATTGCAGCTATGAGAATGTGGTTTTGTGGGGGGGGATTTAGGAAGAAGGAAAACTCACTTTATAAGTAATGTAGACATATTAACAGAAAGAGCATTACAAAACACTGATTTACAATTAAGTTGTACATTTGAATCAAGACTATTTAAAAAAATATTTACTCATGCCATTAATGAGCGAAGCTTATACATCCTTAGCAAAACTGTACAGCGCTAAAAACCTCTCAGTAAAAGTGCATATATTAATACCATAAATAGTGCAAAATCAATAAAATATATAACATATAAAAGTGTATACAAAATTGATAATCAAATACTATAAATAGTGCAAAATCAGTGAGATTAATATATATGACATATGATAGTGTATATAAGACTGATATAAAAAATAAGCAATCCAATAATCAATCAGAAGACAGTCCAGTCCCAAACAGTGAAAGTCGGAAAACTTTTCCAGGTGAAGAAAAGGAATTCTCTCCAAATCCAATACAGTGTAGAAACAACAAACTTGTGTTGAAATAATTCCGTATTCCAATAAATATAGTGCTCTCCACGTGCCGAAACACCCCCCAATGACTATGCACTCACCCCAATTGCTGACTGTCAATTAACAGCCAACAAGCGTTTTAGAATAAAGACAACTATCAGCGTCCTCCTTCCTCGTATTTTATTCGTTTATATGCGCTCATCTGAGATGTTCTTTTCTCCACAGAATTCTGCTACCTTTGTAATTAAAAAGCCATCAGCTGCTATGATTGCACCTGGCTCCCCTTTTTCACCCTTTATACCTTTAAAGACAGGTAAGCCAGTGTTTCCCTTTGGTCCCCTTGTTCCTTGAAGTCCAGTTCCCAAGAGGATATCAGAAGTGTTTAGCAGTCCATCTGTGTCATTTTAAAGCAGCTGTCCGTCATCTCGTAATCGGTCTTATACATGCCTGGCTAAAAATATAGCTATTTTTCTACAGTCCTCGGTTTCCAAGATCTGATCCAGCCATTTATATTCCTATGTCTGTGGGTGTTCCAGCTGACTGCTCACAGCGGAAATAATCTGAGCTGAGCTAATTATTAATTTCAAAATACAGTAGTATCTAAGGGTGGCTAAGCCATGTTTGTAGGTCACCCTAGGGCCAATCCTCAGCTGCAACCCCACTGATCAGTCCTACTGTGAAAAGTTGTTAGTTACACAGTTAGTCAGGATGAAAAAGTCACAAACCCATGAAGTTCAACCAACAGAGAGAAAAATGAAAATTAAGTAAATAAAAAGAAAAACAGAACCCTATGCCCACAGTTACCAACAGTTGACCGAAAGGAAGGCAAAAAAACCCTATAATGGTTCAATTTTGTCTAAAAGGGGAAAAAATTCCATTCTGACCCCATAGGGCTATGACATAATCCCTGGATCAACAATCCCTGGTGTTTTTTTACATAAAATGGTAATGTCTAGTTATATTTTGCACATCTAGGATTGCACCCAGATTTATTTTTAAAACAATAACTTTGCTAGCTAGAATTAGTTCCTGAGGTAGCCTATTCCACATTTTCACAAGTTCACTATATGGCCTGTTTATATATCTATACATGGTGATCATATCCACAAATTTTTTTTGTGTGAATCCATATGGACTATCATTTATAATATTATTTTCTAGCAAAAACATGTGTATGAGACTCAAACTCTCAAGTAGCTTTCCAACTACAGCAAGCTTAGGCTTAAGGTGAAGCTTACAGGTCTGTAGTTACCTGGAAAATACTTTAATCCCTTTTTAATTAGAGCCACCACACTGGCATTGCGTCAACCTATTAGAACCAAACCAGTCATTAAAGAGTCTCTAAAAATAAGAATCAAAATAATAGAGCTCAATTCTTTGAGAACACATGGGTGGTCCAGCTGCTTTGTTCACCCTCATTTTGTCTAACTGTTTCTGGACTATATCAAGTTTGATCCATTATGGTTCATTAGAGGCAGTGGCACTATCGTCCCCATTATGTTCCTGTGTATACCATGTTCCTTTGTATACACAGAGCTAAAGTATTTAATAGATTTGCCATCTCTTTGCCCCCAGTCACCAATTCTGAGTTATATTGTAAGGGACCTGATCTTTTTACTATTAATACCGGTATGTTAAAACAATTTGTCTTGCTCTCTTGTGCAACCTATCACTCGTTTATAATGTTTGCGATCTTTATTTCCTTTTCACATATTTTGTTATATTATTTGTAACTTTCAAATGATTGCATTGTTTCTTCATTTTAAAATTTTTATATTCCTTTTGCTCGTTCTTTGCGGCTTTTTTTTTAAATTCAAAATACTTTATTGAACGAGAATAAAGAAACATGAGAAAGAGTTGCACATTCAATGAGCATATACAAAAAGGAAACAAAGGAAGGAAGCAAATAGACAAATAGCATGTCAAAGTAACTATACCAGAGTAGAAAGGTTTCAGTATTTAACTCTACTGGTCTGACATATAATCTTAAACAGCAAAACACAGTGAACACAACCATAGTGCAGAAAGAGCAAGATAACAGATCCAAGGATGATAAAAAAAAAGAGGTAATAGAAAGGGAACAGAAAAGGGCGGGGGGGGGAGTACAGAAGAAAAAAGGGAAAAGAAAAGAGGAAACCTGGAAGAGAATTGTGTCCTAACACCTAATCATCAGTGCAGTCTTCTATATCTAAAGGATCACAAGTAGATAACCTTGCAGTACATCTATCCCATATTTTATGAAATTTCTTGTCACAAACACAATGTTAATAGATCAGACGTATGAGAGGGAGAGCAACCTTCAGCATTTGTTTCCAGCAAGCAATAGTGGGGGGCAGCATCTGAATCCATAATCTGGCTATCAGTTTCCTGGCAACAGATTTCCCTGATAAAGATATTAGTATATTTATTAGGAATGCACCGATACTAGTATTGGCCCACCTCCCGGCTTCCTGATTGGCTAGAAAGCCAGCTACACTTGTTGCTAGGCACCGAATCAGGTACAGTGTTAAATTCAGGGAGCAGAGCGTTACTCCAAATAGGTGCGTGATTGTTAAATCGGGGGAGCTTCGTACAACTAAACACCATGTCCCACAGTCAAGGACTCGGTGATAGGAGGTGATCAGGACTAGGTTTAGGTTAAAAAACAAAAACATTCCATTTGAAATCAAGTATAGGGGCTCCAATAGGCAACTACCATCAGGTATAGGTAGGAGACATCAAACTCTAAGACTGGGTTCACACTTGGGCGTTCGTAATATGTGCGTTTGACGAGCGTTTCGGGCGTTTTTACTGCGATTTGCAGTCAATGAAACACGTGACAAATGCGCATTTGCAAGGGCTATCCAGCTGTGTCCTAATGGATACGCGCGGAAAATACGCCCCGAAGAAGCTCCTGGACACGCCCAGGTGTAAACCATGCTCATAACAAATAATGGGATTTCAGTGTTTGGCGTTTTACAGCGCGTAGGAACGCACTGTAAAACGCCCAGGTGTGAACCAGGCCTAAGTGACTCCAACATGAGCCAGTGGAACAGGTGAGACAATTGCAAAGCAAGGTAGTATAAATGAAAATCAGGGAATTCCAGTCCTCCGTTATTCAGCGGATAGCACATCGTCTCCCAATTGAGCATGTGTGTCCCTTTACCCCAAAGGAAAGATTTGAAAATAGTGCCTAGAATTTGAAAGTTCTTTAGTGGTATATAAACAGAGGAATGCCATAGCACATGGAGGATCTTGGGAAGAATCACCATTTTGACAAGATTCAACCTACCCATCACAGCAAAGAGTAAACGTGACTAGATTTGAGTCTTTGTTTTTACTAACTGGATAAGAGGATCAAAATTTAATTGAACAAAATCAGATAGGGATCTCGATATATGTATGGCTAGGTAAGTGAGGACCTAGCTAGAGGAAGCTTATCTTTTCCTCAAAGTCTTCAACCGTCAGACCCGTAATGGCCGAGTGCGCTCTGATTCGCATAGCTAGGGGTTCCACAGCTAGTGCCAATAACAAAGGTAAGATGGCAGAACCCTGCCTTGTCCCTCGGGAGAGGGAAAAGGGAGCAGACAGGTGACCAATAACTGTCAGACGTGCTACCAGGTGAACATAAAGTAATTGGAGCCACTTAATCAAAGTAGGACTGAAACCAAATCTGCCCCGAATCGTCCAGAGAAATAATGGCAACAGAATTGAAAGCTTTGGCTGCATCTAAACTAACAACAACTCTGTCACCTAAATGGTCATGGAAGGCTTGTAAGTTCATAAAGAGCCATCTAGTGTTAAGGGTCGTATTCCTCCCTGGAACCATCTGGTTGCACAGCTGGAGACTTCCTCCCCTAACTGTAGAGAACTCTGTCCCCAGTGCCATTGTACCCCTAAGTTTGTCTAGCCTCCTTTGACGTTTAGCTTTTCTAGACTTCCGCACCCCAGAAAATAGGTCAGGGGAAATATGCCTGCTAGGCACTTATCAGTAGATTCCTTAGAGACCTCCCCCTTGGGTCTCCCCACCTGTGTCAACCCCTGTATTAGCCCAGTAGGGAATATGGTATTAGCTCCTTCCCAACAGTAGGGAATATGGTAACAGGGTATAACCATAGCCAACAGGGTCACTGTCTACCCTTTTAGCAATATAGGAAGCAAAACATTAGGGTGGTAGCGTACACTTCCATGAACACAAGCAGTTCCTGTCTGACAAAAAGGCTTGGAGGCAACAGCATTTGCAAACTGTTCTGATACCAAAGTGGCTGCACTGCCAGAGTCCACTAGTGCATCTGTTTCCATGCCATTTATGCTTACCCTTGACACTCCTCCCACACTCCAAAAACATGCTGGTAGGTTAATTGGCTCCTGTCTAAATTGACCCTTGTATGTATGCATGTGAGATAGGGACTTTAGATTGTAAGCTCCTTGAGGGCAGGGACTGATGTGAATGTGCATATGTAAAGCGCTACATATTGGTGCTATATAAATTCTAATAATAAATAAATAAATAAATAAATACTGGTTGTTGTCCTTAACACAGCCTACTACACATATACGGTATGTTGTAGGACTAGTAGGGCAATCAGACCAGTTAACTTGCATTGGTTCTTGTGAGCTCGGACATTGGGTAGATATGTGTCCCATCTTTCCACAAGTGTAGCATCATATCAATCTATTTATATTCATTGTCCCCACAGAGTCTTTCTCAACTCCAAAAGTACTATAATACTTTTTCTTTGTCTGTTCCTAGGGCTTTTGCACTTGATCAGCGGGTTTGTGATGAAACCCCCCATGTGTTCTCAAGAGGTTTCTTTGGAAATAACTATTTTGCTACAATATATCTCTTAACCAGTCTTATCATGTCCTCATAAGTTTTTGGAGCTGTTTGTGCCACCCACTCCCATAGTGTGTGGCGGGTAGTTCACGGAGATATCGATCCATTGTAATCAACTCCACAATCTGTGCTGCACTGTTGGTCTCTGGCTTTAACCATTTCTTTACCAGATAAATTAATTCAAACATCTGTGGTTTAGTTTCCTGAAACCTCTATCCATGAATTAATGTGCTCTGGCTACTGGAGACATCCCTGACCAAGCCAGAATTTCCTCCTTCAAGCAATCACAGTCCTTTGCCTCTTCCTGTGAGGTCAGACTAGGCCTTGTGCACATTTACAGACAAAAATGGAGCCAGACATTGTTGCTCTAGCATCCCTTCCTTTTGGCCACATGCTCACAGGTAATCAGCTAGACCTCGACATCATCATCCAGGATCAACTTTTGTAAATACTGATTAGCCCTAACCTTATGGGCTATATCTGTCATAGTTGCTTCATGTTCGGCTGGTGTGCCTCCTTGATGCAATACCATATGTACTAAGGCCTGGGTCTGGGCTATATAAGCCTAAGACCTGTATGGCTTCCTGCAGAGCAGTCCTGGCTTCTGCAGCCTCCTTGTTTCCTGCTGCGCGAGAGTGGCTTGCGCCAAGGCTCTTAACAAATCCTCCATCCCATTTCTGACACCAGATGTAACAGTGTGTGCCCTCTCCTGGTTAACAGTGTGGGGGTGATTTACTATCCTAAACACACGCACGCACCAGGTGCGTGTGATTTTCACACAGCAAAACGTATTTATCAACCAAAAAGTCTCTAAAAGCATATTTCCACTAATGCCATATATGGAAAAATCATGCACATGATGCATATATAATGCTGCTTCACAGTTTAGACAAAAATGGTTAGCTCATGCATTTACATTCCTGCATTCATCAACGCAAGCAACACAACATAGAGCTAATTTACACAACATCACCTTGCAATTCATGCAAGGCTTTGCACAACACACCTGCTGGGTGTGTACACACTACAAAGGTGTTTAGATTCCACCCATAGATCATGCTGGGAGGGAACACACTACAGAGGTGTATACATGTTCGTGGTGTGTTTATAAGGTTAGTAAATCAACCCCTGTGTCTCAATGCAGTAATCAGATAAACTTGTAAACAAGACTCAGAAGCACTGAGTCTTGTTTAGCCAGCCTCTATCAAATACATATAAACAAAAAAACCTATCTCTGTCAGAGATCTACCTAAATATAGAAAGCATTTTTCGCCCTCACTCATTAAAGGTGCCAAGCTAGGCTTTTAGACACCTGCTAAACAAACAGGACATTGTCTCAGATTACCTTTAGTGCAGCAGCCTCGGAGGTCTGTGTTGATCTCTCAGTCTCTCTCCCTCTCAAGCGACTTGTTAGCTGCATCTCTTTTAAAACCCACTGAGTACACCCTCTTTTGGTGAGTTAACCTATTCTGTAACTGACTGCCTGTTTGAACCTATTGCTAACATAGCAGTCCGCAATTACCTCACCCCGTGGCCAGTACAATCTGTCACAGGCCACCACCTGAAATTGGAGGGAAAAAGGTTTAACCACAAAGGGCGGAGGGGATTGCTCTTCCTCATGGAGTGGTATCAGCAGAAAATACGGCATAATTCAAAACTCATTTAGATACTTTCCTCAGAGACCATAACATACGGGGGTACCGGTACTCTTAATGCCTGAAATACACAGACGCTCACCCAAACCACATAAAAACAATCACACATGCTCACAAAGGTTGAACTCGATGGACCTGTTTCTTGCAAATATGTATTGTTCCAGCAGTGCCATTACACCAGTCAATGCCAGGATAGTCAAAATCTTCCATTATTACCACTGTCCCAACACTTGCAGTCTTTTTTTTCTGTATAAGGAGTCTCTACATTCTCACTAATGCAGGAAGGGGGGCTATAACATACTCCAATAGTTACCTTTGCACTCTGTGCACCCATATGTAATATGTAGCATGGAGACTAATACAAGGCAAGTATTGCCACTTGAGGCCTCAAAACCCCTGAGATGGTGGCAAATGTAACTTATGTGATCTATTTTTGCTATGATGGCAGTAAAGATTAATTTTTGCTTGGGGGAAGGGGAGTTGGAGATTTTTGCTTTGGGATAGAGGGGTTGCTTGGCCAGAGAGGTGGTTTCCTAGGGAGGGAAGGGAAGTGGAAGCAAGGGAGAATTTTTCTTGGCTAGGGGGTGTTTGCTGGATGGGGAGAAGGGAAGATTTATGCTAAGAGAGGGTGAAACATATTTGCTTAACTAGGGAGGTTTTTCCTGGAGAGGGGACATTTTTGCTCCAGGGAGATTTTTGCTCAGGGATAAGGGAAGTTTTTTCAGTAAATGTGTTCTTAAGTGGAAACTTTTGCCTGGGTAATGTATGCTTAGGGTGAAGGGAGTGAGGAATTTTTGCTAGTGGGATGGCTGAATTGGTGCTATGAAGTACACTTGAACTTTGCAATCTGTAATTAATTTCATACATTACAAACACCTTAGCACTGCTTTCTGTGCTGAGTGTTAAGGTCAGAAGGTCAGATACACAAGGGGGCAATTGTATGCAGATACAGCAATGGGATGATGAGTGGTGATGGGGGTGCAGAGGGGATGTGGGGGAGAGTGGGAGCAGAGGAGAGATGTGGGAGTAAAAGGGATGTGGGGGAGAAGAGAAGCAGAGGTGAGATGTGGGAGCAGAAGGGATGTGGGGGAGAGTGGGAGCAGAGAGACGACGTGGGTGCAGAAGGGATGTGGGGAAGAGTGGGACCAGAGGTAAGATGTGGGAATAGAGGAGAAGTGTGGGAGAGTGGGAGCAGAGTGGATATTGGGGAGAATGGGAGCAGAGGGGAGATGTGGGAGTAGAGGGGATGTGGGGGACAGTGGGAGCAGAGGGGAGATGTGGGAGCAGAAGTGATGTGGGGCACAGTGGGACCAGAGATGAGGTGTGAGATCAGAGGGGATGTGGGAACAGAGAGGAGATGTGGGAGCAGATGGGATGTGGGGGACAGAGGGAGCAGAGGGGAGATGTGGAAGCAGAGGGGATGAGGGGGACAGTGTGTCCAGAGGGAAGATGTGGGAGTAGAGGGGATGTGGGGAAGCGGGACCAGAGGAAAGATTTGGGAATAGAGAGGAAGCGGGGGAGAGTGGGAGCAGAGGAAATATGGGGGATAGTGGGAGCAGAGGGGAGATGTGGGAGCAGAGGGGATGTGGGGGACAGTGGGAGCAGGGGGGAGGTGGGAGACAGTGGGAGCAGAGAGGAGATGTGGGAGCAGAGGGAATGTGGGGGACAGTGGGAAGACGTGGGAGTAGAGGGGATATGGGGAAGCGGGACCAAAGGGAAGATTTATCAGAAGTGGAGGAGAGTGGGAGCAGAGGGGAGATGTGGGAGTAGGGGGGATATGGGGGACAGTGGGAGCAGAGGGGAGATGTGGGATCAGAGGGGAAGTGGGAGACAGTGAGACAGTGGGAGACGAGGAGCGATGTGGGAGCAGAGGGGATGTGGGGGACAGTGGGAGCAGAGGGAAAATGTGGGAGCAAAGGGAATGTGGGGGACAGTGGCACCAGAGGGGAGATGTGGGAATAGAAGGGATGTGGTGTACAGTGATAGCAGAGGGGAGGTGTGGGAGCAGAGTCGATATGGGAGAGAGTGGGATCAGAAGAGAGATGTGGGATTATGGGGGAGAGTGGGAACTCAACTGCCCTGCTGAGACCCTCTGCATCTGCCCCTGCTGAGACCCTCTGCCCGAGACATCAGGCCTGCACTCTGGAGCAGAGCTGTAGCACATTACTGTATAATGTATTGTTGGGATTTGTAGTCCTCTATAGGTAATGGTATTCTGCATTGCTGTGTAATGTATTGTTGGGATTTGTAGTCCTCTATAGCTGAGGCCATTCTGGATTACTGTTAATAGGAGAAATACTCTTATTCTCGATTGGTATATAGTTAATATTTTGAGCAAGTAAAAGTGTGCTTTTTAGAAGGTTCTGAATAAACTGGCCTTGAAGCGCTTTCACTTGTTTGCAGCTGCATTCTTGTATCATTAAAACAGTGTCTCCTTATCTCATTAGTAGTAACCACCTGGATGACCGTTCTATGACCCATATTAGCATTTATTAATTTATATACACGTGCATGATTTTTATTGGTTTATACTCTGCCATCTATTTCTTAGTTTTGTATATATATATACCTTGTTTTACAATAAACATTTGAATATAGAGTGGATACACAATTTGGTGTGACTCTTTATTCCCAAGTACTTGTGTGAAGCTGGCAGCACCCGGGTACTCTAAAATTGGAACCCTAACAGCTGTATAATGTCAGTGGGATCTCCACAGCCGGGTGAGTAGCTGTTTTATTCTATTTTTGCTCTCACCTTGCTCTGGAGATACATGGAGATAATTCATAGATGCTATTCGAGCATCAATTTACAGATGCTTTGGGAGCATCAAGTTATGTATCCTGTGGCAGCGTCACAGAAAATGTTAGGAAAGTGAATTAGTTAAATTTTTCCATCGGGCTGCTAATCTTCAATTTTTTGCTGCATGTGCTTTGCTTTGCTTTGCTTTTCTGTTAGTTGTTATCTAATCTGTCTGTTCACTGTTAGTGTTTAATGTTTGTTGTCTAAAAGTTTCGGAAGTGCGTTGTGGAGGTTCACAAGATGCCCTCAGACCCCGGCTAGGCACAAGCTGTTGACCCGGGTCCTCTGAAAAGCAAGTTGTGAACTTCTTTTTATTGATATACCCTTCCAGATTCTTTACTAACCTTCTTATTTGTGTAAGTTTTGGGTAACAAGTTTGGTAAGATACAGGTAAAGGACTGTTAATTATTTTATACATAAAAAGAGGGCTACCTTTTTATATAACAAACAATCTGTCAAAAGCAAATTGGCAAAGTCCTGAGCCAGGAGTGAGCACAGAAACTCTACAACTGAATAAACCCACCCGATTGGGACCCTGGGACACAGACAAAAGGCGTCTGGTAGGCAACCTTTTATGCTTACTGTACTCTCTGTGTCATGAGGTTTCCTGGGTGTCTAGCTGCAAGGTAACCCAGCTTCACATAGCGGACCTTTGTTGTATAAATCCTGCACAGTTAATTGTTTCTACTTTTAATTTGTTGTATCAAGTAGAGTTATTTTAAAGAACTGTGGCTGCCTTGGGCAGACGATTGTGTGATTTTGTGATTACATTTTAGTGAGCAGTTCAGAGAGTCCTGTATGACAACGGGTATTTTTAATCACTGTGTGTGTGTGTGTGTGTGTGTGTGTGGGGTTAAGTCTGTGTCTCCTGTGAGACTATGAGTACAGTATGAATATAAGAAATTGTCCCCTCCCTTGTATGCTATACTAGTGGAAGCAGGTGAAGCGCTCACCCCCGAAGGAGCCGCTGAATATTGAAATAGGTTCTCCTACTTGTTGAGCTAACTCTAGATATTGCCCCACCATACCAGTGGCATAATAAGCCCCAGCAATGCCACAGGTGTCACCCTTTAGCTCCCAGGTGGAGAGCCTGAGTATCTTCCACAAGCACCCATTTCCACATGAAAAACTTGAGAAAGATATGATTATGGAACGTTGTTAAAGTCATTATGGTTATTGCAAGTTGATTTGAAAAAGGTCTGAATAGGTGAGCAGGGAAAGTATGGGTTAATTAGAAAGGAATGCAATATGTTCCCTCCCGGGAACGAAGGGGGTCTGTACTCTGTCCATGGAAGTTTGTGCGCAGCCTTGAATGGATGGATTAGAGTGTGTGAATCTTTCTGCCTTGAGCAAGGGACCCTGCGCGGTCCCGAAATGTCGGTTTATTTGGATGTCTGTGACGCTTTCTGTCCAATAAAAGGGACATATTTATCTTTACTACTGAGTGCTGGTGATTTCCTGACTTTCCTGTGTTTGCACGGCGCCATCCGTGGTATCTCATCACTGCGAGCACCACTTTTTTCATATCTGGCCGGGACTGCTGTGAGGAGTGCGGAGGGTCTCTCCATGTACTTACAAATATAAAAGCCAGACAATGAAAGTGAAGATGAGATGGAAATAGTAAAACAGGCTGTTATATTTTTAGGAGACAGATATGCAACCCACATCTAATTGCCTTGTACACACCGGTACAGCCAGAAACTGTTTTAAAGTAGGAAAATTTACCCCAGAGCTCATGACAGACGATAATCTTTGCTCGATGGGTCTTTCACGGCAGGCTTTCTTCATATCTGTATGTTAAAGGAAGACACTAGAAAATCCACAGTTGTATTGGACATTACGGCAATACTAAATTAATTATGGGCTCTTGATAAATGTGATGTTATAGTTCTAGACGTGCCTCCAGTCTTTTGGCTTCTTTGTTTTAAGCTACTACTAGAAATCCTTTAGTTGCCCTGATGGAACGATATCTCCCTTAATGGAGGAAATAGTTTATATGTTGGCAGGGGCACCTGCTCTTGGGTTGCCCAGTTATTACCTTCCCTTTGTTATAGTCTGTAATTAATTATTAGGACATGTTATGGGAGTCCTTACATAATTATATGGAGACAAATATAAACCTGTTTTATATGTCCCTGTGCCCTTGGACTCAGTCCTTAATGGTTCCCCTATTGTTGTGTACGCACTATAGCAGCATCTGCTCTTCTACTGGAGAAAATAGTTCCTATAGTTTTGGTAGATTCCCTAATTATTATGGTTCCACACTCAGTTCACCAAGTGCTAGAAAATATCAAACTTTAATGTTTGTCTATGTCCAGACTCTTTCCAATGTAACAATCAAGTGATGCACTACTCCAAATATTTATTTTTGTAAAGAAAACGGGGGAATGTGGCTTTAGGACAAAAAGAGACCTTTTACAAGAAAATTCTGTTTAAATTTGCATTTTCATGATGAAACTTGCTAGTTGATAGTTTATCATGCACATGATTATACAGAGTTAATGAAAGCTGAATCATAATCTGTTACACTAGTGAGAGAGTCTCCTTTAGAAGGAGAAGATGTATCGAATCTTTTGTTGATGGATCCTTATATTATACCCCTATTGGGATCCTCCACACATGAGATTTACAGTACCAATAGATGGGGAAATCATTGTATAAGAATTCTACCAGTACACATGTCAGTTCAGGAAGCTGAACTTAATGTACTTGAAGCAGCTTGTATGTGGTTAAAAAGAAAGAAAGTAAACGCCCATACAGACAGCAGATATGCCTTTGGGATTGTACACGATTATGGTCCTATCTGAAAGGCTTGGAACTTTCTGACATGTGCAGGGAAGCTGGTCGAGCATAATAGAGAGGTTGTTTAGAGCTTCCATTAGCCCCTTGAGGTGACCATTTTGAAGGTAAAAGGCCCATACAACAGTAGGTACGAGAGAAGCAGAAGGGAACAGAGGAGTGGATGAGGTGGCGAGCAGGCTGTTCTCCAACCTGCCAGAACAGCCTAAGACACATAAGATGAGGAAGCCTTAGTCTTTCTGTGGATTCAGGCACCTGAGAAGGAAAGGAACTATGGAGGAAGGAAGGGCTTCCCCTAAAAAGCAGAGCCTGTGGATTTGTGGGACTCTATGGTGTCTCTTGAAGGCTCTGTATCCCTGTGGCAATGCAGATATCGCATGGACTGGGACACTTTTCCAAAGACACAATGACCACCTGTATAGGTAAGCTATGGATAGCCCCAGGGTTTTCTACCTTTGCTGCCCGATTCTGCCTGACCTGTGCCCGGAACAATCCAGAAAGAGTAGTGACTGTCCCTTTGAGACACTCCCCTAAGCCTGAGTACCCCTTTTAGAGGTTCCAGATAGATTATATTTAGTTAATCAAGTGTGGATCCTATTGGTATGTTTTGGTGTGTGTGTGTGTTAACATGTTCTCAGCCTTTGGCTAATATATTCTTCCATCCAAGACCCTTCCTCTGTTGCAGGTACTCAGTGTCAAAAGCCTAGAGACCTGTAAGGGAACTGACGAGCCTTGGAGAAAAATTTTAAGGCCCGTCCTAAGTTCTACCTATGACTTAAACAGCAGTCAAGCTTGAAGGGAGTCTGGTTTAAGACATACTAACCATTGCAAAAAAACAACTTTTGAAATGATTGTTGTACTACTTGGAGAGAAGGGTCAAACACACTTTTTCCTTACTTGTATGGCAATAATAGGCACAAATCAGTATACACTGAGTGGCCAGATTATTATGACCACCTGACGTTTGTAGGCAAATTAGCTATAATTAGCTATAATTTAGCGCTGAAGTTGCTAGAGGACCAGACCATTATAGATAGGGAAGCAGGTTGTTTACCACGACAGTAGAAGTGATTTTTTTTCTGAAGATATGGGTAAACAACGCGATTTAACAGCCTTTGAACGTGGGATGATTGTTGGCGCTCGGAGCCATGGAGCGAGTATCAGCAAAACAGCAGAATTCGTTAAATGTTCAAGAGCAGCTGTTGTTAAAGTGTTTGAAGACTGGACTGTCAGCCGAAAATCTGGGTCTGAACGTGCGAATTGTGGCCATCAGCGACTAGGGCAGAATGGAGAGTGGCAAGACTGGTACAAGACAACAGAAGGGCAACAGTGCAGTGTCAAATTCCTCGCATCACCTTTCAACATCTCATGGAGTCACGAGGCGGCCCAACAAAGTCATCTCGTGGAGTCATCTCGTGGCCCAACGAAGTACTGATGGGGTGGTCATAATAATCTGGCCATTCAGTGTATATGTGTCCATCACTTGTGTATATGAGCAGTGGCGTAACAACCGGGGGTGCGGGGGGGTCACTTGCCCCGGGCGATATATGAGGGATGTGAATACTGTCACAGTTCAGTTGCAGAATTGCAGCTGAGTTGTCACTTGTAGTTCAATATTTATGTGCAGACCTTTTACCCCTGCTCCTGCAGGCATGCAAGGCTGTGCTGTTACTTTTGGCTTGTGCTCTCTTCCCAGCAGCTGTCTACTGTTGAAGTTGAATTGCTTGTAGTTTACATGTGTACCAAACTCCTAGTCTTTAGCCTGTCCCTAACTTTTGATTTGTTCCCTGTATTAGTGTCTGCAGCCTTTCAAAACAGCTTTGTGCCTTCGTCGGCTGCTAGCTGAGTTGGGGGAACCTGGGGATCGTGAACTGGAGTCAGAACGCAGCCAAGTCCATCTCCACCATCAGAAGCTCTGGTGAACACCGGCTGGCTCTTAGACTCCACACCCTGGGGAATCCCATGCTACTTACTGTAATAGGCGAGCACTGCAGGGACCAGGTGCGGGTGGCCGTCGCGGTCATGCGCAGGCGCGGCGGGGATCGATAGCCCCAGCTCTCCGTGGGAACGCGGTGACGTCTGGGGAAAGTCTCCGTCGTCGCCTCGCGCAGGCGCGCCGCAGTCCTCCTTCATCCCACACCTCAGGGCCGTCTAGGTCAGGCGCAGGCGCACCGGGAAGCTCCGCCCCTCCAAGACGCAGCTCTCGGCATAAAGCCGAGTCACTGTAATTGATCGGCATCTTTCCGTTGATCGTGGAAAGTATCCAGGGGCCACGACACCGTACTTGTCGCGGTGGACCATCTGACCAAGATGGCACACTTTGTACCCATGCTCCGGCTACCAAACTCCCGGGAGACGGCTGATGCTTTCCTTGCCACTGTTTACAGACTGCATGGCATGCCAAGTAGAATAGTGACCGACCGTGGTTCTCAATTCGTGTCTAAGTTCTGGAAGGCTCTCTGTCTAAAGCTCGGGGTCGAACGCCGACTCTCCATTGCCTTCCATCCACAAACGAATGGCCAGACCGAGAGAGCCAACCAGTGTCTGGAGCAGTTCATTCGCTGCTATTGCACCTACCTCCAGGATGATTGGATGGATCTGCTCCCCCTAGCAGAGTTTTCCCATAACAACTCCGTTAACTCTTCCACCAAGCGCACTCCTTTTCAGGCCAACTACGGGTTCCACCCCGTTCCGCTTCCCACGGATCTTGTTCGTTCCAATAATCCCGCATCTGACGACTACTTGGAGTCGCTGCAGCGTCATCTTCTGGCCATCAAGTCTAACATCCAGCACGCACAGGAGCGTCAGAAGACCTATTACGACCTCCGACGTCGCTGACTCCCGGCCTACATGGTGGGGGACTACGTCTGGCTGTCCACCAGGAATCTAAAGCTCAGGACGCCTTCCCGTAAATTCAGCAAGCTCTTTATCGGTCCCTACGCTGTCGAGAAGGAGACGAGCACTGCAGGGTCCAGATGCGGGTGGCCGTCACGGTCATGCGCAGGCGCGGCGGGGATTGATAGCCCCAGCTCTCCGTGGGAACGCGGTGACGTCTGGGGAAAGTCTCCGTCGTCGCCTCGCGCAGGCGCGCCGCGGTCCTCCTTCATCCCACACCTCAGGGCCGTCTAGGTCGGGCGCAGGCACGCCGGGAAGCTCCGCCCCTCCAAGACGCAGCTCTCGGCATAAAGCCGAGTCACTGTAATTGATCGGCGTCTTTCCGTTGATCGTGGAAGGACGCTGATCAATCCAGCGTTCCCTCGCCTCAACCCCACCAGACTCAACTCGCCCTCTGAAGACTGCCACCACCAGCAGAACCGCAAGTGATCTGGGCTAAGCAAACTAAAGCCCCAGGTCTCCTATGCATAACCATATAGCACTATCTGCATTGCTCTCAGCTGTTCACTGTACCTTAAACTACCTGAACTGTTTTCATTGCTCTGAGCTGTTCACTGTACCTTAAACTACCTGAACTATTTGCATTGCTCTCAGCTGTCACTGTGCCTTAAACTATCTGAACTATTGCATTGCTCTCAGCTGTTCACTGTGCCTTAACCTATCTGAACTATTGCATTGCTCCCATCAGTAGTTGTACACTCCAACCGGTCGTGCATTACTGCCAAGCAATACCCATTCGTGTGCGGGTGTTTCCCCATTCCCTACTGTGTATACGGGGGCGTGATGTACCGCAGCCTCCTAAACGCCTAAGCACATACAAAACTGGGCATTCCAGGGAGGAGCTGCTATTCTGATTCCCGTTCCTTAACCCTCTCCATTCCGCAGTTGAGATCCATAGAGGGTATTCGGCCCTCTCCCGCGGCGAGCATTACACTTACTCAGCATTGCAGCACCCTGCATTGTACTTTAACTTCCAGCTGTACCTGCCTTCCACTGCCCCATTCAGCTCCTCAGCTTCTATCCCGGCTAGTACTCCAGCTTTGGAAGTTGTAAACAGAAATTTTATTTCTTTACTTTGCAGTTACAATTGCTATGTACCTGTCATTTTGAGTATGCAAGTCAAAGAACCTACACAAATCCACTCCCATCTTACTGAAGGAACATCCACCTATGAACTTAAAGTGACATTAAACCCTCAGATTTGTTAACATAAAACAATACTGTAATGTGTGCCTTACTGTAATCCATGTTAGTTTCCCTTCTCTTTGCTGCTCTTCCTTTTAAATCTGTATCTGTTCTCATGCTCTGCACAACTTCTGTTTTGCAGCAGACTGCCTTGTCTCTGAAATGGATACACGGTGTCTGTGTATACGTTTCTATAGGTTTCTAACCTGAGCCAGCACTACAGGAAGAGGCCCTGAGCTGAAAAGGGAAGTTCTCCCCAAGCATGAGAAGACATAAGGGTTTAAAAGGAAGAGCAGCAAAGAGAAGGGAAACAACCATGGATTACAGTAAGGCACACATTACAGTATTGGTTTATGTTAAAAAATCTGAGGGTTTAATGTCACTTTAAGCTTTAAGATACTCTTTTCCAAGGGAATGGAACTCCTGCTGGGACAAGAAGATCAGGAGAGCCCCAGTTGAGGAGACATGCCAAATGTTTCTTCAATATGGAAGTACCTTGGACTTATGTACATGGGGTGTTTATAAATGAACGAAAGGGGGAAGAACATAAGAACTTCGTTTCTTCTAACAAGAACAACAGAACTACTTTTTGTAACATTTTTACTTAGTTGAGTTAAATAGTTTTGCATTCCAGAATCAAGTAGCTATAGATTACGTTCTCCTTAAACACAACTATGGAGGTGAACATTTTGAGGGTATGTGATCATGCTACTTCTATCCTGTCACATATCTAAGTTTTGCATGAGTTGGCGTCAGGAATTAAACAGGATGCTTTTTGTAATTGGTGGGACTGGCTTTTTGGGTGGTTACTTGATATGTGGAGTTTGAGATAAATTTTTGAAGGATTATTTATAGCTGTTTGTTGCTTAATTGGGATTTGCTGCTTTTTGCAATGTACCCCTAATCTATTAATAATGAAACAATCTTTTAAACTATCTCAACCACAGCAATGTTTTCCAATGATTCCCATTACTACCCTCTACGCCAATATACAGGGAATATTTTATAGTGTTATCCCGTTGGGATAAAGGAGGGATTGATAGGAGAAATAATCTTATTCTCTTATTCTTGCTTTGTATATAGTTAATATTTTGAGCAAGTAAAAGTGTGCTTTTTAGAAAGTTCTGAGTAAACTGGCCTTGAACCGCTTTCACTTGTTCGCAGCTGCATTCTTTTATCATGAAAACTGTGTTTTCTTATCTCATAAGTAGTAACCACCTTGACCGTTCTATGATCCATAGGAGCATTTATTAATTTATATACATGTGCATGATTTTTATTGGTTTATGCTCCACCATCCAATTCTGTTTTGAGTGTTTTGCAAGACAAGCAAACATTTCTGAAAAATGTTGCCTTGATATACAAGCAATGTCTTGCAATAAGAGCAAAATTTTGTAGAAAAGCACAACCCGAATTTTATCCAGGAATTCGGTTGTTTATGAAAATGCCACACTATGCTGCAATTCAATATTTTGAGAAATTACCGATAGGCTGCTGATCGGTTTTTAATTTTGTTTCCTTTAAATATTAGGTAATATGCCACACATACATGGTAGAGAATGTTTTATTGCTAGAATGGTTAAGTGGGCAACAATCTATTTGTTCCCCCTTCCGTGGGATTGCGGCAGTCCACCCCTTTTCTTTTCATTTTGTTTTTCTGCTATTTTGTTTTAGGTGATGTTGCCTCATTAAGATCGTTGCCCCTTTAAAATGCCTCATCTGGCTTGTGGATCGTGCAGAAAAACTTTTCCTTGTGCGCCTTCTGGAATTTTCCTGGGCTCATTCCTCTCACTATAAAAATGCTGGCTCCATAGGATCAGGGTCATTTGGCTGGACTCATAGCACAGCGGGCACTAGAGCTATAATACAGAGCTGTAAAACTTGAGCTCGCTGTGTCCAGCAGGTCCTGAATTCGTCTGTAGCAGCAGCGGCTTCACAAGTGCTGCCTTTGACGGTATTCTCTGATCATCTTCCTGCAGCTCAGTTGTCCGATCCTTCTTAGATGGCAGTTTAGGCGTTTCTGTTGGTTTGTTTTGGTACTCCATCTACTTCAAGTCTGGCTTCTAATGTTGGTGGTGAGTTTTCGCAAATTGATGCTTCTAATAATTTAATTAAGTCTCTCTATAGAATGGCTGACAGAATGTCAAATCACCTGCTTCTGCTATTTGGTCTCCTTTATCTAATACTATTAATGTTTCTTCTCTTCCTATTAATTCAACTGTATCTCCAGTTACTTACTCTTCCTCTTTAAATGTTAGCTCAGTTAGTAATTTGGATAATATTAGAGCACAAAATATTCCTGACACGTCCTTTAGAAAGGCCTTGCGACATTTCTCCTCCTGATATCCATTTATCATTGTCTTTAAAAGAGAAAATCTGGAGAGGGGAATTTATTGACTTAATATCTTTTTTTAGCTTTTGCTAAAGGTTTCACATTTAAGCATAAAAAGGATAAGGATGAAGAAGATCGGAGTAGACCTGTGGCTCGTCCTTTCAATATTTGGTTACAGGCCTTTTGTATTTACTCTAGTATTTTAGCAGAAAAATCTCCGGATAAGTGTAGTGGATTGTTTCAGCATGTTAAGGGTTTTAGAAACATATAAGAATTTTGATGGATTAGACTGGTTCTATTATGATGAATATATTCATCAGAACAGTGTTCATTTTGACAGCAAATTTCAATTTAGGCTTAGTTTTAGTCTTTTCCCTAAAATGCTATTTTAGTTTTAGTCGTATTTTAGTCATCTGAATAGTTTTAGTTTTAGTCTAATTTTAGTCGACTAAATCTCCAGTAGTCGACTAAATCTAAAGGGTTTATTTAAAGTGTATAGCATTATTTAAGCAAGTGTCTAGAATTTCCAAACTAATTCTATATTCCTGGAATACACCTCTATTAACCTGTTATGACTTACAATTGTTGCTCCACATAGTTTACAAAGGGTCTTGTTCTCATTAGCATAAAATGTAAAATGCATCCATACATCTGCTGTTCTTTTTCTCCTTGACGTTGACATGTCTGTAAGTGTTTACTAGCCGTAGTCCCGCTGGGTAGATTAGTAGGTTATTATTCAGTTGTGCACGTCTCCCTACTTCAGGAAGAGGAAGAGCTTCCTCCCAGAATTTTCATTTTGTTTTCGTTCATCAACAAAAATACCCAGAATTTTCGTTTCATTTTCGTTCCATTAACTTCTACAGGGTTTTTGTTCCATTTTCGTCACTAAAAACATGTAGATGACATAACTATAACTAAATAAATATTTTCTTACCAAGTCCAACAAATTTGATCCCATTGCTTCTAGCCCTGGTTCCCAGATTTTATAAAACTTCTGTATAAACCCTTATGTTGATATATCAATCTTTCCCTTGGTAACATATGATTATTATGCACTTTCCATTCCTCTACCGTAGGTGCGTGGGGGGGATATCCATTTTAATGCAATCTGTTTCCTTGCCATAAATAACAGTCTTTGAATAGCACAAAATGTTTCTATTAAAAATTCATTTTTGTCAGCAAAGAAAGCCATTCTCCTTAATTGGATATCGTCTGAGCCCCCATCCCTCACAATCCTCAAGGACTATTTACACTGCCTAATGTTATTGGACAAACTGGACGCCAAACTGAATCAACATCACACTACATGCTTCTTTGATACATGGACATCCTATCTTACTTTGGAATTGACTACCCAACATCTGAGAGACCTGATGTCCGTCTTTCAATACTCCTCATGGTATCTCACAAAGAAACTAATGGGCACTCTGGGTAGTTTAGATGTCCTTTTATCTTCCCGTGACCTTACCTTTCTTCTCTTTCTTACCCCTTTCCTTATTTCTTTCTCTTCTACTCCACATATTCATTTCTCTTCTCTTTTCACTGTATATACTGATGCTTAAGTACACTGTGCACACTATTAGTGACACCTCTGAATGCCCTCCACTACGACATTCATTATGCATGTCTTGGTTCTTTAGTGATCTGTTCTTTGATATGTATGTTCATCATTGTTTAGTTCTAAACATTTTTATGGATCAACAGTCTTGACTATTAAGATACTTGGTTTGTTTTAACTGATTGTTTTTAGACCATTTGGGGCCAGCTATATACGACTTTATGTATGCCATACAGTAAGACTTGCATGTATGACATTACAATGTGCATTGTTTATTTCACTCAATAAAAATTTTACATGCTAAAAAAAAAACAATTGCTTTTTATCTATCAATCCCAGAAGGGAAAACCCAGGATCTACCGGTATTTGAGTTTGATAAATATTATTAATTAGGTTCACCACTGCCTTCCAATAACAAAAAAGCTCTGGGCATCTTCATCACATATATATCAAGTTCGCTGGTTCACCGCTACATCGTGGGCATTCCCCGTTTTCCCTCCTATGCCATTGTGCCAGTTTTGCGAGGTGTAATGCACCCTATGTAATATGAAAGTTGATTAAATTTCTGAGAGGGGAATAGGGACATTACAGATATATTATTTCATGCGATTTCCCAATTCCTCTCCTCTATTAGAGCCACATCCTCCTCCCATCCTTTCCTGCAGGGTAACTTCCATTTAAGTGCTTTATTTTTTCCATTGCTCCATATATTTGAGAAATAAGGCCTTTTTTAATTTTAGCTTTTGCAACCAACTTCACCAATCGGGATATTACTGGTATAAATAATCTGCTCCTATTCTATGCCTCAATTGCATGATGCAGCTGGAGATATTTATAAAAATGTTGTTTAGCCAGTTAGAACTCTTCCATTAACATTTGATAAGTTTTTATTAGACTTGTGCGCCGTCAAAAAATGTGTTCCGTTTCCTTTCGGAATATCCGTTATTTCGTATTTCGTAATTCGTGTCCGAAACTCAATTCGGATTCGTACGAAATACGAATTTTCGTTAGTTTCGGCACATTTTCGTAAGTTTACGAACATTCGCTATGATGAAGTCAAAAAGCAAAATACCTTTGTTAATATTGGAGGTGATGGTAGTTGTTTTTTTTATCCGAAATACGGAAATCCGTTAACGTATTTCGGATCCGGATTTCGGATTTAAAAAAAACTACCATCAACTCCAATATATTAACAAAGGTATTTTGCTTGTTAACTTCAATATAACAAATGTTCGTAACGGAACAAAATTCCGTCAACGGAATTTCGTATTTCTTGCCTGTATTGTAATGCAATTCTCAGCAGCAGAAGAGAAAACCTCTGATTGGTCAACCAAACGAAATACGAATTCCGTTAACGGATTTCGGATCCGAATTTCGGATTTCGGATCATAAAACAACTCATCAACTCCAATATTAACAAAGGTATTTTGCTTTTTAACTTCAATATAACGAATGTTCGTAAAGGAACTAAATTCCGTCAACGGAATTTCGTATTTCCTGCCTGTATGTATTGTAATGCAACTCTCAGCAGCAACGGATCCGTATTTCGGATAAAAAAAAAAATCTTCTAAATCCCACTATATTTTGCTCCCTCCTGATTGCAAGTGCCAAAGGCTCCACTGCCAAAGCAAACAAAAGTGGTGACAATAGACATCCCTGTCTTGTGCCTCTAGATAAGGGAAAAGATTTAGATATATTATTATTAATTCTTATACACGCTACCGGTGCATAATATAACAATTTTATACATCTACTGAATCCCTTGCCCAATCCAAACACCTCTAGTGCATTCCACAGGTATATCCATTCAACACTGTCAAATGCCTTAGCTGCGTCTAGAGACAGAACAGCTCTATTTCCTGTATTATCGACTGGTATTTGAAGATTCAGAAATAATCTTCTGATATTAGTAGCTGTTGATCTAGAGGGTATAAACCCTGATTGATCCACATGTACTAATTGTGGTATTACTTTAGATAATCTATTAGCTAGCACTCTAGACAAAATTTTAACACCTGATGACAGAAGGGAAATAGGTCTGTACGATCCTGGATCTAATTTATCCTTGCCTTGCTTGGGCAACACAATAATCATAGCTCCGTTCATGGATTGGGGCAAAGAACCTCTCTCATATGCCTCATTAAAAACTTTTAACAACTGTGGTAAAAAAACCTTTTCATAGGTTGTATAAACCTCTGAGGGGAGTCCATCTAGGCCTGGTGGCTTATTGTTTGGGGAGTCTAAAAGTGCAGCCCTTAACTCTTCCAGCTGAAGAGGAGCATTTAACATTTCCTGGTCTATTTTTTTTTAACTTAGGGGCATTTATTGATGTCAAGAATTCCATCAGTTCTTTTGAGGAGTATGAAGCCTTTGTTCTATATAAATCTGCATACAATTCCTGAAAAGTCCCCATAACCTCCTCTGCCTTTCTTATTACCTCCCCATTTTGATTACGAGTACTCCCAATATAATTTGATTCCTGTTGGGATTTAGCAATCACAGCTAACAAATGGCCCGCACTTTCCCCTCCTTATATATATCTCTGGGTATTAAAGTATCGTTTTCTTTCAGCTTTAACATACATTGTAGTTTTATTTAACATTTATCCAGGTTTCCCAACCCCCTCACATTCCATGATACAATAGTTATCTCAGGCTTGGACATTTTGATGTTTAACAGTTAGTTCTGTTACCATATTTCTGATGGCCATAAATGACCCAAAAAAAGGACTTTTTCATTATTTAGATGACTTTTTGTTTATTGGCCCTCCGGATTCTGCTATTTTCTTATATTTGTTCAAGCTTTTTGTCTTGTTTGTAATTATTTTGTGTGCCCTTAGTGCACGATAAATCTGTTTACGACTACTTAATTGTTTTTTTTAAAGGATCCAGATTAATAATGTTTTGTCAGAGTTTAGTATGCCGATGGAGTAGATTTTGAAGATCAAGTTACTGATTTATTTGTTTTTGCGAAAAAAGGCTCTATTTAAAGAGTTGCAGAGCTGTTTGTTGGGGCTTTTAGCTTTTGCTTTCAGGGTCATGCCTGTAGGACACATTTTTTTCTAGGCCGATTTCCATGGATATGTCTGGTTATAAATCTAAATCCAACCATATTAGGTTGACTTTGGATTTAAAGGATTATTTATTGGTCAGGTTTCATTTTTTCGATGCACTCGATGGCAGATTTTTCTGGCAAAGCAATTTTGTGTTTGCGGAGGACATTAAGTTATTTACTGACGTATCTGGTTCGGTAGGTTTTTCAGCCATTTTTGACACACACTGGTGTTTTGTTACTTGGTCTCATTCTTGGATCCTCCAAAAAGCTACCAAGAACATTGTATTATTAGAATTGTTTCCCGTTTAGAATCATGGGGTAGTTATTTTTCTGACATTTATCTTTGATATAAATTGTCTTTCTTCTAAATCACCTTTTATTATTAAGTTGCTTCGGCATTTTGTTTTTTTGTGTTTGAAATTAAACATTTGGTTAAGGCTAAGTATCTTCCAGGTAAGTACAGTAACATTGTGGATTTTTTATCTTGTTTACAGATGGAGCGATTCTGGGAGCTCTTGCCGAAGGAGGATTTGGAGGGGTTTACTTATCCAGCCCATTTATGGGAGCTGATTTAATTATCATATCTAATTCTATTAAGTATTTGCTTGCTCCCAAGACTTGGGCTGAATATTCTTTAGCCTGGAGTAAATGGATCTCTCTTATTAATAAATTCAATTTACCTTTGTCCTCTTCTGAGCAGTCTGTTTTAGCTTTTATGGGACAGTTAATGCAAGAAGGTTCATCTTACAATTACTTTGTTAAAAATGTAGCTGCTATTTCCTTTTTTCTAAAATTAAATACATTTCCTTTGTGCAATAGTTATTTTTTACAGAAAGGTGAAGTTTACTTTAGATAATAGTAGTTGATATTAATAGTAATAATACTTTCTGTGGACCTTTTTAAACAAATTTGTTCTTGTACTCCTAGGGTTTGTTTTTCTCTCTATAAATCTGTATTATTTAATACTGCTTTTATCCTAATGTTTTTTGCTGTTCTCAGGATTTCTGAATTCATTCCAGGTAATAAAAAAGGTGAGTTGGGTATTATGTTTGATGATGTAATCCTGTCTGATTCTTTTGTTACTATTTATATTAAGAAGTCAAAGTCTGATCAGTTGGGCTTAGAGCAATGGGTCAACTTACATGCATGTACATATTTGGTTATTCTTCCCGTTTCTGCTGTCAGAAATTCTTTATTAATCAGACCTAATTCCCTTGGCATTTTCTAAATTCATGCTGAGTTATCCCTAATGACAAAATGTCATTTTATTTTACAATTTTCCATTTTATTCAGTTTTCAAAAATTGCCTTCCTGTTCTAGGGATGAACTATTTAAAAATGTCCTCACACTCTTTCAGAACTGGAGCTGCAAGCTGCAGCTGCCAAGTTAGGTTTGGATGAGGCTGTAATAAAAATAATTGGGAGGTGGGATTCTCTTAGATATAAGCTAGTATTTGTCCTAACCTGTATGTTTAATTTTAGGTAAAAAAACAGTTATTTGGATCGTTGGACATTCATACATATTTCGGGTGGATAAAAGAGCTGCTCAGCGTATTTATTCAGAAACTTTGGGTATGAATCCTAATAACATTAAAGTATTCTGGAAAGGTATCGTAAGTCATGAGTTGGTAAACTTGTTTTTAATTTTATCTTGTTTATTTCAAGTTTGGCCAGGATATTATAATTTTTCATCTGGGGTAAAGAAATTGGTAAGTTTAGCACTTTGGATCTGCTTTTAACAATAAAATCTGATTTACATAGTTTTAAGAATACCTTTCCGCATTATATTTCCGTTTTCTCTGAAAATGTGCCATGTGTAAATTGACTTTGTTCTCTTTTGTCCAAGTCTGTTAAAAAAATTAGAAAGCACATCAACAAAGCTTTGGAAAAGTTCATGCCTCTTATAAGAGGTTTTGCTTTCAGACATATGGAGTTAGAAGGTGGGTTCGAAGGTCTATATCGTCAGGATGGTATTCACCTATCAGACATTGCTTTAGACATATTTAATTCTAAATTGCAATCCTGTATTGAAAAGGCCGCGGCTGTGGGTGGTGCCAGTCTTCAGGGGCTGACTTTTGGCCCAGGTGGCAAGTACAACTCAGGGGCCCATGGTGCAGCAACTCAGCCCTCCTTCGGCAGCTTAATGAATAACCCCCTCAGTGATAAAGGAGTACTCTGTATGTCATGAGGGGATAAAACAAAAAATGAACTCCTTAGGGTGCAAAACAAATCTGCAGCTCAGCTGCAGATAATAACCATAAGGGGTTATATTTTATAGTGATCTACTTTATTTTATTTTGTTTTTTACATTTTAACATATCTCCCGGTCAGTGCTGACAGGGAGAGAAGGGGTCATGGCTTGTCAATGTGTTTTAACATTGGTTTAGTATTCAGATCAGGCAGTGATTATGACATGTAGCCATTCTCAATACCTTATCCGTGGCTATTAGTGACAGCTAATCCCAGCATATACTGGGATCAACTGTCACTCAGGGCTATCAGAAGCCCTGCACAGCTAATTAGAGCAATCACTAAATGCTTCTGAGCAACAGCATTCAGTAACAGCTCTGTACATGCTGAGATCTCATTGGTGCCAGCATGTATGGCCTGCCTAAGAGTGATAGGAGCGTGATTGTTAACAGCAATCACACTCCATTCACTCTCAGGCAGCTAGTGCACAGCAGGGATGTACGATGAGGTCAGTGGCAGGTGAGGCACCCCCAGCCTTCCCCCCACGATGGGCACGGTCATCGAGCTATGTAGTCATCTGCCCGAGGTGGCTGTGACCGATGCGACCCTTGTAATTCCACCACTGTAACCCAGTAATACATTATACAGCAATGTAGAATAATACCATTAGCTATAGAGGACTACAAATCCCAACAATACATTATACAGCAATGCAGAATAATACCATTAGCTATAGAGGACTACAAATATCAGCAATACATTATACAGCAATACAGAATAATACCACCAACTACAGAGGGACTAAAAATCCCAGCAATACATTATACAGCAATGCAGAATAATACTACCAACTATAGAAGGCTACAAATCCCAGCAATATATTATAAAGCAATGCAGAATACCACCAGCTACAGAGGACTACAAATCTCAGCAATTCATTATAGTATCATTATACATTGGTGCGACGCACAGTGCAGAGATCAGTGGTGTAACGCACAGTGCAGAGGTCAATGGTGTAATGCACAGTGCAGAGGTTAGTGGTGTAAAGCAGAGTATGTAGGTCAGCAGTGTAACACACATTACAGAGGTACGGGTGTGATGCACAGTACAGAGATCAGGGTGTGACGCACAGTGCAGAGGTCAGTGGTGTAATGCATAGTGCTGATTTCAGTGGTGTATTGCATAGTGCAGAGGTCAATGGTGTAACACAAAGTACAGAAGTCAGCGGTGTGATGTACAGTACAAAGGTCAGTAATAATGCAGAGTACAGAAGTCAGCGGTTTGATGCACAGTACAAAAGGTCAGTAATAACGCATAGTACAGAGGTCAGCGGTGTGACGCACAGTACAAAGGTCAGCAATAATGCAGAGTACAGAGACCATCGGTGTCACGCACAGTACAAAGGTCAGTAATAACACAGAGTACAGAGGTCAGCGGTTTGGTGCAGAGTACAAAGGTCAGTAATAATGCAGCTTACAGAGGTCAGCGGTATGATGCACAGTACAAAGGTCTGTAACAATGCAGAGTATAAAGGTCAGCAGTTTGGTGCACAGTACAGAGGTCAGCAGTGTGACGTAGAGTACAAAAGTCAGTAATAACGCAGAGTACGAATGTGAGCGGTGTGACGCACAGTACAAAGGTCAGTAATAACGCACAGAAGTCAGCAGTGTGACGTAGAGTACAAATGTAAGTAATAACGCAGAGTACAGAGGTCAGCGATGTGATGCACAGTACAGAGGTCAGGGGTGTGAATCATAGTACAGAGGTCAGCGTAGGACATACAGTGCAAAGGTTAGTAATAACGCAGAGTACAGAGGTCAGCGGTGTGATGTACAGAGGTCAGTGGTGTGACGCACAGTACAGAGGTCAGTAACAATGCAGAGTACAGAGGCCAGCAGTGTGACACACAGTGCAGAGGTCAGCGGTGTGACCTAGAGTACAAAGGTCAGTAATAACACAGAGTACAGAGGTTAGCAGTGTGACGCGCAGTGCAGAGGTTAACGGTGTAACGCACAATGCAGAGGTCACCAGTGTGATGCACAGTGCAGAGGTCAGTACGTAACACAGTGCAGAGGTCACGCAAAAAGAACAGGGACTTACAGTGACTCTTTTCCTTTCCTTATTCAGGTGCTCTGCCCTCTTCTTCTGCTGCTGGTGGTGGGGGGAGCAGTGAGGTTGCCTACACATTCTGGGGTGATGCCTTCAGCCACCTCGCAGTGTCCTCCCTTTAGGTCCCCACGCAGTATAACTCTACAGCCAGCCAATGGTAGGTGTGCAATCTCCCTTCCAGCCTATAGCAGCAGAATTGGGAGGAGGGAGCTGCCATGGCTGCCGAGGAGACCGATCACTGACGCGGGCATCATCAAAGGCATCTAAACAGCTTATTCTCCTCCTCCGCCGCTGCAGCAGCAGAGCGGCCAAGAGGGGAGAGCTGAAAAAGGTGATTGCCACTGCGGCTGCCATTTTTAAAGACACTAAAGAGGCCGGGGGCAATTGCCACCCTGCCCCCCAGCCCAGTCTGCCCCTCCCTGTCTTGCTGGTTAGTTATCACGACAGTTGGGTATGTTTACATGACTTATGACAATATTGCTTGAGTCTTAATGGCTAAGCAATTTTTGGTTAAATTATTATTTTCAATTGGTGATTTTCATTTTGGATAAATAAATAAAGTGTACCTAAGTTTTAAAACCAATAAAAGTGCCACACCCAATTTTATTCCAAATGGTGTCAGTGTTTATTTGTTATTTGTTGTTAAATTGTGTTCTTGAGTACCACCTGCAATCCCATGCAATTATTTATAAATTCACTCGTTGCAATAGTTGCAAATAATAGAAAATCCTGAATTACACTCATTTCCCAGCATTCACAAACGTGTTTGTGGCCAGTTAAGACTTAAAGAATTTTAATTGGTTTAGTAAATGTTTTTATAGAGGCTCCTAAGAAGGAGTTTCAACTTCTGTAATACACTTAGTGACATGAATTTATGTCTTAAAGTCAGCCAAATAATTTTTTTAAATTCTACCTTACCCTCCAAATGCTTTTGAGTTTGTGTTATTTCTTTTTGTTTTTCTTATTTCTATTGCAAAATGCATAATGAAAATAAAGAGACAATAAAGTCAGTTTTGTAGAATGTGATAGCATGAGCCAAAGAAAACAACAACATAATCATAACTACAGTCAGTACAAAACTCCAATTGTACTAGTATTCATCTGGATAATTTAAAAAAAAATTATTATCAAAAATGTTTTTAATATCACAGAACAGGTCTATCATGATCCAGTCCGGCTTATTTTAGAATACACATGATATTTTAACAATATAGCACTAAAGGAATGCCAAATATTTAATTGTATACCTCTACAGTGGAGTGTATTAGCTCCTGAGTGTGTTCTTACTAGACAGCATCTTCAATCTCTGTTTCTGCAGCCTCAGCACTCAATGAATGGAAAGCACTGAGTACAGAGGGTTACCATTCATTTAGGAACTGGAGATAGTAAAATATTTACTATTATTCAGTTATAAACCTAGGGTAGAAACCTCTGTAGTGAATGCTATGACCCATTCAGAAATTCAGGAATGAACAGGAAGTAATATAAAGCTATGTGTCCACAGTTGTTTACAATGATCACTCCAGTGTTTGCTCTGCACACGGAGGATCGGTAAATATCACTGATATTTACCGATCCTCCCTCTCTCCCTCCTGAGCCGCTCGGCCATGCACAGAGGGGCGGGAAAGCCTGCAAAGCTCCTTCCCTGCTGCTTCTGCCCATACAGGCAGGGGAGAGCAGCGGGATCCCAGGAAAAGCTGCAGGATGTGCCGCTCCTCTACTTTCTGCTGCCCATGAGGCCAAGCTTTGTTGGGTGCCTGGTGCCCCTGTTGCAATGGTGCCCTGTGCTCGCCATGGCAACAGGGGCAGGGAGGCACAGCCAGGCCGGCCCTGGCTGTGCCCCCTCACAGCTGCCCTTCCTACGGCCCTGTTCTCAGAAGCCTGTAGGTTGTGAGTGGTGGCAGCTCGGATATTAGTGTATGAATGCTGTTTTCAGTTGTATTCTGCGTCTGGATTGGGGAATATGGATCCTTGCGATAATTTGCCAGCGTGCTGGTCAACATTTGAGTACACACAATGTACGGTGATACACTGTGCATCATCTGGCCTCCCTTGTCCTTCTATCCCCTTATATAGGTAAAAGCAACAATTCCTAGACAATACGTTTTTTAGGAATGCACTGATACCAATGCTAGTATTGGTATCTGTGCTGATGCCGAGTATTTGGGCGAGTACTCATACTTCCGGTATCAGGAAGCCGGGTAGCATGTAATGACTCGCTGACCGGCATCCTCATTGGTCGGAAAGCTGGCCAATCAGGAAGCCACGATCCGTGTAAAGACGCGGCGCCCAGCTTTCTGATTGGCCGGGAAGCCGGCTTCATGCTCCCTCATCACCTCATGACGAGGGAGCATGGAGCCGGCTTCCTATCCAATCAGGAAGCCAGGCGCCGCGTCATTACACGGCGCCCGGCTTCCTGATTGGCCTGAAAGCCGGCTCCATGCTTTCTCGTCACCTAGTGATGAAAAGCATGGGGACGGCTTCCCTGCTAATCGGGAAGCTGGGTGGTGAGTCTTTACATGCCCAGGGCCGGCCTTAGGGGTGTGCGAGCTGTGCGGCCGCACAGGGTGCCATGGCAACTTTTTTATGCTATTTTGGATTCAGCCACTGGAGTGTTCTGGAGGCAGGGAGCATGACATCTTGGTGTATATCTAGGTATACATCAAGATGGTGGGACCAATATCGGTGTGTGACGTCACCTGACGCCACGCATGCATGGCGTCATGTAACGTCATGCTCCCTGCCTCCAAGATGGGGGTACGCATTCACAGAACACGCTGGTGGCCAACATGTCTGCCGCACATTCTCAAACAAATTATTATGTGCCTGAATACATTTTTTGTATATTCAGACATATAGTAATTCATTCATTTTACATGTAGTCTAGGTTTTGTGTTCTGTTTTCTATTTTTACTTTTCTAGATGCACTTACTTGAAAAAAGGATCGGCATGACAACCTGACACTTTATTTTTATAGACTCTATTTTAGTTTGACATTTATTGTTTACCTTCTGTTGTTTTATTTGATAAGAATACTTATATTGTGCCTACAAGTGTAATACCTTTGAATAAAAGTTTTATTTTTATCATACTTTTTAATATGTTTCTTTTGGCTTAACAAAATAGGAGTCTCTAAATGGTGCGGATATTTGGGGAAAGGGGTGTGGTTACGGGGGTGTGGCCACTAAAGGGTGTGGTCACTGAGGGGCGCTGTAAAGCTTTCTCGCACAGGGCGCCTAAAGGCCTAAGGCCGGCCCTGTACATGCCGACTGGCTTCCTGGCTAATCAGGAAGCCAGGTGGCGTCTCATTACACGCCACCTGGCTTCCTTAATGGTATAGGTATCGGCGAGTACCGTAAAAAAATATCAGTACTCGTACTTGATACCAAAATACCTGTATCGGTGCATCCCTACTTTTGTTGTTGCATTATTTGTTTATATTGCACACTATTGAATACATGAGAATGCAGTAAAAAGTGTTTAAAATGTTACTGTATTGCAGAATCCTGCTGTACTCCTTACCGGATATCCCTGTCAATGTGGGTGCTCGAAGTGACCGCCAGCACACCATATTGAAGTGAAGAACACGTCCGTTTATTGACACTTCATGTCAAAACAAATAACAACATTTCGGGGCAACACACGGTCCCCTCCTTCAGGCATTTCAAGACTGAGGAAGGGGACCCCGTGTGGCCCCCAAAACATTATTTATTTTGACATGAAGCGTCAATAAACAGACGTGTTCTTCACTTGAATATGGTGTGCTCAGTGCTGGTGACATCTTTAAACTGTTAATGTGACATATTTCAGAACTCTTGTTTATCAAGGTACTTTGACTGTGCTGAATTTTCACCACAATAATAAACAGTAAATGTAACATTGGTGGAAGTTCAAGTGGTAAATGTGCAGTAATTGGTAAATGTACAGTGATTTTTTTTAAAGTAGCACTAAACATACAAGGTAATTATTAGGAATGAGCTACAACTAGGTTTGACCTGAAACCATCTTTAGCAACATTTGTATCTATAGCAATTAACTACCAAAAATGCACTTCATGTCCTCTGAATTATGGACAGATGGCTTAGAAACGCATTTCCTGTCCTCTGGATTGTGGTCAATAAAAGGCAAATGATGGGATTTTGCGTATTTCTTATGTTCCAGCCCCCTCCCTATAAAAGTCAGGGTTTCCAGCAGCCTTTTGTCAGTGTGTGTTGGAGAAGGCATACAGTAATTAGGGACAGATCACTGAGTGTTTGCAGGGACAGATAGTTGCCGTTGCCACAATATTGTCGGGATCCTTCCCGAGTGCAGCGCAGCTCTGTGCTGTCAGCAGTAGCTCACTATATGTTGAGTTTGACCTAAAGGAAGTCTAAAATAAAAAATGGTTTGGCTTTAGTTCTCGTTTAATAAAGCTTCTTATATACTGTGCCTCAACTGTACAATATCTTTATTTTGATTCAATAATGAAAACAATTGATATTTAATATTGTTCTTCATAAGAAAACATCTCTTCATTGATATGCTTTACAACTCTGTTATATGAGTAATTTATTATTACCTGTTCTTTTTCATTTGCTTCCTTGAGTTAGACGTCCAACGCCTTTGAAATGTTAAAGGAGAACTATGGGGTCAGTATTTTTCCCCATAGTTCTCCTTAGGGTAACGGGAGGCCACAAACTAGTGTCCTCCCGTCACCCTAGGCTCAATGGCTCGTGGTATACTGAGATGCCGCAGCTGAAGCGGATCCCGACAATTATGTCTGGATCCGCCCAGCTGCGTGAGTGACAGCTGGCTCTGCCTCTAGATAGGCGGAGCCAGCTGTCACTCACGCAGCTGGGCGGATCCAGACATAATTGTCGGGATCCGCTTCAGCTGCGGCATCTCAGTATACCACGAGCCATTGAGCCTAGGGTGACGGGAGGACACTAGTTTGTGGCCTCCCGTTACCCTAAGCTAAGTATCCCGCGAGCTACAGCTCGCGGTATACGGAGCCGCCGGAGCGGATCCCGACATCGATGTCGAGATCCGCCCAGCTGCGTGAGTGACAGCTGGCTCTGCCTCTAGATAGGCGGAGCCAGCTGTCACTCACGCAGCTGGGCGGATCCAGACATAATTGTCGGGATCCGCTTCAGCTGCGGCATCTCAGTATACCACGAGCCATTGAGCCTAGGGTGACGGGAGGACACTAGTTTGTGGCCTCCCGTTACCCTAAGCTAAGTATCCCGCGAGCTACAGCTCGCGGTATACTTAGCTTAGGGTAACGGGAGGACACAAACTAGCGTCCTCCCGTTACCCTAAGGAGAACTATGGGGAAAAGCCTTAACCCCATAGTTCTCCTTTAATGTCTACGTTTTACACTATGCTACCAAAAGGTGTTTTACCAGAAAACCATGTGCAGATAATGCTAAGAGACCTCCTTGTCACCATCATTATATCTGCAAGGCCAGTGACTGAGCTGACAATCTTATCTTGCAAGAAACCCATTGTTTACATTTTTGTATAGGGACAGAATGCTGCCTAGACCCACTCTATATATCTCAATACAAAATACTGCTTAAAAATATATAAAAAGCTACTGCCACTGTGTGTAGAATCTTTGTCTCTCATTTAAGGCCTGACAGACTTTGTATTTTGATACAGGGAATTTACTAGATAGTAGATACCATGGCAACTTTGGAAAATGAGAGGCTGAAATAGGCGGTGCAATGACTTGCAGCACACAAAGGGCAGCTTTGTCTGTTTCAGCAACAAGTGTCAAACCAAGGTCAACTTGTGGGACGGCATCCAGTCTTTTCCTATTGGGGGTTTCCCATTTACCTGTGCCTATAGTGTGGTGGATCCAGCCACCGTCACGAAATACAGCAACTTTTTACTATGCTGCCTCAGCCCTCATCCCTTCTTGATGGTGTTATAGTTGCCCACATGATTTTTCCCTTGTATCAGGGAAAGGGGGGAAATGAAGCCTGCTCCAAAAATTACTCCTCCTTCTCACTATCAGCACCCCAACTCTTCTCCTCACTGTCAGCACCCCAACTCTTCTCCTCTCTGCCAGCACCCTAAAACTCCTCCTCCTCATATCCCGCCTATGCTTTCTGCGGCTTCATAGAATACCACATGCTGATGCATGGCAGGGATGGACTTCTGTGCAAAATAATGTCACTGGCTATGGATCTTCTGGTTAAAATAATGAAAACTGTGGACCTGCCACTGTGCTGTAGCACCAGCCACACAACAAGAGTGCATTAGCAGGCCAAATAAAAATGGCTGCTATGTGCCCTTAAGGATGGAAATATGTGTTTGCGGGGTAGAAAAAGTAGTGAAAGAGCATATTCACAGGCCAAAAAATATGACTGCTAGCAGAGGCGTCCCGAGGCGGGGTGACACCCCGCAGTGACGTCATCGCGTATGCGTGTGACGTCATGCGCTTACCGCTGTTACCTGCCGGCGGCCATCTTGGTGATGGACGGCAGCAGAGAGAGGAGGGGACGTCACCCAGCGGGATAAGGTATGCCGCCGGGTCCCCTCCTCTCTCTCTCAAATAAGTGTCGGGCTGAGTGCCCGACTTTTCAGAGGGGGGTGACACTAAAATGACTGTCGGTCATTTTGGTGTCACCCCTCCAATGGTGTCACCCAGGTGTGGACCGCACCTCCCTTGTGACGCCACTGACTGCTATGCACCCAAGAGGAGAAGGAAGAAAGGATGTATTAGGGGTTTCTCCACGCTGCCTCTCTGATATATATTTTTTTCTAAATTCTTTATTTATATTCTCGCAAAGCAGGGTAAAAAACATACATTAGGTTATGTGTTTTAAGCCTTTCCTTGATTAGTTTCTGCAAATATGATTTTTCGATGTATATATTCTTTGTTGCATGACAAACCCAACATATACATTGTTAGACATATGACTTTGAAAACAACACTACTGAATGATATCCTAAGAAACGTTTAATCTGAGTAGTTGGTTTTAAATATAGGGGAATAAAGTAATCATAATAGAAACTACAGTATATGTTGTATTCAGATTTATCTAGATGGAATATAGAGCACAATCCGTACAGGAAAATGTGTTATTTTATTTTTATATTACTTGGCTGTATTTTGTGCAACATATCTCTGTCTGACAATTGTTCATGTGGCCATGGTGTATAAGGATGACACTGCGTTGTTTTCTCCATAAGGGGACAGTCAATATAATTTAGGGCTTTATATGCCTTTACCAGTAATTTTTCCTTGCAGTTATTTATTGTATTGCAAGGTTC
>NW_017306544.1:97412-116812 GCF_000935625.1 Nanorana parkeri
TTTTGTGCGTTTTATTCCTTTACCAGGTATTTTTCCTTGCATTTATTTTTTTTTTTTCAAGGTTCCCCCCCCCCCCCCCCCCCTTTTTTGTTTTTTACATATTGGTTGAGATTTTTGTTTGGACATTGCTACGGGTTCCCTCTCTATATGCAAGCTCTGGAGCCAGGATAGACATATACCATCCTTTATCGCTGCCGCCTAATCCATGGGAGACCTTCTCCCATGATGTCCTGTAGGCGGCAGCGTTTGGTATAGCGACTGTTCTGGCTGCTGTCTATTCCCGGCTCAAGAGAATTGATCAAAGCGCATGCGCACAAATCCATGCACATGCGCACTGAAGAGGCCATCAGTGGGCGTCACGGTCATGTGATCGCCCGGGACACAGACGGCCATATTTATAGAGAGGACACGTGACAAGAGCTGATGGGCGAGTTGGTCTGTCTCCTCCTGTGTTTATGCAACTGTATGCATCTATTCTGAGGTGAGTCACTGGATGGAATATTTGTTTTTATGTCTCCTACTTTTATTTTTTATTTTTGATCGCTTCTTTTTACCACCTCCAACTGCTAGGAGTGTACAGGTCTGTGATATTTTTTTTTTGTAGGCTTTTGAATGGGTCATCAATAGTTGCATTCCCAGTGCACCCTGATTTGAGTTCACTGCCCTGTTATCCTTCTGCATCTTTGGACATATATACAAGCAAGGTTTTTTATTTATTTTTTTCATTTGTTTTGTATGCGCATGCTTCTTTTGAAATACGTACACAGTATAATATTTATTCATGCAAATATCATGTTGACTATATATATAATAGATGGATAATATATATATATCCAACAAATCTGTAGATATATCAGCATAGATATGTATACAGTCCCCGTGAATAATACACAGTCCCCGTGAACAATACACAGTCCCCATGAACAATACATTAGATAATATAACAAACACGTCTGTATAGAAAAAAACAGGTCCAGCATTGAGATCTGCACGGTTTCCTATATGGTATAAGCACTATGTTTTACACACCATACGATATGCCTGAAAAAATAGTCAAAAGCAGTTATATCAATTATGTCAATGTTTCAATCCCAGTTGTGTCAATTAATATCACTTTGTGATGTACTTGTTGCAAAATGCTTTTATGGGTAGCAATGTAATATAACAAGATGAGTGCGATCCCAGAAGTATACATTCTGGTATGCTGACAGCCCATGCACCCTAATAAACAAATGATCGCATACTTTTTTTATCTTCATCAAAGGCATTTTCATCCCCTGAGATGATGTGCATGGTCACATGTTCTAGTCACATGTGCCAGAAATCCAGGAAGTAATAGGAGAGCTAGTAATTTGCCCTTAGTAAACATGGCTACTGTCAGGAGACTTAGGAAGAAAAGAGAAATAAGGTATACAAGGAATACAAAGCCTGCAATTATGTAGAAGTATGTGTTTGTAGATTGTCATTACTAAATATTTCCAAAGGTGCCTTTGTTGTTATTTTAAAGATATGGGTAAAGGTCTGCTGTAACAGTTTGCATAATGCGATTATTCAGACAAAGAGAAATACATTTCTAAGGGATAAACAAAGCCTTCCCGATGCTGTTGTGTCCCTAACGTTAATATGTGTTGTTACTAGGCTGTAGGCAGCCTGAGCATTTGCTTCCCCTTTTTCTGAGCTCTGTAGGTCTTCCCTAAGCTCAGTGGGTTGATTGCTTCTGCCTCTTAGTGTGAAGGAAGTTCCATTAATTAAGAATGCGAAAGACAAACACTGTCATGATTTAAAAGTATGTATCTGACACAACCAATCCCTGTTGTTTAAAATAAACAGCGAGTAAGAAAACTAAATATAATCCAGTTAGGAATTATCTCTATTAAATTCTTATTTTAAAAAAGTGCTAACAGGCAGGCTTTTTATGACAGAAGAGACTGGGTAAGTGTCCTCCTTTTTGTCTGTCAGCAAAGTTTTAAACGTAATTTTTTTTTTAATAACACATTGGCTCCTCCCAGCGGCCCTGCATTGCAGCACAGCGCAATGTGCGTACCACAATACTGCAACTCCGGGAGGTACGTTGGGGTGGGAATGCACATAGCACACGGTACTGCGCGTTATGTGCCTTGTTTGATAGCGGGCACGGTAACGTGCTATAAGCCCAATGTTCTGCCATTAATGGGCCCTTTAAATATGTGCTAAGCTTTCAAAGTTATTTTAATTTCCTGTTCTCTTGTCGAAAGGGATCTCTCAAGATAAACATAGAAGGCTGTTTCCCTATGTATCAGAATTGTTTTTCATAATTCCCTAATCATTTCTTTTAAGCCCAGCCCTTTTCTTACCATGCCATGGGTAATGCAAAAAGCTCCACTATACAGAAAAATGCAAGATGTATCACATGTATCATGTATCATGTATCCTCTATATATACATTTATCACATTTATCACATGTATCACAGCGTAATACATTTCCCTGTTGGTTAAAAAAAAAACATTTTATGCGGTTACAACACTGTTGCATATTGCATAAACACAACTGCTGCCCAACAATTTGTTAATCATGGTCATAACCTTTATATTCACACACTGTCACTTCCTTTTAGTTGTTAGATATTTGGTCCTGTAAACATATTATGTATTTTGCATTAGGGCTCACAAGACAAACTTTTTTGAACAGTTCAAATTAGCACACAACACTACAGTTTACATGACCTAAAATGTCTCTGCTGAGTACTACTGATCTGCCTTATAATGCATTACCAGAAAGGTGCTTACATTATACATAAATATGCCATTTCTCCCTTCTATTTGGCACTGCAATTGTGTAAATGTAATGTGCACTTTGCTGAAAATACAGTCCTTTACCGTACACCAGCCAAATCTCCATCAAAATCCAGCCAACTAGTCCATCAATTCAACAGAGACCAGCATCTATGCATTCACTAGAGAATGGAGAATGTAAATGAGACTGTATTTTGCTCCCTAGAGACCATTCATCTAAAAATACAGCTTTGCTCTACCTGGGAATGGTGTTAACTATATTTATACAATAGGTATGTTTTCTACTGCTATAAACCATAGATGCAAGTGTCTGAAGTGGGAAAGTGAAGTATCCTGAAAGCTCTTGGCCATTGCCATACTAGTAGATGTAGTAGTAGCCCACAATTTAGCACTATGAATCCTTTATTAATTTATTGTAACAAATCTGATACAACTACATAATGTCCTACATGCCAGCATACCCATTGCAATTTTAGTGCTGTGTGGCACCACTTCCCAAAAGTGGTAGTTTAGCTCTGGAAGGCACCAGTGGTTTTATGGATTCTTATGGTCTACCAGAGACAGGATTTACTTTTGGACTGCTTCTCTCTTCCCTACCACAAGGCCTTAAAGCCTAAAAGTATGTTTCATAATGTGAACAATTAAATCAGGCAACATGAAAAAAATACCTGAGCATCTTAAGATTTTTTTTTTCTTATTTTTAAAATTTCCCCAGTCCCAGCTGACCAGAGACTGCAGCTAAAGACCACTCTACTCTGTGTGTAGGAGGCTACACATGGTACAAATGTTGACCGGCTCCTGATTAACCGGCCGATCTTCGCACAGTGGGTGCCCCTGTCGGCACCCTTTCACCCGGCATGCCTCAATCAGCTGATCGAAGGAGCATGTTGGAAAAGTCTCAACTGAACAGAACTTGCAACAGGAGTTATCGATCAGTTGCTCACTCCATTCGTGTATTCTGACAAGTAACATTCAGTAAAAAATAATAGAACAATTGTGCCTTAACAAAGATACAGCCCTGCACAGCTAGTTTTCTCAGTAATTTTCTTCTTATGGCAGTTTATATAAATATAGCATTGTCTGCACCAGTGGGTAACACTATCATTTGTCATGTCATTTCTAATGGAGATATATCAAGGTGGCAGTATTTTAAAGATATATTTTAAAGATATAAAGAAAATATGCCAGTCATTCTGATTTCAGTACTTTCTGAGTCCTTAAAGGAGAACTATGAGATGAGTGATTTCCACTCACCTCATAGTTCTAGCCGACCTGTGACAATGAGACTGTCACAGGTCGGCTCAGTAGATCGGGAGGTGAGCGAACACATACCGGGTTCGCTCACCTCTCGATCCTGTCACGGCTCTCTACCGTGACAGGGGGAGTGGCTGGATTCCCCTCTCCCCGCTCCGATCTGCCAGTGCTGACTGGCAGAACGGACGGGGGAGGGGGCGGGTACAGCTGGCTCTGCCTCTAGATAGGCAGAGCCAGCTGTCACTCACGCAGCTGGGCGGGTCTCGATGTCGAGGTCGGGATCCGCTCTGGCTGCGGCGTCTCAGTATACCGCGAGCTGTAGCTCGCGGTATACTGAGCTTAGGGTAACGGGAGGACGCTAGTTTGTGTCCTCCCGTTACCCTAAGGAGAACTATGGGGAAAAACACTGACCCCATAGTTCTCCTTTAACCGGAATTGCAGCATTGTGGAGTACAAATCTCTAATTTTCACACTTGTTTTGGGGGCAGTGCATAAGGAAATACTGAAGCCAGGAACTACAAGAAGTAAAATGTGGAAGAAAGAAGTACAAAGGTTGAGCAGAGGCCCAGAAAGTGTGGCGTCATTGTAGGAATCTCTATTAATGTTTTATAAAAGATAAATCAAGGAAGGTACCAAATTAAAAGGTGAAGGCGCATTTTTACATATTTCGAAGCAAAACAACCAAAGTCTACTACTATCATTCTCTGGGGTTAGATTACTAATGGAGTAGAGTGTGAGTTTAGTAAATAGGGTTATGCACACTTTGGAAACCCAATCGTGGTCAGGATTTTTTCTTGCACGTGATTGGATGGTTCCAATAAACACAGTATCACCTTTGTGACAGTGTGCAGTGGAATCTATGTGTCACCAAAAGGGGGTGGATGACTCTCTGTTATGTCAGGTCTTACCCAGAGACATTGAAGCTGTATTTACTGCTTACCCCTATGAGCATCAGAAACACCAAGAGCCTTTAGCTTCTGGCATTCACACTATTTTACCTTCCTGTTATATGACATTGTAAAAACTTTAGGGCCGATTCACACCACATGTGCTGGAGACAACCTGATGATCCAGGATCAGCTACAGCACATTTGCCCTGCAGAAATTAGGCAGTTTGTGCTGGAGCGCAAACCAGACTCTGCCACATCGGTAGCCGAATTGACGGATACCTATACCAGCAGTAAGGTATCTGACCATCGCAGAGCTCCACCTAGTGGCTGGAAAGGAGAGAAATCGCCAATAGCAACCTCTGCTACATTAGTAACTCAGCCCTCCCAGAGACCAGCAGTTGAAGTGTCTGATGTCAAGCCAGCCTCAGCTGACCACCGCAGGTGTTTCAACTGTGGCAAGCCCGGACCTCTCAGGGGCCAGTGTCCTGAGCAGAAGAAGATGACATCATCTGGCCAGCTGGTCAGCACCCTTTCTTCTTTGCTGTTCGTCAACGGAAAGGCGGGAAATAATGGGACCAACTTGCAGCCTGCTGTCATCGATAACTGAACCATGACTGGCTTCTGAGACACTGAAGCAGAGGTCACTCTCGTCAGTACGGAGCTCATAAAATACAAAGATATGATCCCAGAAAAGTTCCTTACCCTCACCAGAGTTGAGGGCACTCGTTCCCAGGTGCCTCGGGCACATGTTTCTATTGATTGGGCAGGATGAGAGAAGTGGGGGTCTCTGACGAAAATTCCCACACCTGTATTGTTAGGTACAGACTCTGATTTCCTATTATGCGCCTGCCTGAATTCCTCAACTTGACCCTCTGGATGCACAAAGGTATTGTGTACAGATATGGGGTTAATATTTGGGCAACTTGGGGGTGGACAGAGGGAGAAGGAGGGTGGGGTGGAATTGCAAAGTTCTCCTGCTCCTATGGATAGAGAGGAGACTGTCGTGCAAAAATGGGTAACAGATACATGTGTAACAAATACTGTAAACGTTAATTCTGGAAATGTGAATGTTGATACTGCAGATGTTGAGGCTAACTGTCATGACACCAACACATTGCCAATACTTGTAATCACTCGCAGTGCTGCAAGGGCCACTGAGGCACAGACACATGCCTCAGGACAGCTGGCTGGGACTTGTAGTGCCACCTTTGAGACTGAGAAAACACTTGAACAACTTAGAAGTCTGGCTTGTCAACCCCTTGCTGAGGGAGAAAAGTATCATATTTATTGGAACAGTGGGAAGCTTTACTGGCAGGCACTACCTTCAGCAGGTGATGAGGTTGACATGAGAGGGTTGCAGCTCCTTTTGCCCAAACAGTTTAGGGAACATTTATTGAAAGTGGCTCATGAAATTCCCCTAGCAGGACACGTAGGGGTCACGTAGAGCGAGGACCGAATGAAACAATTTTTTCTGGGCTGCCATGTGCATGGACATAGCTGACTACTGTCCGTCCTGTGTTACCTGCCGGGTTGGAAAGGCAGGAGATGAGCACAGGGCTCCACTTCAACCTTTTTCCCATAATTGACAAACCTTTTAAGAGGGTAGCACTGGATATTTTTGGGCCACTCGCTATCCCTAGTAGTTCGGCAAACGTTATATTTTGACAATAGTGGACTATGCCACCCAGTCCTCAGCAGGTTGTAGCTAACTTTTCCATCCATGCAGGAAGGATGCTTTGCAAGGGAACTTAACCAGTGTGGGGTTCCCAGCCAAGCTGATTAGTGATTGCGGAGGGCAGTTTGTATCCCAACTGATGCAGGCTCTCTGTCAGAAAATTCAGAGGATGCGTATCATGGCCATTCCTTACCATTCACATATGAATGGTCTGTGTGAGCGGTTCAATGGTGCGTTAAAGCAGATGCTGCGAACGTTTTGAAATCCCAGGGAAAGGACTGGGAATGGTATTTGCCTCATTTGATGTTTACTTACAGAGAGGTGCCTCAGGTGTCCACCTGTTTTTTGCCATTTGAACACTTCTACGAGCGGCGGGTGAGAGGGCCCTTGGACCGAATCCGCGAGTTGGGAGAGCAAAATTGCTGATCCTGAGGTCTCGATGGTGGTTTATGTCCTAAGGTTCCGAGACAAAATGGAGACATTGGTGGGACTGGTACAAGAGAACATGGCACAGGCCCAGACTAAACAAAAATGCTGGTATGATAACAACGCTAGAGAGTGGACGTACAGCATGAGTCAGAAAGTGTATGTTCTACTTCCTATGCTGCAGAAGAAATTACAAGCAACCTGGGAGGGGACGTACTAGATCACCAAATGTCTGAATGATGTCACCTACTTGGTTATTCTGGGGGCAGTGGGTGGGCGGCAGAAGGCATTCTTTGTGAGCATGCTCAAAGCACATCATGAGCGCACAGCCTACTTCCTGCCAGTGTGTAGCAGGCCTGAGCCATAAGAGGCAGACCCACTGTTAGACTTATTAGCTGACATAAGGAAAGGAGACTCAGACCTCAATATCAATGCACACCTGTCTTCTACCCAGATACCTCCTCATCTAGGGGAAGTGCTAGCAGGGTACCATGAACGGTTCACTGGGAAACCTGGGAGGAAGCACCTTGCTGTCCACCAGGTGGACACCGGGGTGCATCCTCCGATCAAACAGTCAGCCTATCAACCTCAAAAGAAAATTGATGAAATGCTGCAGCTGGGGGACATTCAGAAGTCCCTCAGTGCCTGGGTGTCACCTGTAGTCCATGTCCCCAAGAACTATCAGACTACCAGGTTCTGCGTGGACTACAGAAAGCTGAATGCCATCACCACAACCGCAGATGCGTACCCCATGCCGAGGATTGATAAGTTGCTGGATAAGCTGGCAGCGCCAGCTATTTAGCAATCATGAACCTGGGCCAGGGGTATTGGCAAATTCCTCTCGCACCTGAGGCTCTGGAAAAATCGGCCTTCATTACCACATTCTTTTTATTCAAGTTTACAGGAATTCAGTTTGGGATGAAGAATGCCACAGCCACATTTCACAGGGTCATGAATGACCTATAGGAAGGCCTGGAGGCCTTTGCAGTAGCCTACCTGGATGACATTGCGGTGTTCAGTCCCACTTAGGTCCTAGACAAGTTGGCGGTAGCCAATCTGACAGTCAAACCCAGTAAAAGTCAGATAGGCATGACCGAAGCCCAGTTCTTGGGACACCGGGTAGGAGGAGGCACTCTGATGCCTGAGACTGGGAAGGTGAAGGCCATCATGGCCTGGCCTAACCCGCAAACAAAGAAAAGAGTTATTTCCTATTTGGGCACAGCTGGTTACCATAGAAAGTTTGTTCATAACTACAGCAGCCTGGCTAAGCCCCTAACTAACTAAAAAAAGAAATTGCCGAAGTTGGTGTCGTGGAATCCAAAATGTGAGAGGGCATTTCAGGCCTTGAAGGAGGTGCTGTCCAGTGCTCCTGTGCTACAGGCCCTGAATTTCCCCTGCCAGTGTCTAGTGCAAACCGACACATCCATGTACGGTCTAGGCGCAGTCCTGAGTCAGGTAGACCAGGCAGAATAAGAACATCCCATCTTCTACCCGAGCAGGAAACTACTTATCTGAGAGGTTAGAATATGCCACTATCGAAAAGGAGTGTCTTGCGATTGTGTGGGCGCTACAAAAGTTACAACAATATCTTTGGACGCAGCTTTACAGTAATCACCAATCACAACCCACTCAGTTGGTTATCGTAAGTTTCTGGGGAGAACGGTAAACTGCTACACTGGAGTTTAAAGGAGAATTATGAGGCGAGTGATATTCACTCAGCCTCATAATCTGAGCCGATCTGTGACAATGAAACTGTCACAGGTCAGCCCAGTAGATTGAGAAGTGAGCGAACACATACCGGCGCTCGCTCACTCCTCGATCTATCTGTGCAGAGAGCCGTGACTGTCACTCACGACTCCCTGCAGGGATTCCCCTCCCTCCCCTCTCCGATCCTCCAGCTCTGACTGGTCGGAACGAATGTGGTAGGGGGCGGGTACAGCTGGCTCTGCCTCTAGATAGACAGAGCCATCGGTCACTCATGCAGCTAGGTGGATCCAGGCAGAATTGTCGGTATACATTCCGGCTGCAGCGTCTCAGTATACTCAGTATACTGAGCTTTGGGTGACAGGAGGACGCTAGTTTGTGTCCTCCCGTTACCCTCAGAGAACTATGGGGAAAAGCCCTAACCCCATAGTTCTCCTTTAATTCTACAACAGTATGATTTTACAATTCAACACAAAAAAGCAGTTCCGATGGCAATGCCGATGGATTGTTGTGGCAACTGAAACCTGCAACAGTTGGCATAGCAAAATAATTTGTAATTCCTTCTGATACCACCACATGAGGGAAGGTGCGATGGTAATGAGTTTTGAGAAAATCAATATTTATTATGAAATTCTCTCTTCCCTCATCTTAAAAAAATGCAGCCTTCTATTCAGTTCAAGTGACCTCAGGCTGCCCTAAATTTCCCAGGCATCCTCAAATTCAAGCAACTATTCCTGGTAATCTCGGCTTGTGATTATTATAGTCCTTAGTTAAGTACTAAAACCTGATTGTTTATCTAGAACTTTCTCTAAAACTGATGTGGATTAGCCTTAGTGATCTTTTTTACGATATGGGTCGTAAATCACTAATACCATGGTAATTGTCTTGACCAGCTCAGCTAATCACCTACAGATCATCTGATGGATAAGGAAGGAATGTGTGGTATCCGTCTGAGTTATAAACTGAGAGTGACAATATTAACCCAATTTTCAATACTCAGAATTGGAGAATGATATTGGAAAATCAGTTGCATAAATAACTGATTTTGCAGAGAGAAATCCACACATATCAATCATGGGGGGGTTACCATGGTCAGAGGCCTGACAAGCCACATTACTCCTCCTGGGCCAATTATGATGGATACCCCTGACAAGTTTGGTTTCTATTTACAGCTAATTTCATGATACACAATAATTTAGGGGTAATGTGTAAGAATATTAAGCTAGGTGGATACTTATGAATTTGACAGTTTAGCTGGAGCATAGAAGGACATCGTAAAGGCTTAGCCCTCCTGCTCACCCCCCCAAGCCCCGCCTTATGGGCCAGCTCCATAACCCCCTAGAGGACTGACAAAAAGATGCTGCAGAGGCAGCTAATGGGGCTCTCTTTTTAACATCAGGAGGAGGCTCTTGTAACATCAGAAGGAGAAGCTTGTGTAACATCTAAGAAGAGTTCTCCTTTAATCTAAAAAAAATCTCTGCAAGCCTTACTTGGAGAAAGAGCCATTCAGATTCATCTTCTGATTATTGAACTGGACTCTGTCAGAACTTATAAACCCAGGACTGTTAAGTACTCGCTTTTTACTACCTTTTATTTTACCATTGTTATTTCTGTCTCTCTTTATTAACATGTTTTTCTGTAAATTTTTCCTGCACCGTTTCTTTTATTAAAGGATGACCTTAAAAATTGTTACACTTATCTCTATGCTCTAAATGAGAACCTAAAGTATCCTCGTCCCCATGAAGAGTGCTACTATATAGTGTATAGCTAGTGTATAGCTACTGTTTGGGGTGTAAAGGATTAACTGCAGAGTTAACCAACCCTAGTGACAATCACTCTGTCTGCTGGCCTGAGATTGTTGTCCCACAAGCTGGGAAATCTCTGACCAAGATAAGGCTGGGAGTGGTATTGCCACATCCTTGTGGCAGCTGGCTTGGTTCAGAAGTGTGTATAGTCACGTGTTATGAAGTCGGGTTACGGTTGTATATGTTTTGAAAAGCTTGGGATGGAGATTACCACAAAGACGTGTGGACACTTTTTTTTTTGCATTAAACTGCACAGTGGGGTCCCAAACCCAGAATAAATTAGCTGGCATCCACAGATCACTACTCCCAGGAAGCACAAGCCCTGTGACCTCTGCCCCCCAAGCCTCTGGCCAGACCAGAATTACACCTCTTCTGAGGGGTACTTACCTCCCCCACCTTTTGTTGGGGGCACTAGATGTTCCCACTTTTCTAGATGGGAGTCCCTGAAAATCCCTATCATACCAGACAGTATACTCCCCAGCCAGTAACCCCTATCATAAAATAAGCATGCAGCTGGTTTTTTCTCCTGTATAAGAACTAATACAACACTTGATCCTAGCCAAAAGCCAGAATAGCCTTCAAAAGAGCTTAAAATAAAAACAGCATCGGGTAGCACATATTTGGCTGTGGAATTTATTTTTTTTCTTTCACAATTAGCTTGGCTTACATACAGCAGCTCCCCAATAAGATTCATTACAGTTTAAAAAAATGCCCTTTTCAAGTAGTTTTAGTGGCAGTACATACCACCAGCAGATAGAAATTGATCAGTGGTTTGCTGAGACTGTCCCCTTTCTCGCAGATGCAAATCAGTCCTATCCCTGGCCAGTCTCTATTTTTCCTACATTAATAATTAAGGGACCACAGATGTTACAGCACTGGTAAAATGGCCAGCAACAGGGCAGTTATATTTATTGAGCAAGACCAGTGGCGTCACTGGGGGGGGGGTTTGGGGTGCGGACCACGCCCGGGTATTATATATTTAACATGTATTTAACTTAAAAATTGATTGTAGTTGTGAAATGGTTGATAATTATTCTGCTCTGCTCTTCATGGGTCACTTCTGAGTCTTATAGCAAGCAAGACACAGCATACAGACAGGTGTTTTACTACAAGAATTAAAAGAGTGAAGATAATGTAGACCCTATTGCTACAGGATTAAATACATGTCTGCCTGTAAATAGTTAATTGTTACTGTGCAGCCTGTGGGACATAAGAGTTGTGGGAGTTGCAGTGCAGAGCCATGGATAAGCTGTACTGTGAGAAACTGTTGATACTACGATTCCCATAAGGCTGTGTTTTTTGGGAGGATGAGTGAGCTGCTCTGGAGTTTCCTGGCATGCTCAGTCCGTGGAGAGCCAGCAGTGTGATCCTATATTGCGGGGATATTGTGGCCTGGACGACAATTCACATTCTGTGACCGGGAGGCCTGCTGAGGAATCGCAATCCATGTCCTGCTGAGTGATATCTAGAGAGATGATCAACTTCCACCAGTGACCAGATCCTGTGTTCCCTGCGAGACAACGTTGGTGAGAAACGAAGGGAGGTTGGCTGGAGAGGAAGGGGATGTCTGCCTCTCGCTGGCAGACTCAGGAACTGCTGAACAAGCCAAGGATTTGGTCTGAGTGCCAAAGGATTTGGTAAGAGGTGTGTTGGTGTGCCCTGGATCCTGTCAGGGTGGTAGATCCTAGCTTGGGGACAGAAGAGCCAATTTATTTTCAGTGGCTCCTTCAGGGGTGAGCGCTACAATGATAAAGCAGTATAAAATTGGCCAGCAGTCGGACAGTTTTAATAAGCAAGACTAGGTTAAAATGTAATAGAGACATATAGAACACACAAGCATTTTGCTACAAGAATTGCAGAGACGCCACAGATGATAAATCAATGTAAAATTGGAGCAAAAGGATGATTTTAAGTATGGAGAATAGGCCTAACCAGTCTTTGGCTAACTTTTATGTTTACTATGGAGATGGGAGGGGGTTGCAGTGAATATGAGTGATATCATGTTTAGGTGTATGCTCTTCTTGCACTTAGAGGGTTATTCACTAAGCTGCCAAAGGCAACCGAGTGAATAACTGAGCCGAATTGAAACTGAGCTAAACGGTGTTCGGCTATTGACTTCGGCTCTGTACGGCTGTTCAGCCTTCGGCTGGCTTCGGTCAGCCAAACATGCTCTGCACGTTCAGCTGAGTCCAACCTCCAGCAGTTCAGTTCATTCGTTCCCATAGAGGTCGTACGGCAGTGAGTGAATAGCCAAATGCCGCCGACCTCTGAGGTAGCGAGCAGCATTTTTAAAAAATGTAAAAAAAAAGGAAAAAAAATGTTTTTGAATTATTTAAATAAATGTAAAAAATAGAAAAATGTTAAAAAGTTAATAAAATGATAAAAAAAAGATGTAAAGAAAAGGGAAAATAAACAGCGCGGTGTCCCCCTCCCAAACCATGTCAGACCCTTTAGGTCAGGTACGAAAGTTAGAAGGGACCCCAAGTAAAAAAAAAAATGGGAGATTGCAGCAGGGCAGATGAAGAATCTCAGTGGGGGTGAATAAAAGACCGCAGTAGCGCAAATGGAAGATCTCGGGGCAGATGGAAGAACGCAGCAGGACTCATGGAGGATCTTAGAGGGGTTGATGGAAGATCGCTGCAGGGCAAATGGAGGATCTCAGGGAGGCAGATGGAAGATCACAGCAGGACAGATGGAGGATCTCAGGGAGGCAGATGGAAGGTCGCAGTAGAACAGATGGAGGATCTGGGGGCAGATGAGAGATCGCAGCAGGGCTGATGGAGGATCTTGGGGGCAGATGGAAGATCCCAGCAGGACAGATGGAGTATCTCGAAGGGGGGGGGGAGATAAAAAATGACAGCAGGGGTGGCTCATGCGATAGGTCTGACCCTAATTCGTTTAGTTGCCCTGTCAGGCAGCACCCCTCCTAATGCAGCGCCTGGGGCACGTGCCAACCGCCCGCCCCCTCCTAGTTTCGGCCCTGCGCAAAACATTTTTTTTTTTTTTATAGTTCTTCTTTAACTGGGGGTGAGTCATTTCATACCACTGTTCTTGCAGCAGAAGCAAAAATGGATCAGGTTTCTTTTGTCAGATGTGCAGATTAAATCTAAAAAATTGTTCATATTTTTAGAAACATTTACTGTATGTTTGTATTGCGTTACATTCCAGAAGTAATTTCCTTTATTCCCTAACTAGTCAGAACATATCAGTATTGCAGATAACAAGATGCAGGAAAGAGAAATCCCCAAGGGATATTTGTTTTACTTGCGCAACCACCTAAATACAGTGGATATAGAAATTCCATACACTATGTAAAAATGCCAGGTTTTTGAGATGTAAAAAAACTCATATAAAAGATTACCACCTTTAATGTGGCCTATAATCTGTGCAATTCAATTAAAGACAAACTGAAATCTTTAAAGGGGGTAGACTTATGCAGGCACATTATTTTTATTTATCTATGTAATTTTTCCCCATTAAACAATTTCAAGTTGTTTTTTAACCTCCTGCCGTCTGCCCGTTAAGAAAAAGCGGACGGACGGCAGATTTGTATCAGCGGGTTGCCGTCCCCAGATGGCAATGTTTGCCTGCCGCGCGCGCGCCCCCTAGCGTGCGCGCACGGGTAGGAAAGACCCGCTCATTTTTACAGCCATTAACAGCTGTTTCACATGCAACCGATCAGCGGTTCTATAGCTAAAAATCGGTTGTATGGCGCGATTTTGTCTACTGACCCCTCACCTTCAATCTCGGGATCCGCTACCCCATCTGCGGCCCGGGACCGGCTCGGGAGGGAGATCAGCACCTTCCTCCTTGCTGTGAATGCAGAAGTGATGTGTATTACATCACTTCCGCACTCACCTGTCAGTCATCTGGCTGCTATAGCCAGAGAAATCTGATGTATATATAAATAAATATATAATATTATTATATTATTGTTATATGGATTTTATTTTACTCTGTGTGTATGTATGTATGTATATGTGTGTGTGTGTGTGTGTGTATGTGTGTATATATATTATATATTTATTATTTCTTTTATATTCTGACAACGGCCGCTGTAAAAAAAAAAACCCAAAAAACAGAAAGGGCACCTCCCTGAAATGAGACGGGAACCTCCCTGAAATAAGGTTTTGCAGGTTGGGATGTGTGAGGGCGTCAGGAGGGAGATCAGCATCTTCCTCCTTGCTGTGAATGCAGAAGTGATGTGTATTACATCACTTCCGCATTCACCTGTCAGTCATCTGGCTACTATAGCAAGAGAGAAGAAGCTGATGAAGCAGATCTCTGCTTCATTAGCATCTTTTGGGGTCCCCAGGTCACATTAGGGGTCCTAGAGAACTCTAATTTCTCCATAAAGAGGACCTGTCAGTGTGCCTTTGCTAATATACAGGTGAAACTCGAATAATTAGAATATCGTGCAAAGTTCATTTAACCCTGCCCTTCCCGCCATCACGGATTGGCTGAAGTTTGCAGGAAACTCCAGTGATCATCATCCAATCCTGTGAGGAAGCTGCTGGTCGAGGCTGCACCCAAGGCCTGATTAAGAGCATCATGGGCCTGTGGTGAGCACCCCCTTAGCACTCAGCACTGTTGGCCAGCCGGACGGGAAGCAGCTCTCTAATTATGTGCCAGCTTGCTCCATAGCTGTTGTCATCCACTGACACAATGTGCCCCCTGCTGCTGTCACCCACTGACCGCAACAGTGGCCCATTTACCGATGCTGTAACATTCCCCCCATCACACACCCCAAACACCCCCACCAAAATCACATTTCCCTAACCCCCATCACACACCACAACAACCCTGCTGAGAGTAACAGACCAACAAATAACTACAAAACATACACCCAGCCACACCCTCTCCTGCTAAAATAACCCCTGCTGACCCAATGCTTCAGGACCGCCACATATCACACACATATCAGACCTGTCATAACACACCCCCTACCTCAGGAACCCCATAAAACACCCATAACAACCCCCTATACCAAAGGACTCCTATGACATCCCCTTTATACCATAGGACCCCAATAACAGTTCCCTCATACCTAAGAACCCTCGTAACACTCCCCTCATGCCTAAGTACCCCATAAAATGTCCCTCATGCCTAAGGACCCCATAACACACCCTTTATCCCTTAGGACACCATAACACTCCCCTTATACCCAAGGACCCCAATGCCTCAAGACCCCTATTAAAAACCCAATGCCTCAAGATCCCCATAGAACCCCAGGATCCCGATAGCACCTGGGACTTTTTTTTGTTTGTTTGCTTTTTTGTAAAATACTTAGTCAATGGTGTCATTGTGATAATTTGGCTTGCAAATTTTTTGTGAATAAGTAAGAGGTATTATGTAGGGGGTCTAAATATCTGGAGACCCCCCTTAGCTTAAAATCTGGCACTACCAGATTCCCCTCCCCCGCAGGCCCCCACATCCTCTTGGAGACCAAATGTGGGGAACTACATAGGAACAAAGTGCCTTGCCAAATAAGGCACTCTCCCCATGTGGAGGGCATGTGGCCCGGTATAGTTCAAGAGGGGGCTGAATGCTCACGGTCCCCCCATTAGCAGTAATTTATTAAATTTTTTTGCCACGCTGGCCCCTATGCCTGCAGACATATGGGTACATCCCTACCCCCTTCAGCCATCTTTGTTGTGTTGTCACATACTTCAATTCAAATAGTCACTGTAGGCAGCCATTCATGTTTAAAGTACATCTGTCATGAGAGAAAAGAGAGGGGCTGTCATTTCTGGTCTCCTTCAGAAGTGCTAGTTGTAAGGCTGTGTTGAGCATTAACAACAGGGCCAGAATATGAATGGTACAAAGTAGTGATAAGATTATCAGAACTCCTTATCTCTGGATCTCTTTCAGATTAATGACTCAGAAAACATTGAAGCCAACTAACATTCTGAAAATTAGAGGTCATCAATGGCAGCCAACACAATTCTCTCATGACAAGTGTACTTTAAGCCTTGGGGGGTTACAAAACAAGTGTTCTAGCTTCTGAGGGAGAAACTAGTTATCACACAAGGTTTTCAAAACTGTCTGAGTACTAATTCCCTCCCTTTAAAACTCAGTCCGGAGGGAGGTGGGGGGTGAAGGGCTCACTTTGCTATCTTTGATTTGGGTGCAAGAGGTCATTGTCTGAGCTCTAATCTCAGAGCCGTAGCTAACTCCTTTTGCGCCCGAGGCAAGAACAGAAAATTGTGCCCCCCCAACAGACATGTGCGGTATGCAACGTTATGCGCCCCGCCTCCAGCATGGCGGCACGCATGCGCAGAATGCGCTGGTGGCCAATTTAAAAAAAGCATAAAAATGTGTGTGTTTGACAAAACGAATAAAAACATTTTTAGTTTCTGTTCATTTGGTCCGAAATCAATTTGTACTCTTTGCACATGTGTGTATGAGTGTGTGTATGTGTGTGTAGGGGGTATTTATTTATTTTATATTATAAATTTTTTTTACTTTTGGGGGCTTCAGGAAAATATCGGGGGTCTAAACAGACCCGTGACATTTCCTTATTGAAATAAAAAAAGAGATTGAGGACACAGAGTCCTCTGCCCATACAGGTGGGGGAGAGCAGCGGAGATCCGAGGAGAAGCTAGAGCCTGTGACGCTCATCTTCTCCCTGCCGAGCCGCGGCTGTGTTGGCTGCCTGGCACCCCTGTTGCCAATGGCGCCCTGTGCTCGCCATGGCAACAGGGACGAAGAGACGCAGCCAGGCCGGCCATGGCTGCGCCCCCTCTCAGCTGCACCAGGGGCGAGTGCCTCACTCACCCCATGGTAGTGACAGCCCTGACTAATCTGATTGCTTTTTTATGTCTGTGATGCAGCCTTTATCCGCTCAGCACCTCCTGTCTTATCTCCACTGGCATGCCATACATCAACTGACACTATAACCGTTCCTTCCCTATATGTCATTTATATCAGGAGCTGTTTAAGTCCGCCTACATTCACACCAGAGTGACATCAAATGTGCACGTCTTCAGCACATCTTTGTTTAGTGCAGTTTTGCACACTTTTACCCGTGAACACAAAGGCGCGTGTTTTTGCAAGTTATATTTTTGCAAGTTATCCTTAGCACATTGATGTGAGTGGGCGAACGCCCTTAAAATGCACGAAAAATGTGCAAAAACGCAGCAAACCTGCGTTTTTGAGCATTACCATTGAAGTGCAGGATCTGCCAAAAAGAAGCTAATTTACTTTCTTCAAGTGACGGGACATTTTGCTTCAAGGGACAAGACACTCAGATGTAAACAGGGCCATAGAAATGCATGGGGGGGTGTGGGACAGAAAAGGTGCTACAAAACACTTGCAAGCATATTGTCGCAGCTGAATAAGCGCAACAAAATGCTTCACAAAAAAAGTCCCTTTCATTCTTATGGCCCCTGTTCATACTTGAACGTTTTGTCGCAATAAGCAAAATGCCTGAAAAAAGTACATGAACTTCTTTTTTGCAGATTACAACTCGTTTTATCCCCATAGAGTCAATAGGAAACTTGCAACACAAGTTGCAGTTGTTTGCGCGCATTTTGCACATCTACATCAATGTGTCACAATCTGCTCCTAAAAATATCGCAAAATCGTGTGGCAAAAAAATGCTTGCTTCTACGTATGAAAACGCTGTTGCCTAGGTGTGAATCAGGCTTAAACTCTGAGAACCACCAGCTTTTTAATGAGAATCTGAAACTAAGCAGCATAAAGGCTGGAAAAGCAGGTGCAGGATCACATACTTATTCCAGTGCTCAGATTATCTCATAGTGTACATTAAGCCTCATTGATCAATAAAGCCTGGTTTTGTATGTTTTTAAATATGAATTCCTGGAACCTGTAGGCACACAATTTAAACATTAAATGTTTTTGTATCACTGGACCTAACCTTGATTTAAATATTGTAGCAATATGACTTTTCTACAGTAAACTACTAGTTATCCGGCACCCACGAGGATTGGTAGGTGCCAGATATCTGTAGTTTCTGGTTGCTTGAGCGTTAATAGTAACTCTTAAGCAACCACCCCCCATTCACCTGCCGCCTAGCTTCAATCCGATTGCTTGAATGCTGGATAATGGGCAGTTTACTGTACATACTGTATTACAGGAAAAAAACATGTGGGGAAAAGCCATCCCTTTGGGTAAGGCACCTGCGGTTACCGGCCCAATGTGCCTATTGAACAATCCAGTACTTCTTCCATGCATCTAGATTAGAACCCCTACTGCCAAATTATATGCCATCACAAAAAAGATGGAACAAACCTATGCTGAGATTATTAAAAAAAACTCCTGTTTTGTGGTTAATTGTCAGTCTGTAACTCATGGTCAAAAATACAATATCTCATGTACTACACTTTACCAATATGACGTTTGTAGGCAAATGGGGTGATGGGGTTGTCATAATAATCTGGCCACTCAGTGTATATGCATGTGTGATTATATAGAAAAGTTCATTTTAGATTCAATGTGACACGCATATATCAGTTATTTTTCATCTTTATATTTATAATATACACTGAGTGGCCAGATTATTATGACCACCCCATCAGTACTTCGTTGGGCCACGAGATGACTCCACGAGATGACTTCGTTGGGCCGCCTCGTGACTCCACGAGATGTTGAAAGGTATCCTTGTGTATACAAATATTGAAGTGATACAAAGTCCCATGTCCTTTTGTGCAGCACGCACATTCTCAAATTAGTGATTCAATCCTCCAAAGTAACTGTGTGGTGAATCTTCCCAAAACCACCGTGCTCCTTATTTTCTTCAACACACTCACCACGTAATCAGTTTTAAGCGCTTGTATCATAGGAACCACAGATGTCTTTCCTCATTCACCTCTTTATACCTGTATACAGTCTGCTTGTCCATTTCCCCCCCC
>NW_017306544.1:118875-122883 GCF_000935625.1 Nanorana parkeri
AAAGATATAAAAATTATAAAAAAAGTAAAAGAGAAAAAAAGATAAATTAAAATAAAAAAAAAGTAAAAACATAAAGAAAAATTAAAAAAAATTAAAGTGATAAAAAAGAAAAAGAAAATAAGAAAAAAAATTTAAACTAACCCTGCCGTCCCCGCCATCTTGTTGCCATTCAGCATTGGGAAGGGGGACGCATAGAGGAACCTGGCCTTGGGGCAGCACAGAGAGAAAATCCGACCCTGACATCCTGTTTCAGGGTGGCTCCTTTCCCTTGCAGGGTCCTATGAAGCCACCATTGTGTGTGCTATTAAGCTGTGTGTGTCTCCACAAACACAGGCACAGCAAGGCAAGCCTCTACCCTCCTCCCGGCTTCTTCTCTTTCCTCCTTCCTTGCTCCTCACTTTTCTCTTTCAAAGATTTTATTAGTTTTAGATTATAAAACAATGCATCCATATACAAACATTGGCATCGATAGTCTACAAGGATAAACATGATCAATTCCTCCTTGCTGACCCTCCCCGCCATATCGTCACTATCAGAACAACCCAACCAAATCATCCTTGCTCCTCACTTTTACCTTCTCCAAGCTAGTAGATGGACAGCTGCTGAAGTCTGCTCTGTCCCTTGTGATCTTGTACTGGACAGGAAGTTCAGGTAAGCTGAGCTGAGAAACGTGGTGTCAGCTATATGGAAACATGATGACTGTAAGTGCTTGGGCAAAAATTTAAAGAAATACTGGGTTTTGCTCTGTGTCCCAGCAGGGAGGAGAGAAACTGTCACTGGCGGCCAAGTGCTGTGGGAGGAGAGCGCAGTGAGTGGCCAACGTCTCTAAACTCCCCAACACTCAGCCTGCTGTCACAGATCAGGAGAGTGGCGGTGTGGGCGGAGACAGCTGTCATAGGAGGCTGAACTCTCCTCCCGCACCGCCCTGCCCCGCCCAGCCTCCTGTGACAGCTGTCAGGATGGAGAGCGGGTGCAAACACTCAGCGAGCAGTGATCGCTGAGTGTTTGTAAATAATTGAGGACATCGTATGTTTACTGTGTCCTCAATTTTAAATGAATGGGAAGTGATCTAGATCATGATTGTGGATATAGTAAACATACTATGTCCTCATGTTATGAATTAACAGGAGCACTCAGTATAGAGGATTCCTTTTCATTTATAACAGGGGCTGCAGAAAAAGAGATTGAGGACTCTGTGTAGTCAATCTCTTTTTCTCTTTTTAAAAGGGAAATATCAGGGGTATGTTTAGACCCCTAATATTTCCCCGAAGCCCCTAAAAGTAAAGTACAAAATAAAAATATTTAATAAAAATGAATAAATAAAAATAAAATACAACAAAAATAAAAAGTTTATAAAAAAACAAATAAAATATGTAAAAAGATTGAAAAAGCTTGAATAAAAAACATTTTCTGTTTTGGTTTTGGCATGACATTTTTTTTCATTTTGGTTTGGTTTCGATTTTGAAATTTACATTTCGGTGCACTTCTAGTTATTATTTAACAGATCCCAGACAAGAAGGGGGGTGAAGCTTGACTTGCTTCTGGTGTTTCCTCCACTTCATACTTAGCCAGCACTCACATCCTCTCCATTACTTAACCGTCATTATTTAACCATGAATCAGACACAATCAGGTAGCCATTTTCAGTATTCCGTAATGAGCTGAGCTGGTTAGGTTCAGAGGCGTTAAGCATATAGAGATATGCATTTTTTTTTTTTTTGAAAAGTACTTTTTATTAAGTTTTCAATATGCATATAAAGTTACAAACATCACCCACCGAAGTGGGGGCACATACTTAAAAACACCATCGTTATACAAAACATTGGTAGGTGCGGCCTGTTCGGTGAGGCCCAGCAGACACATAGGGATAGTACACGAGATGGCGAGTGCCAACACCTGCGACATGAAATCCGTGACTGATTTCCAGTACCCTACAATCCCCGGACAGTCCCAGAAAATGTGTCTGAAGTCAGCTGGCTGTGCCGAGCAGCGCCAGCAGGAGAAGGAGGTATCCCTGTATATTTTTGACAGTCGTGCAGGCATGTAGTACACTCTATGCAGGATTTAAATTGTATGAGGCGGTCACGAACCGATACCAAGTGGGAAAAGGGGTAATCCCACACCTCCTCGCAGGCATCATCCGAGAGATCCGGTACATCCTCTACCCACTTCAGTCTGCAAGGAAGTTTATGGACACCCGCTGTAGCTGACAGGGCCTGGTACACCAGCGATAAGGGCTTCCAAAGGCAAGATGGTAAGGGCGCAGTGAGATCCCCCCATTTTGTCTGGTAAGCATGCCGTATTTGAAAGTATCTAAACAGGTAGTTGTTTGGAAGGTTACATTTCCCCTGCAGTTCTGCGAAAGATGCCAGTGAACCGGTCAAAGTTATATCCCCAACGGTCTTTATTCCCCTCTCCTGCCAAATGTGGAAGTCTGGGATAGCCATAAAATGTCGCAGTTTCGGGTTATTCCATACAGGGGTATGTGGCGATATATCAGTATTTTCAGGATACAGTAGTTTGCGCACTTCATCCCAGGCCTTGAGAGTTGCTGTCAACGATGAACCACCACCATCTGCCCAGCTAGATAATATTTTTTAAGGTTGGGTAGTGCCAAACCCCCCTGGGCCCAGGGCTCCTGGAGGAGACTGAGCTTAACCCGCGGGGTCTTGTTATTCCACACAACGGAGGAGAACAGTTGATGCATCTTTTTAAAGAAGGCATTGGGAATATGCATAGGAGAGTTTCGCAGGAAGTAGAGCAGGACCGGGAGTATCTTCATTTTGATGAGATTAGTGCGTCCAATTAGAGTCAATGGCAAATGCATCCACGCATCCAACCTGCGCTTAGTGGTAAGGAGTAATGGAAGGACATTCAGGGTATAATAGTCCCCGACATGGGCAGTAATGGTGACCCCCAGGTAGGTAAGCCTGTCAACCCACTGTAGAGGGAGGGCCTGGTCCGCCTGTAAACGTGTCCGGGGGCCTAATGGCAGAATATGGGATTTTGACCAGTTCACCCGCAATCCCGAGAACACAGCAAAATTCTCAAGTATTTCCAACACAACGCGTAAGGAGGGTCCAGCATCCGAGAGGAACAGGACGAGGTCATCAGCATACAACGCTAGTCGTTCCTCAATCCCTCCCACCCGGATGCCCCTAATGTCCGGAGACGAGCGAAGGGCCACCGCCAGGGGCTCCATCACCAGGGCAAATAGGCCTGGTGACAAGGGGCATCCCTGACGCGTGCCCTGCTCCACTTCAAAAGGTGCGGAGAGTGCATGACCAATCTTCAAAGCCGCCCTGGGTCTGTTATATAGTACAGCAATCCATTTCTGGAACTTTGGGCCAAAGTTCATAAATTGCAGCACCCGGGTCATGAACCCCCAATCCACCGAGTCAAATGGGACACCAGTGCCCCCGTGCCCCCACCATCCTGCGACAGATGTATGTGGGTAAACACACGACGCAGATTGGTGTCCGTGGACTTGCCCGGCATGAAACCCGTCTGATCAATGTTCACCAAGGAACCAATCACCCTAGACAAGCGGGTGGCCAGAACCTTAGTAAGGATTTTTAGATTCATATTGAGAAGGGCTATGGGTCGGTAGGAGGAACACAGAAGGGGGTCCTTGCCGGGTTTGGGGAGGATAACAACATGGGCATCACGGAAGGAATCTGGAAGTTCGCCTGATATTAACGCAGAAGCGTAAAGATCCCGAAGCCTGGGAGCCAGCCCCTCTGCATTCATTTTATGCCACTCCCCAGGCATACCATCCGGGCCTGGGGATTTGTAATTCGGAAAAGAGGAGATGGCAGCCAGTATCTCGGGAACCGAGACCTCCGCCTCCAAGAGCTTACTATCTGCCTCCTCCAGTCTCGGCAAGGACAACCCCCCCAGAAGCCCATCCAGGCGAGCCGAATCATAGTCCGGAATCCTGGAGTAAAGGTTCTGGTAATAGGAGTAGAATTCCTGTAGGATGGCCTGCGGTTCGGTGACTCTATCCCCC
>NW_017306544.1:126249-136855 GCF_000935625.1 Nanorana parkeri
CGAGACCTCCGCCTCCAAGAGCTTACTATCTGCCTCCTCCAGTCTCGGCAAGGACAACCCCCCCAGAAGCCCATCCAGGCGAGCCGAATCATAGCCCGGAATCCTGGAGTAAAGGTTCTGATAATAGGAGTAGAATTCCTGTAGGATGGCCTGCGGTTCGGTGACTCTATCCCCCCTGTCAGTCAAAATACATGGAACAGTCGTAAGATTCCTCTGATCCGCAACCAACAAGGCCAGGAATTTTCCATTTTTGTCCCCCCGTTCAAACAGCGACTCACGCAGTTCCCTTAGGGAGCATCTAGTCATCTCAACGTGTGTGATACTCCTCACACCCCTCGGCCAGGACAACGAGCCGTACGCGCCACTGCGCAGGCACGGCGCGAGACTCCTCCCACTCTCGTCCGGCGTCCGGCGGTGTCAATGCGCAGGCGCGCCTCGAGACTCCGCCCACTCACCCGAGTAGTCGGCATAAAGCCGCGATCCACGTTTTGATCGGCGTCCCACTATTGTTGAAGCAGGACGCTGATCAAACCAACAGCCCTACTGCTCCAGGATCCACCACTGAAGGAGAGTTGCTGCGGACGTCCCTCCATACCTGCCATAGCCACAAACAGCAAGTATTGCTACCATAGCCATAGGGCTATGGTAGGGAGATCTCCACAGCAGTTCCTACATGCCTAATCAACTGTATGCCTTACTGCAACCTAACCTATCGCATAAATATATGCCTACACAACTACTTGCCTTACTGCAACTTAACCCATAGCATAACCATATGCCTACTGAACTGTCTGATTCACTGCTACTTAACCTAACGCATAGCTATATGCCTAATCAACTGTATGCCGTACTGCAACTTAACCTATCGCATAGCTAAATGCCTACGCAACTGCTTGTTTTACTGCAACCTTAATCTATAGCATAACCATATGCCTACTGAACTGTCTGATTTACTGCACCTTCACTTATCGCATAACTATATGCCTAATCCACTGTCTGCTTGGTAATCAGTTACACTGCCTCCTAGCTATACGCCTGTTTATACTGTCTGCCTTGTTACAGGTGAACCTCAAATATCTCTGGGTTCAAGCTAGTTGCTAAACCGACCCATAAACTACCCACCTGCTTCACCCGGGATACCTACCGTACGGGTGAAACGCAGGCTGAGGTGTGCTAAACGGGGTATGATGTGAAGCAGCTCTCTCCAAGCCTTATCAATATCCTGGGCATCGGAGGTAGAGCTGCGATCTGATACCGTTCCCTCTAAAAGCAAAGCCAAATCCACAGCTGCGGTCCAAGGACCTTGTTAACCCCTGGGAGTGTATTACAACGTGATGGAGGTTAAGCGCCCTTCGTGCCACCCGGAGCGCCTCCAAGGATGTCTCCCCAGGGGAGGTTGCGAAGGCCGCAGCAGACTCCGATTCCGTCTTCTGAAGTTCATCTAGAACTGCATTAAATTCTACCCGGGAAGCCTTGATAGCGGACATGAATTCCCCACATATATTTGCCTTAAATGCATCCCAGACAACATTGGTAGGGGCAGTACCCTCATGTAATTCTCAATATCTCTCCATAGCAGGGAGCACTCTGCTGGATACCATCTCCACGCTCAGCCAACTCGGTGACAACCTCCAACACCCGGGACTCCTATGGCCCGGTAGCAACAGGGAAACTGTGAGCGGGACATGGTCCGACAGACCACCAGGTCTGCCCCAACCACCAGGTTAAGTAGGTCCCTGTTACCAAAGGCCATATCTATTCGAGCCGATGAGCCATGAGTGTGTGAGAGATGTGAGTATGCACGGTGTCCCGGGTTTTTCCACCTCCAGACTTCCTCCAACCCAGCCGTGTCCGCCCAGGATATAAGATCTATCCCAGCAGGCCTGGCTACATTAGAGGAGTCCAGGGAGGGGTCTAAAAAAGTGAAGTTGCATGTTCCCACATCTCACATCAGGGCATCTACGAGCAGCGGCCATGATTTTATCCCTGTCCCTGTAGTTCAGGAGGCGAGCCAGAAATGGACGCGGAGGGGCCCCTGGCGGTGCCCTACCCGTGGGAACTCGGTGGGCACGTTCAGCCACGAAAGTAGGGGGCAGCTCATCCAGCCCCAGGACCCTCTTAAATTAGTCCTCAGCAAACTTCACCGGATCCGCACCCTCTTCACCCTCCGGCATCCCAACAATGCGCACATTGTTCCTACTCATGCGGTTTTCTGCATCATCGACTTTGGCAGCCAGGAGATGGACAGTGCGCTTCAGTTCTGTAAGTGTAGCAGTATTTCCATGCACCTTGTCTTCCACCTCTGACACCCTGGTTTCTGCGGTTGTGATGCGGGTACGGATCTTATCCAGATCATGGCGGATCAGAGTGCACTCTGCCGCCAGATGATCAATTTTAGCTGTGAGGGTGACTTGGCATCCCTCGATCGCCGCCAGTATGGCTGATGTCCCTAGTCCGGCTGGTACTGGTGTATTTGGGTCCCCGGGCATAGAAGTCTGCGGCGAGGCAGCATTCACCCCCTCCGCGGCACCTTCCTCCATGTCCAGCCACTGTACAGGAGACGCAGGGACGGAAGCCGGCGAGGCCAAGATGGCGCCGGCTGATACCACGCCTGGGCCCTTTGCCTTACGAGCGGATCTCCGAAGAGCTGCGGCCCGCCTACGAGACTTAGCGGACATAAGTCTGGTCCCGGGTAAGTCCTGCACAGGATGGGGGACAAGTGGGGCACTGAAATTTCGCCAGGCAGGAGAAAAATCAGGATACTAGCACTGGAAGCAGCGGAGCTCCACCAGGCACGTGTGGTCAGCTTCACATCGTAGCCACGCCATACAGATATGCATTTGAGCCCAGCAATAAACAGATTACTATTTGTATGTGATTTAGAGAAAGCTGTTCCACATGAGGTAAATCGGGCAGACTTTTACTTTATATAGTTACATACCGTAGTATTTGAGGTTGAATAAAGACATAAGTCCATCAAGTCCAACCTATTGCATGTATGCCTTTATGTTTATGTTGTTTATGGTATAGTAATATCAGTATTGCCTTGAATTTGCATCTTTATAGTTATTTTTGACTACAGAATACAATACCTTTTTGATTCTGCACATAGAGTTTTATTTGTATATCGGTCAGAAGGAGTCTTTGGCAACAATAGCCATTGTATTGTTCCAGCAGAGATACTGCACTGTCTTCAGAAACAAGCCTTATAAATATGATTGCAATGCTTTTACTAAACCACTGCTATCACTGCCATCACCTTTTGCTGGAGTTGTGAGGCCAACGTCCCAAAAAGCAGTGCAACTTTCAGATACTTCCTTTGTGTAACATAGGGTAGTATATGCACATCCTTCATTCAGATTTACTAATTTATATATCAAACACATATTTAGATACTTAAAGGAGAACTATGGGGTCAGTGTAACGGGAGGCCACAAACTAGCGTCCTCCCGTTACCCTAAGCTCAGTATACCGCGAGCTACAGCTCACGGAACACATTATCCCTCATCCTTCCATTACCCCTCTCTGCAGTTGGACACACATAGTTGCCATTCCGCAGCCAGTTCCATATGACACATAGTGCAACATTGTCACGTTCTCAGACTCCATTACATTAGGCTGTAGAGCTCCTGTGTATTTTTTCTTTTGACCCCCAGTTGAGAATACCCTTGTCCCCAGATGCAGTACTCACAGAAGTAGTTATTGCAGCATTGAACAGATCCTGAGTCCTTGGATGCCTTTTAACTATTTATTGAAGAACTGTGTACTGAGAAGAGATAGATATGGCTTGAATACCCAAAATAGTAGTAATAATAGATCTTACACATCTTGAATGGCATACAGTCCCTGGTGGAAGGTCCATCTTCTCCCTCTCTATAGGCCAGAAGTGTCTCCATTCCCACAGAGGTTCTAGTGTGTACTCTGCTTCAGGTCAGACTGTAGCCTGGACGGTTCCTGTGGTCCTCCAGTGTCCCCATGACCTTAGTTAACAATGGGTAGAAAATTCAGCAAAGTCTATTTAGCACATATTATTCCATGAGGGTAGGTCTTGAGAGCTTAGCCCTCAGGCCTGGGCAGTGGCGAAGCAACTGAGCAGCAACCTCCCTACATCTGTATGGGTCACAGCACATAACCTTGAGCCTTCCAGATCCCAAAAACAAGTATTTTGGTTTTGCGACTAAATCTCCAGTAGAGAAAATTGCAATGTATTTTCGTCATAGTTTTAGTCCTATTGACTTAGTTTCTATTTGGTTTTCATCAGTGAAAACATGCAGATGACGAAAACTATGACGAAAGCTTTAAGTCGACTAAATTAACACTGCTACTGTGTCTGTGTTGTGTGCATGGACAGACCTCTTAAAATGGACAAGTAATGTCATTCATTCTGGAGATGTAGAAAAAAACAAAGCACAGCGGGCATGAGTCATGCATGCTTCACTTTGTTTTTACTAGTGAGAGGAGGCAGAGGCAAGACCAGGACCAGAAAGGGGGACCGGGGTGCTGGGTGCCACCTGGGACGATCTCAGTGTTCTCGGCACATGGCACTAGGACACAAGCAGCCAGTGCCAGGTGCATTAGTTCCTCTGTGCACCCGGCAGAAGCAGAGTTATCTCTGCCGGACAAATGAATTAGAGTCCTGGCAGGGATGTGAGAGCTGTGCCTGCTGCTGGAGTCTGCATATGTAAGTGCCTTCTTTTCCTGTACTGCCAATCTGCCAGTGCCACCAATGCAAGGTGGGAGAGCTTAACAATACCACTGACCACCAAGCAATGCAAGGGGGAAGGGATTAATTAACCCCCTTGCATTGGTGGGTGGTCAGTGTCATTATTAATTAACCCCTTCCCCGTTTCATTGGTGGGTGGTCATTGGCATTGTACATTTCCACTGACCACCCTGCAATGGAGGGTGGGGGAATAGGTTCATTAATAATGACACTGACCACCAATGCTGGTTGTTATTATCATTATTATACAGCATTTATATAGTGCCAACTGTTTGCACAGCGCTTTCCAAAATGTGAAGGGGAGACAGTAAAGTTACAATACAATAGGATTAGAGGGCCCTGCTTGTGAGAGCTTACAATCTTTACTGACCACCAAAGTTGGGGGTATTTTTGCTTCCACTGGCACCAATATTGTGGTTATTATTGCATCCATGGCACCAATGCTGGAGGCTATTTTTGCGTCCACTAGCACCAATGCTGGGGTTATCATTGCGTCCAGTGACACCAATGCATGGAGTTATTTTTGCCTCCACTGGCACAAATGTTGGGGGTTAATATTGCGCCTATTGAACCAATGCTGTGGGGTTTTTTCCATCCACTGGCACCAATGCTTGGGGGGTCACAGTTTTATATCTTTGTACTGGGCACCAGATGACCATGTCTCTGCACTGGGAAGAGGAGCAATGGGCAGGAGGAGGAGGGCAAAGAGGTGCCCTCAACATTGTTGGACACCGCTGCCACCACCAGGATTTCCCATAGAACTGGAGACCAGCCTTGCCACCAGAGGAGTAAATGTTTGTATGTATGTGTTTTTATATGTGTACGTGAATATACTCAGTGTCACTGAAATGGTTGACATGTGCACCTGGCTCCCACCTGTCCACTATTCCACTGATGTTGACAGTGCCTGTAGGTGGCAGCCAGGTGCACTGTCAGTGTCACTGGAATAGTGGATAGGTGGGAGCCAGGTGTGCACACCTTGCCAGAGACATTCTCATCTATACACCATTCCAGTGAGTTACAGTGCCTGTAGTTGGCAGTGTCAGTGTCACTGGAAAGGCGTGAGCACCTGGCTCTCACTTATACACCATTCCAGAGACACTGAAAATCCAGAGGCACTGTTAGTGCCAATGGAATGGTGGATAGGTGGGAGCCAATTGAACTGTCAGTGTCACTGGAATAGTGTACACACATTGCCCCTTGATCCCACCTGTCCACCATTCTGTAGACTCCAGACCTATCGCTTAAGCGCCTCCCACAAAGTGAAATAGCTAATAGCAGGCAGGCTATTGCCTGCTACTGCCTTCTATCAATTAGCAGAGGAGTGGACCTGAGAAAGTTCTCTCTCAGGTCTGCTGCTCTGTGATCGACATCAGTCAGTGGGCGGAGCAATAGCCAGAATCTGGCACCCAGATTCCTATAAGGCCCTCTGCTCGCAGACCCCCACAACCACCAGACCAGGGTTGTGGGGAAGAGGCCCTTGTCCTCATCGACATGGGGACAAGGTGCTTTGTCAGGGGGTCCCCCTTGGCAAAGCACCCTCCCCATGTCAAGGGAATGTGGCCTGGTATGGTGCGGGGGGGGGGGGGGCGCACTTTCGCCCCTCCTTTTCTGCCCTGCCAGGCTGCTGCTTGGATTAGGGTCTGGTAAGGAAATTTATGGGGGACCCCACACTTTTTTTTCTTTTTTGGCATTGGGATCCCCCTAAAATTCCTACCAGTCCTAAAGGGTCTGGTATGAATGGGGGAGCCGCATGTTGTATTTTTTATTGTTTATATGGACTTTTAAAAGTTAAAAACACTTCTGCATTCTGTGACAGTTGTCCGCTTCTTTGTTGGCATTTAGGATGCGAGTCCCGAATGTCAGCAAAGAGGCAGAGAGAGCTGTTACAGAATGATGCACAGCTCTGAGCTTCTATGTTTACATTCTGTAACAGCTTTCTGCTACTTTGTTGACATTCAAGATGCGAGTCCCGAATGTCAATAAAAAGGCAGAGAGAGCTGTGACAGAATGACACACAGCTGTCCTGCTCCTTTGTTCCATTCCGGGAAATATTTTGGGTGCATCCGAATTTTGTTATTGAACTTTGGAAATTGGTATTTCTGTCATTCACAAGCATCCGAACGTCTAGATTTACAGAAATACTTACGAATGTCAATTCGAAACGAAACAAATTGCCCATGTCTAGTGCCACAGTATTAATCCAGTCGCCAAATCTAAAGGGGTCTCTATTGGTATACATAAACAATGCCTCCTTAAGGTAGTGGATTCCAGGATCGATCCATTGGGGAGATATCTATTTTTGAAGGTGACTTTCACCACAAAAAACTATACAATTGCTAATATGTACTTACCTAATTCGTCCCAGGTCCATTCATTTTTTACAGTATTTGTCAGTTTTGGAGTCTTATTCTGAGAGACCTATTGTCATAGGTGTTGACTGAATTGATTCCTCCACTGGTAAGAGCTCAATTTCCTTTGCGGACCTCAATAAATTATGACGGAAACTTGCTTCATTGTGGCTTATGGACCTATGGCGAACCCTACATCCTAGAGACACTGATTATACATTTTTTTTCTCCGGTACATAAGACCCATAGTAGAATTGACTATATTTTTGTTTCCCAATCAGCCTTGGAAGCTCACCCGTCGGTTGCTATAACAGCTAAAGTCTGGTTGGCTGCTGTGAAGCTATAACCAGGGTCAAAAGCATTATGGGTCAGTGCCAAGATTGGCCAGTAGAAAATATGTCCTTTAATTTATCAATTCAAGCAAACTAGAATTCTGGGAAATCACTGTAAATTCATGTCCAGATAAATCTGAAGGTAGGTAATAACTGGATTATTAAATATTTGCCACATGGGACATTCGCTGATAAGGATACCATTGAATCAGCAGTTTTGTGTTTAACAAAATTTAAGAAAAAGGCCTCTAACCATGTGGCAAGGTGGAACTTAAAAAAGCAGGTGATTTAAAACTTTCCACAGTATGTGGGAAGCTTTAAAACAAAAACCCAATTTCTCCATGCAATGGACTTTATTTTTAGCATAGGTACTCTCCATCACAGACAATGGTAGTGTGATGGTAGCATGACTATTGTGGTTCTAACATCAAAGGAAGAAACTATTGTGAAGCCAACAACAGCTTCTTCCTTTACTCTTAAACTTACCACTGGCTTTAATCAATGGGTTCAGTATATCAACAAACCTGTTCATTGAATTATAGAGTATTATTAAGCACGTTTGCTTGAAACGCATTAGAGAAGTCCTTTTTTTGATGCCTACTGGATATGCTTAAGTGATATTAAAAAAAAAGCCACATATCTACATTGAGAGTGCCAATGGTCAGGCAGCTAAGATAATCTGTCTGTGTCGTTAGCTGCAGCTCTAGCCCTCTAGCTGTGGGTTAATGAATCTGGCCAAAGTGTGTTTCAGCTTGTGCTCTGGCGGCCGGTTTATCTCTCACCTATTGAGTGTGCTTCTGCCTCATGCAGGTGACACAGGGATTGGCCTGTGTCCATGGAGGCGCTCTATGTAAACATCATCAGCCTGTTCCTCAGTGTTTGCAATAGTGTTTCCTGGCTGAACACGTGCACTCTCATTTGTTTTGTTTCTGGACTGACCTTGGCATTGTTTCTTGGATTCTTACTTGTCTACTACCTGCCCTGACCTCTTGCTACATTTACCGGATACTCCTTGTCTGCTGCTGGCCCTGACCTTTCGCTTCATTTTTGGATTCCACTTCAGCTCTCACCTTCCACTGCACTATGCTACGTTTACTCTCTGGGTCCATAGCAACATATACAGCCAGAGTATATAATATAAATCCTGGGGGCATCCAAATACTTAAAGTGACATTAAACCCTCAGATTTTTTAACATAAACCAATACTGTAATGTGTGCCTTACTGTAATCCATGGTTGTTTTCCTTCTCTTTGCTGATGTTCCTTTTAAATCCTCATTTCTTCTCATGCTTGGGGAGAACTTCCCTTTTCAGCTCAGGGCCTCTTCCTGTAGTGCTGGCTCAGGTTTCAAGCCTATACAAACGTATACACAGACACCGTGTATCCATTCCTGAGACAAGGCAGTCTGCTGCAAAACAGAAGTTCTGCAGAGCATGAGAACAGATACAGATTTAAAAGGATTGTAATTCATGCAGAGGTGTGACTTTGGCATTTAGAGAGCGTAGCACTTTTAAAGTGTGTTTCCTGCATATAACAAATTTTGCGCCTTTCTGCGCTGAAATTCGTTTAGAATCACCGTTCTTTTCTCAGGAGTGTTCAACCCCATTTAATAACAATATCTTTCAAGCAAGTGGCTTCATGATCGCTAAACCCCACAAAATATCAGAAATAAGAAATAAATCCCTGCCAGAGGAGGGGAGAGAAGGAAGAGGAAAATGAAAAATTAAATGAAAAAGGCTGGCGAAGGAAGGAAAGCAAGAAGAGTAGAATAAACAGAGAGAAAGGTAAGGGTAGAAAGTAGAGGAACGAAAAAGAGTATAGAAAAACCAAGAATGAGCATCCCAAAAGTGCCCACAGAATGTGAGTGCCACAGGATGAAAGAGGAATCAAACAGTAATATCAGGGGTCTAAACCCAAAACACTCACTCTAAAGGGCCAAAGCCCAGTGAATGTAGGCCTAGGTAGAAAAGTAGCAGAAGACCGCTAACCCCCCACAAGAACCGGGACATAATCCAATGGTCACAATGACCGGAGATAATTAGCAAAATTGAAAGGCACATAATGCAATGGGAAAAAAAGTCTCACTTCCACAGCTGCAGAGGATGCCTCCCTTGTAGGGAGCTGCTGTACATCCTGTTTCAACTCCTGAATCCAACGGTGCATCTATTCTCTCTTAGCAACCAGAATTTCAGTATGTGGTTTAGTGGGCAAGGAGCAAAGAAAGGTGCCGATGTCTAAGTGTTCAGCTGCAGCAGTCACAAACAGTTAATTTCTTCCCTCTCCCTCCAGAGCCTGCAATTTGAGCTGCCCGTCTCCGCTATCTCGGCTGCACTCTGAGTCCAGTGATGGTGAATGGAGAGGCCCAGCTCAGAAAGGGAGGAAGGAGGCCCCATCTTAGGAGATGGCATGCGCCACCAGCCTAATGGTGGTGTGCTTGAGGTGCAGAGTCTAAGGAGTCTGCAAACACAAGTAAGCAGGAATGTGAATTTCTCTTGTAGCACTGGGGTTTTGGATACACAGGAACAAGAACCTCGGGGAGCATTGAAGGACAGGGGATTAAGAACACTGGGAGCTCTAAAGGCATACCTTGGGCACACAGCTGCAGTAATACCAGTAGTTTTCTACACAAGGTACACAGTACACAAGGCCCATTGATGCTTTTTAGAGTATGGAGGAGGCCCATGGATGCAGGTATGCTCGGTGCTCTGTCGGTGTACACATAGATACAAGGGCCTTAGGTGGTACAGGAACTAGGAGGAAGGAGCAAGAATACTAGGAATCACTAAGAACCTGGAACCAGAACTTCTCTTAGGAACACTGTGGGTTACAAGGTTACAAGGAACAAGAAACTGGAACATCTCTCAGGAACACTGGAGGTTACTAGGAAATGGAACTAGAGATATTCTATGGGACAAGGAACATTGGGAATCACAAGAAAGTGGGGCCTGGTGCAGGGAATACAAGTGTGGCTCAAGCAAGGATACGAGAGTTAAATGGCTTAAATTGAAATGCAGGCTGCCAGCCTGAGAGAGCAGTGGCTGTGTAGCTGATTACATCAAACAGCAGGGATACCCATAGCTTCCAGGCCAGTGCAACAACCACAAAGAACAAACTATTATTGAGTAGGACTACAAGTAATAGAACAGACACAGGAAACCGGTGAGCCTCACATGTCAGAGAAACCATAGGTCAATGTGAAT
>NW_017306544.1:136868-192400 GCF_000935625.1 Nanorana parkeri
AAGCCTAACGGGTGAAACGCGTAAGCAGAGGATTAGTGTGTAAGGGATTTGACAGTGTGTTCTGTACTGCTAGATTCCTCAATGAAAGATTTCAGATCGGTAGAACTCCCCTGGAGCGCGGCTTTTGTGGAATCTCTTTACTTACTTTATAGCCCAACTACTTTGTGCAAATCTGTCACCTAGACAAATGGACTTTGTATATGACAGGTTTTTAATTACTTTATCTTGCCTCGTTAACAATGGTTCAAGGGTTACAGCCCTTATAAGGGAGACACTGTAATTGCCCCAAAACACTCTCTCTATGTACAAAAAAACATAACAGTGATCAAAATCTGTATCTGCCTGCCTTTTTTATCATTGAGGTTTGCACCTCCAAAGTATGGTTGAGTGCTTGCATATTGGTTTCTAATTCAGTTTTGTTTCAGTTATTGTGTGGGCATTAACCTAATAGATAAAGAGAGCTGAGAGCAACCTGCTTTCTTCACACGATACCAGATAAACCATCGTTGAACCTAATAATATATCTTTACTGCTACTTCTTTCTTGTGCATGACATCCATCTGGCTTACAGTAATAACATCAAAAAGGAATTTTAATTAAGGTAGAACTACGCTGTCACAAAAGGATACATTGTTTTGTGAAGCAGAATTACATAATTTTTATAACAAAAGTACAGTGTTCTCTCTCCCTGTGCAGTACACATTTTGTATGAAAATCCTGTGGATGTGTGTGATGCAGCAACATTTGAGAATGACAGTTGTACTAGTTACTTGGGCATAGTGTGCCGGAGCACTCTGTGTTGGTGCAGCTGCTTGTACTCCAACTTGCAAGAAAGGATGACTGAAGCTGAATTAATTAAGAGTTGTCACCCTAAAGCTGGCCATACACTGCTCTATTTTTCTGTTCAACCCGCGGGCTGAACGAAAAAATAGAGCAGATTCCTCCATCAACACTACGAACGTGTTGATCAAGGTATCCCCCCTGCTTCTTTTCTATTCTGACAGCCGCTGGTGGCTGCTGTAAGTATACCTGAACGGAGCCAGCGCTCTGCGTTCAAAGATTTTCCGACTGGCTCATTCAATCAGCTGACTAAGAGATGCCGGCAGAAAGGGTGCTGACAGCGCCCACAGTGTATGGCCACCTTAAGAAAGGGAGTGCCAGTGCGTACACTTTCTTTTGACATTACATGTACACATGCAGCAACATATTTGTTTTACCTGTTTGGGTTTAGATAAACTGTAAAGTCAACTTTGATATCACAAGTCAATTATAAGTGTTATAGCTTAAGTGGAACCTGAAGCCACAATTCCTGAAACCATAACAATAAACAAACTTTCACGTAAATACATGTCCTCTGTGGTTATACCAAGGACATGGCTGCTGCTGCAGCCGTGTTCTTGGTACCGTTTTAAACAGCCGGCAATTGCTGTTTAAATACAAGTGATCTGGCATCTGTACAGGCGCCGGATCGCTTGTGTGGTGCTGCAGCGTTTGTCACCCCCCCCGGTGGCGCCATCGGCTTCCCAGGCTCCACTGTCCCCCGTGTGAGCCTGGGACCGGCACGGCAGGTCCCCCCTGATGGATTGGAGGAGAGATTAGTGGCTTCCAGCCGCTGATATCTCCTTTGATCACCGGACCCGGAAGTGATGTGCATTACATCACGTGTCTGGGTTTGGCGGTTGCCAGGAGCACAGTACTTGCCTGACTGCATTGTGCCAAGTCTAAAGTTAAGTGGAGGGGGGATTATGGTGTGGGGTCGTTTTTCAGGGGTTGGGCTTGGCCCCTTAGTTCCACTGAAGGGAACTCTTAAGGCATCAGCATACCAAGACATTTTGGACAATTTCATGCTCCCTACATTGTGGGAACAGTTTGGGGATGGCCCCATTCCTGCTCCAACATGACTGCGCACCAGTGCACAAAGCAAGTTCCATAAAGACATGGATGAGCAAGTTTGGGGCGGAGGAACTTGACTGGTCTGCACAGAGTGCTGACCTCAACCCGATAGAACACCTTTGGGATGAATTAGAGTGGAGGGGATTATGGCGGAGCGGTGAGGGGGAGAGAAGCCACGTCCGCAGCTGTCAGGATGGCCGAGCGGGTAGGAGATCGGAGCCGCTGTCATCCTGTCAGTTTCAGGATGACAGTATCATATCCTATTATCTGAAGTATCCCCGCAGATACCCTATTATGTTAGAGATTGGGAGAGAGAGTTGGACCATCCTATCACGGAAAATGACAGGGAGAAATCCTTTATACTGACTTTTAAGAGCAGTAAAGCAAGTCAGGTCCAGGAGAGAAATTATAAAATTCTAACAAGATGGTATAGATCCCCTTATACTTTAAATCAGTGGTTCTCAACCCGTGTAACCTCGGGACCCACATGTTTCCTTGGTCATTAAGGCGTGACCCAAAAATGATTTCATTTCTGAAACATTTAAATTTATTACACAAAATGCCGGTCTATTCAGACATGACGCCGCGACCCACGTTTGGGTCGCGACCCACGAGTTGAGAACCACTGCTTTAAATAACATACCAGCATTGATATCAGATAAATGTTGGAGATGTGGGAGGAGTGGAACACATGTTACATTTATGGTGGTCCTGTCCTCGCCTCAAAATATAATGGCAATTGATCTTCGGGGTAAGCAGGCAGCTTACGGATGTGGACTGGCCTGAGACCCGAGGTTACATTACTGTCTATATACCTGGGGCCGATTAAAGCACATAAAAAAGATTTAATATATTTTCTGATGGCGGTAGGTAGAGCAGTGATCCCCAGATAATGGAGGACAGATTATGTTCCCGATATTATGGCATGGACTAGAGAGATGAATCTTTGTATGAGAATGGAAGAACTAATGTCATGCACTTATGATAGACATACAGATTTCTTGAAAGTATGGGATAGATGGATTGGGTATATGTTGGGAGATAAGAAGTAACTGGCAACTGGAGGCTTTGCAGGGAAATATATAAACGATAAACTTAGGGAGATGGAGGGAGGGAAGGAAGGAAGGAGAAAACATTTTGTTTTGTTATATTTATTTATTTGTGTGTTTGGGGTTTGAAGTATGTGGGAGATGAGGGTTGGAACAAGTTAAGCAATAACATAGGAGATTAAGGTAATAGCATGTAGAACTGAATACCGATTGTTTGAATTAATGAAGGTTTGGAAAATGTAGAGAATTAAAGTATATGTAATTGGGGACATGTTGTGCTGGAGTGCTAGAGAAATATATCGACTATAAAAGTACTGACGATCTACTTACTCCTATATATACTTTTTTTAATCTTCTTTTTCTTTTTATCTGTATGCGTTCTTTTTGTTTTCTGTTACATTTTTCCTTTTTTTGTTTGTTGATGTTTAAAAAATGGACAATAAAAAAGTAGTTTTTTATGTGTTTAGATGCAGCACTGAGATCTTCAGGAATGATCAATTAAGTTTTACTTGCTCAGCAGGACATTACATGTATGTATACAGAAATACAGTATTATCAGGAAAACATATGCTGCCTTTCTCCGTTGATTGGTCATTTTTCTATGTCTTCCCACGATGTTGTTTTGAGTATGCTATGTGTCATAGCAGTATATGTCAGCTTGCAGGGTGGTATTCCCTTTGTTACCCGAGTGGATCTTCTAATTTCAGGTTGTTCAGCAGAATGTAACATTGAACTTGACGTATCCATTGTGAGTTCCACCTCTTCTTCTGACTCCCGTGCAACTTCCCTTTGCGCAGTTTCCTTTGCTGGTTCACTGGGCCAATTCACTTCACAACTTCCCAGGATCATTATTTCTGGTGATGGGTTTTCATCGAAATAAACACTGCGGCTTATTGTCACTTTGTCAGTCTTTGGGTGGAGGAGTCCATATCCCTTACTTTGTTCACTATAGCCCACCAGAATACCTTCAATGGCTGTGTTCTCCAACTTGGATCACTTCACCTTTGGAATATAGGCATAAGCTTTACATCCAAACACTCTGATGTGCCCTAGGCTAGGCTTCGATCCATGCCACATTTCACGGCTTTTGATGGTAATCTGTTCTGTAGGCATGTTGCAGTCATGACTGCTTCTCCCCAGTACTTCTTAGGTAGGATGGCATCTGACAGCATGCATCTGGCCATTTCTATTAGAGTGCAATTTTTCCGTTCTGCTACACCATTTTGTTCAGGAGTGTATGGTGTGGTTGTCTCATGTACTATACCTTGTTTCTTCAGATATGATTCCACTTCTTTCCTGATGTCTTCCCCTCCAATGTCTGTGCGGATAATTCCTGGTTTCCGTTGGAATTTGTTTCTGGACATGGCTACAAACTCTTGAAGTTTCCTTCTTGTGCTTCATCAGATAAGTTGTTGTGTACCTGGAATAATCATCAATGAAAGTCAGTAGATATCTACTTCCAGGAAGCACTGAGATCTAGAGGAATGTTCAATTAAGTTTTACTTGCTTAGCAGGACATTACATGTATGTATACAGGAATACAGCATTATCAGGAAAACATATATACAGATAGAACTTTCTGTATATATCATAAATAAAACATGCATAAGCGCAGAGACTAACATTGCACTACAGCGCCATCTAGTGCAAAAAAAACATAGTTACAGTATATGCTGGAGTATCTCCAACATAATTCACCTGTTTAAACCAAATAGTTGCAAAGATTTGTACAGTTTTACTAAAGCGGGTCATACACTGAGTTTTTTCTCGTTCACCCCCCGTGGGCTGCAGTAGTATAAACTCTCAGTTCAGTTCCCCCATCCACACTGTTAGAATGCCCCCTGTACGGCTATTCTATTCTGACAACTGTGGGTGTGCCACTTTCAGAATACCTGAACAGTGACTGTAACTGGTGGGCTGCTGTCACCATTTGGCTGAGAATTTTTGGACCAGCTCCTTCAACAAATGTTGATTGAAAAATTTAGTTTTCTCAAATGGAGGGGTACCACACGCTGCTCAAATTTTGACCAAGTCACCAGGCCTTGGATTCTTGAATAAAGATTTATTTTACCCACTTTCATTAAAGTAGAACTGAAGCCAAAACAGTTTTGGATAGAGTAAAGGAGAATTATAACCCATGTCAGCTTTTTTTGCCATCAGTGTCCCATTGGGGAGATTTCCCTTCACCTCCTGTCTGATAGCTACAACATGAAGTGAGAGCAAACCCCTTCCAAAGTGAGGGAAATCCCTGGTGGTCAGCAGGGTCACCAGAACTAGTGTCCCCATTGGAAGATTTCCCATCTATTCCTGTTCTGATGACAACTCAAAGTGGGGACTTTCTTTCACTTGATAAAGGTAACCAGGGACCTAGCAGAACAGAAAAATAGTTAAAAAAGTAAAAAAAAAGTAAATAGAAAACGATTGTGCGGAGCTAGCAATGACAGCTAGCTCGGCCCAACAGTTTTCTATTGTCCGGCGGTTCTGCTGCCGTAAAAAAAAACAAGAAAAACAAAACTCTCCCGGGCGCTCTTGGAGCCTTCCGCTCCCGGGCGCCCTGGAGAGAAACACTTCTTTTTCTTTTTTTTTCTTTATTCTGATAAGCTCAACGGGATCATGTAACTGGTTATTATACCTACTGCAGTGATAGTGGCATTGGAGATGACTGGGTGATAACTCTCGATTTGTTTGTTTTTTTAGATACATTTCAGCAAGTTATGCAACTGTGTGATGTCATCTGTGATGTCATGTCATGGGGTGCCATCCGCAGTCATTACAAGCACCCTCCCTAGCTATAGGGATATCCGGTAACGAGTGCAACAAGATCTCCTCTTATACTTTGAGCAAGCTGTCAGACTTAGGCCTTGTTCACACCAAACGCGTTCACGGGAGCAGAGCAGTTATAGACTGGATCAAAACTGCGTCCAATGTATTCCAATGGTATTTTGGGGTCTAGTTCACACCGCAGTGTTCAGTTCCAGAGCATGTAAAAAAAACTGCAGCATGCCCTATTTTACCTGCTCTGGAACGCATGCAGACGCATCAAAAACGCATGCAAACGCCCTGAAAGCCTATTTTAAACTTTTTTTTAAAAACAGCGGCACAACCCCCTAAGCTGCGTGTGCAGAAACTCATTCAGATCTGGTCTGCATTTGGTGGGAACAAGGCCTTAGGGTACAAGTACTGATTGGCTGGCCTCACTCCATGCAGTGGCGGATTCAGAGTCTTGTTACGGGATGGGCACTGTCAGAAAATAAGGCCTAAGCTGTAGCTGTAGAGGGACTACAAATCCCAGCAATACCACAAATGATACTCCCTCTCACCCGACCCGCTGGGAGCATCTCTGCCTCCTGACAGCTAAGAAGGCAATCCTATGTAACTGGATCTTAACTGAACCCCCTTCCATGGTCACCTTTCTGGGCTGAGGAGGACTCTCACCTAGCACAGCAGAAATCTCACAGCGACCCACAGGTTGAGAACCACTGGCGTACGCCGTCAGAATAAAAAAAAAACCACCATAGGAATGCATAGCTAGATTCCTATTGGCTATTTCACTTTGCAATAGCCAATAGCAAACTAGCTATTGCACCCGCCCTCTGCTGATGTCAATCACTAGCAGGGGACCTGATGGAGAACTGCAGGTCCCCCTCTGTTGATTGGCAGCAGCAGAGGGCGGGTGCAAGAGCTAGTTTGCTATTGGCTATTGCAAAGTGAAATAGCCAATAGGAATCTAGCTATTCATTCCTATGGTGGTTTTTTTTTTTCTGACTTACGTCAGACCCCGATGTCAGAAAGAAAAAAAAAAAAACACGATCGCAGGGAAAGCTTTACTTTTACTCTGCCCGGGAGTGTTTTTCTCTCCGGCGGCCGGGAGCCGCTGTCTAATAGCGGGAGACTTCCGGGCGACCCCTGGCAAATCATCATTCGACCCCCGATGGGGTCACGACCCACAGGTTGAGAACCGCTGATCTAAGTGGTATCTTGAAGCCCAATTGACTGGCTCCCTAGGATCGCTAGATGTCCTTTGATCCCTGATATTATACACTTAACCGAGGTTCCCACTCACCATACATAATAAGGTATGGTCCTCCTGATATGCCCACGAGCACCCAGGCTATAGAGATTTGGTCTTCTCCCCACAGTATCTACCCTCACAGCTATAGGGATAACTGTTTGTAGCTTTTTTGTTTGTATTTATACTCGATAAATACTTTGGCTAGAGAGTTTATCACAATGATGTGATCTGGTTCCTCATTTATTATTACCTGAATATATATTGTTATGCATGTATAGATCACAGTCTGCGTACTGATACATGATCTATAATTTCTGTCACTTCTTGATCATATAGATATTGTTTTTTTCTATTGCTTTCTCAATAAAAATCTAACATGCTTAAGAAAAAAAATCCCAGCAATACATTATACAGCAATGCTGAATACCATCAGCTACAAAGGACTACAAATCCCAGCAACACATGCCATTATACAGGAATGGTGAATACCATCAGCTATAGAGGACTACAAATCCCAACGATACATTATACAGCAAAGCCGAATGGAAACCGGCTATAGAGGACTACAAATCCCAGCTATACACTATACGGCAATGAAGAATAATGTGAAGCTACATACTCTGCGCTGCTCCGGGGTGCTGGCCTGATGTCTCCAGCGGAGTATCTCAGAAGAGCTGTGGAGGGTCACAGGTGGGTTGTGGAGGATCTCAGGAGGGCTGTGTGGGGTTTCCCGAGGGATGGCAAGGGTCTCGGAAGGGCTGTGTGTGGGGTCTCCCCAGGGCTGTGCAAGGTCTCAGGAAGCTGTGCGAGGTCTCAGGGGGGCTGTGTGGGATTTCAGGAGGGCTGTGTGGGATCTCAGGTGGGCTGGGGGCGGTCTCAGGAGGCTGGGCAGGTTCACAGGAGGGATGTGCGGGTTCTCAGGATGACTGTGCAGGGTCTCACCATGGCTGTGTGGGGTCTTGTGGGCGGGTGCTGGCAATGGCATTCTTTAAAGAGCAGGAGATGTGTGGCTGGAGCTGTAAACAGGCACTCTGTGGTTAACAGGAAAGCTGCGGAGGTCCCTAGGTAGCCGCTTCAGTTTGTAAATGTAAAGTGCTGGTATCAGCGCTTAGTGTTGGGGCCTGTTCATGAGTACGAATACTCGTAAAATGTCCACTATCGGCACTGATACTGGTGAATGCTTAAGGTATAATATAATGTATTGCTGAGATTTGTAGTCCGGTACAGCTGGTAGTATTCTGCTCTGCTGTCTAATTATTACACAGCAATGCTATAAATTATACAGGACTATTAACACCAGCAATACATTTTCTTGCAAATCTTCAATGCGGTATATTATAACACTAGCTAGTACAAACCAACCCCCTCCCATCCCTCCGATCCCCCACCCAGACATGGACTCAGCCTCACCTAACAATTCCAGCATGCCGTTTCTTCTTGGCGACCAGGGTCGGGATGGAATGTAGGATACGGCGCTCAGCGTCTCCCATTGAGTTCTGTCTGGCGGTGCCTCCAGTGCCAGGCTGAACAGTGGGACATTGCATCCACATGGTCGTAGGGCTCCTATTGGCACAGCGACAACGGAGGGAGTGGTGCTATTGGGTACTTTCCCTGAAGTGGGTGGGGGGAGTATAAGAGACCAAACCACAGAGGAGTGCCGACAGACAGGGGAGTACACGGTACATACAACAGGCAGCTACTCTCAGCGATCGAGGTCCAGGACAGTACTACATACAGCTGTATCCGATCTCCAAGAAGCCCCCCTAGACTGCAATATACGACCCGTACAAGTTCACTTTCTACACGGACTGGATCCTACAATGGTAAGCGTTCGCTGTATCTTGGCTTGCTTATCTGCTTACCTGTTCTCATGTATGTAGAAGTGGTTTGGGGTGTATTGACAAGCAGGCGGAGACATACGGAAGCAGAAGCATTGCGTGTGGAGCACATTCAGAATGGCCATTGTACTGTAAGTGAGTGCCTGATTGTAAACATGTGGAGCTCACACTCATCCAAAGCAAATTGTCTATTCCAGATGTATTTCGTAATCAGCCTTTCTCTACCAGGGCTCCATAAAACCTTCAGGGTTTACTAGGGGCTTCTTGTGCTGTGGTAGATAAATTTCCCACCTGAAGGTACCTGCATAGTTCCAGTACTGACAGCACTCATCAGAGGGCACTACTCCAATGTAACAAGTTTTCTACCAACCACCAATGTGAAGGGGATCCTCTGTTACTGACCACCCATGTAAAGGGGATCCTCTGTTACTGACCACCCATGTGAAGGGGATGCTATGCTAATGACCACCAATGTGAAGGGGATGATAGCGAATGACCACCAATGTGATGGGGATGCTATGCTACTGACCACCAATGTGAAGGGGATCCTCTGCTACTGACCACCAATGTAAAAGGGGATCCTCTGTTACTGACCACCACTGTGAAGAAAATCCTATCCTGATTATTCAGCAGCAAACATAGCAAATCCGCCGGATTATCGCGCTTGCACTATTTTGGGGGCCGCGCAGTTTTGTACCGCACGGTCCCCGCAATAGTCTGAACAATGCACATTAAAGTGCATTGTTCCCTCTGTTTAGAGTGGCTCCGCGCGTATTCGTACAGCCGCTCCAGTGTGGATGGAGCCTCATTGTAAAGAAGCACTTTTTCACCACCCTCCTTTGTAAGACAAGCACTAGCAAATAACAACTGATGAAAAGGGCATTTTTCCACTGACAACGGATTAAAAAAAAGACCCATTACAATTTTGACAGTCTGCATTTTCTTTTGTAGCCATTATTATTATGTTGCATACCATTTATTAGGGATTCCCTGAGACGTGTAGTCTATTTCAATGTTTCCTCTATGGAAAACAGATTAAGGAAGGCTGATATAGATCAGTAAAATTTACATAACAGAGATCTTTCAGACTCATTCATGGAACAATCGATAAGCGTACTAGAAACTAATTTACAGGACTGCTAAGATTAATCTTTGTTGTACTGTACTGCTCTGTGGACTGCAGCAACATACTATAGGCCTGTCCTTATCCCTGAAAATGTAGATTTTTGTTGTTCAGGAGGAAAGGAAACGGCATAGCTGTGATTTGAATATGACTGCTTTAGCTAAAGGTTTTAGTTTTAAAGTAGAACTAAAGCTAAAACAACAGAAAATGAGAGGGATAATTTCCCGTCAATTCCTTTTCTGGTAACAACTAGTTATTTGGAAATTTTCTTTCACTTTCACTCTCAAGGACAATGCTCTCCGGGACATATAAAGAGGGTGGAACTCCTTAACGGGAGAGAGACACAGAGAGTAACAAAATCCTCACATATGTTCTAATCTCTCTCCACTCTATCCAAAACCAAATGAAAACCTTTGGCTTTAGTTCTATTTTATGTTAAAGTGTATGTTTAGCCAGAAAGTGCATAAAGGTTAAAACCTTTATTAGGTTTTTATTGCTGTCTTTATCCCCCTTTGGGAGATTAACCCTCTCTACTTATCCTAATGACCATTGCCACTGAGACAAATTTTTACAGTTGTCACCAAAACATGAGGTAGGGGAAATCATCCAATGAGGACACCTGGTCAGATGGCATCTGTGACTCTGTGGAGATTTCCTTTCACTTCCTGCTGCATCTCCAAGCCAGGAAGTAAAGGCAAATAACCCTGGTCGGAAACAGAAAGGAAAAAAAATTAAACCGACAGGGTTTTTAAAGAGAACTAAAGCCAAACCTTTTTTTGGCTTAAAGCGGACCTTTACACTCAAAAATCAAATTCTACCAATACATCCCTCTATGTATGATGATTAATAATAACATAGACATGTCAGGTGTAAAATGCTGTGATTTTGAAATACTTACACTTGCACAGCATTCGCTTCTTGCTTTGAAAGGGCAAAATGACTTCAGTTTGCCAAAGCAATGCACACTGAGAAGGTTACATCAGCAGAGCATTGGTGGGAAATCTCATCTCAGTGAAAGGCATTTTCCTCCCCTGGGATGATGTGCATGGTCACATGTCTAGTCACATGTGCCAATTTTCAGGAAGTAAAGGGAGATCCAGTAATCTGCCCTTAATAAACATGGCCACTGTCAGAAGCCTGGGGAAGAAAAGAGCAATAAGGTATGCAAAGAATACAAAGCTGGCAATTATCTAGAAGTAGGTGTTTGTAGATTGTCATTACTAAACATTTCTAAAGGTGTGTTTGTTGTTATTTTAAAGATCCGGGTAAAGGTCCACTTTAAGTCCTCTTTTGGGTCACAGGAGTAAAATTACTGTATTCTAGTGACCAAAGGTCAGCATTTAGCATTTTGTGAACATTTCGTATACTTCTGACTCAAGACAGTGCACAATACGCTGCTTTTAACTTAGTACGTACTGTGACTTGTATCTAAAAATGTACAGGTTTCTACAGTGTGAGATTGTATTCTCTCTGCACAATATATATTATGCAAATTCAATAATATTTACTAAACCTTTGTCATGGTCAGTTATGAACAGGTTATATGTAATATTTACATAGTTAGACAGGTTGAAAAAAGACACATCATGTCCATCGAGTTCAACTTGTCATGGCAAGCAGACAACTTTTTTTAAAGTAAATATATTTTCAAACAGGATGTGTTATGTTTCCATAGATTCAAAATGTAAATATGTAATTTGAATACTTCCAATTGTGTGATTAGGGGATAATAACCTAGAAGATATATGTTCACACTATATAATACATTATAAAGTTTAATTGTATGCATAGGAAAAACATCTAGTTTTTGATAGAGCAGGGACGGGCAACTCTGACCATCAAGCTCTGCTTTAACTACAAATCCAAACATGCCCAACTGTCAGTCCTGCAATGCCTCATGGGCTTGTAGATCCGCAACAGCAGGAGTTGCCCCCCACTGGGATAGAGTAATGAGGGGTTAGAACTCCTGTCAAGTCTTTAAAAGCTCATTCAAACAGGCTGCTGAGCAAGTTTTGATGTGTTTTCCCCCGCCAGGGAGCCACATGTGCTCCATACAACCTCCCATAGAGGTCAATGGTTGTAGGCGGGTATATGTCGGTACTTAAGTACAGCCACATATGCATACAGACGTAAATCCCTAGAAGCAGGGATTCATGTTTCTGCATGCATACGTGGCTGTATGCAAGTCCCAGTGTATATCTGCATACAGCCATTGACAATAGGAGGCTGTACACAGCACCTGCGACTCCCTGACAGGGGGAAATACGTCAGAACTTACATTGTATGGACTCATGTCCATGTGAATGAGCTCTATCCCTGTCTGTGTCCTCGCTATAGAGATTTTATTCTTTTTGTCCTGGTGAACGCTGAAAGTCCCAAATATTGATTTGTCACCAGAACAGCAATAGAGGGAAAATTGTAAAATTAGGACAGTATCCGGAAGTTATCCCATGATAACTTGTGTAAGAGGGCACTTCCCCATTTTGGAAAGACTTCCTGTTGTGTTTACAGGTCAGGAAGTTAAGGGAAGTGTCCCCAATGGGACAGAGATGGTAACAAAAACCTGACATATTTTAAAGGGTATTTCCACTTTAGCAGTCAGATGTGAGAAGAAAAAAAATCTCACCATATGTTTGTTACGTGTTCCAATTCGCACAGCATACCTAGAAATAATTTTTGAAACTATTTTTCTTTCTAGATGTTTCTTTGGAGCAGGCCTTTGGGCAGACTAGACTGCAGGCAGCTTTGAATAATATGAAAATGAAAGTAAAGAGATATAGTGGGAAAGGACTCTGTTTCCCCTCATAAACATAAAAATTAGAGCGCAAGCCCTGAGATCTTTAACCCTTGGGCAGACAAATCTAGTACAGGCAGGGTAAATTGTGGTAAACATTAACCTCCCCAATCCCCTCCTTAACATGTCAGAAGGGGGAGGTGTTTTTTTTAGTAACAATGCAAGCAGCAATTTTATAAAAAAACATTTTGTTATACTATGTGAATGGGAACATGTAACAGAGGTGGGCAAGTTTGTCCCTCCAGCTGTGGTGAAACTACAAATCCCAGCAAGCCTATGCTTCTGGGAGCTATGCCTGTGGCTATCAGAGACTTGCAGCGCATCACGGGACTTGGAGTACCACAACAGTTGGAGGGCCATAGTTGCCCACGCTTGATGTAACAAAACAGAATAGAAAGTAGGAGTTTGGATCCTGTCTGTGTCTGAGCACGGACACCCGTTCCCACCCAAATGTGCAGCTCGGGCGTACAGTCACGTCCTCCCATAGGGAAGAACAGGCTGCTGCGTACAATCACACGCAGCACCTGTCCTTTCCGGGAACAGCCCGATACGACCGTGGGCGCCGCACATATCTCTACTGGCCGACTCTTAGCTGTGTGAATGAGGCCTTAGTCATGTAGAAATGATCTTAATTCATTGGTAAAATATCACTTACAGATCTCCTTACCCATTTCAGCTGAACTAATTCTTTATCTGCATTTGTTCTAGGCCTTCTTCTGTTTGGTTGTTATCTCTCTATGTTTGGCAAGAAGTGTCCATGCTAACATATGTTCACCAGTGATCACAGATGATCATCTGAAGTACCTGGATGTGATGGTAAGAAAAGGAAAGAATGAAAGGCAGTCAATAGACTATGTCACAGTAATTGTAGTAATTTGTAGCTCAGTCGGTAAGGGCTTAATTCACCTAAATATCTCATACAATTTTGAGGTATAATAACTCAGGAGTTATTTAACGCTTGAGTATACAATTCACTAAATTCTGGGTTATGTACCTAATGAGATTTCTTCAAAACATGCGGTATTGTTCTCAAAATGTAGGCTTTTTTTTCATTGGTCATTTCCAGTAAAAACAAAAAGGCACTTGGGTACAGTCAGTTGTGCCCATCACATTAAAAACCAGTCAAGACGTAAAAAAAAAAAACACTTTATTTGGTCCCATTCCTGCATTTAGGATGGCATTCTTCTCTTTTGGATGAATTTATATTCCAGCAATGTGCTCTCAATTACTTCTTACTTCCATTGCGTGAAATGGGAGGTTCAGAACACTTTTACAATGCTACAGGCTGACAGACTGCAAATACTGAGTGCCTCAGCCTGGTGGTAATTACCTCATACCTTTTCATTTTTTTTTTTGTGAATTGACTTTAACGTATTTCATGTAATATTCATCTCCATATTTTTTAGTTTTCGCTTTATTTATCTCACATTATTTTAATGAATTGCCTTTTTTTCATTTCATGTCATATTTCACTAAAGAAAAAGTCACGTGACCATTTTATCTCATGCAATAACATTCAGTAAATTGACCCCTGAGTCATTGATGTTTATAGCTGCTACAGATCTCTGCTCCAACATCATTGGCGTGACATGGCCCTAAAGATGTGCAAATCATTCCTTTTTATTTCTGTGGTAATATATGCATCTAGAACTGCTCAAAACCTAATACAAAGCATGCAGATATTCATATGTAATTACACGCTGTTTGAAGGCAAAGTCTACTTAAAATAAATAACCACATATTCATTAAAAAAAAATGAGTTTTTTGTTTTTTTTTGCATTGAAACTGTAATCAGTGGATTGCGGGTGCGGTGCTCTTGCCCCTACAGATTCTCTCTCCCCTCCATGTCCATACTGAGGTACAGACATTAAGTTACATGGACTAGAGGAAGATTGAATGGACTACAAGTGCGCTGACGTCACCGCACTTGTAGTCCCTCTGCCACAGTGGCTAATGGGATTTGTAGTTCTACATTCACAGATCATGTCAGAGATTCTGTGAATGGATGACGCGGCTGTGTGGGTGGAGCCACATGGGGGAGAGTAAGGGTGGCAATGTCACCATGTTTCATGTTACACAGTGACAGTCGCTTGAAGGCCCAGTTCACACCAGAAACTGCATCACAACTGCATGCGTCTGTGCAGTTGCACTGCGATCCGTTTTGATGCGTTTCTGATGCGGGGTTTTTCTGCACTAGGAAATGCTAATTAGACAGACCTTATATAGAAGTTTGAGAAAAAGTGAACTGACCGCATTGCTGTTTCTGTACCCGGTTCATAGCCCTAAAATCTGGGTGCAACTTTTCAGCAATCTCCCTCCACTTTGCCATCTTCTGGCGATTTTATTCTTATATTGGGGATGCTTGCTGTCGTACAGTAGGGGACAGTCCCGCACATATTGGATGAAATCATCTGCATCCACAAATTCCCTGGGTGATGACAATCAATTCTGAGGTTTTTTTTTTGTTTGTTTTTTTGTATGCTTTCCGGTAGGTAAAATAGGACAAGCAGTACTTTTTCTGACTTCATCTGAATGGACTGCAATGGTGTGAATTAGGCACAAGAAAGCCCATAGGAAAGCATTGTGATGTATTTTGACTGCAGCAGTCAAAATAAACGGACTGCATCACAACTGCATATAGTGTGAACAGGCCCTAACAGTTTTTCTGTTTGTGATAGTGAAATAATAATCCATTCCCTGTTATAATTGTAACTATTAACTTTCTGTTACAGATTGATGCCCAGTTAAACACTTCATGTTCCGTGCAAGTGGAATTAATAGATGACAAAAAATTCAGAAACACAGTGAGTTTGACAAAGCTCAATTCATAAATTATTTGAAAAAATGTACATGGGGATCTAGAACATGTAAATAATGATCACATAAGCAAAATGTACCGTGTAACACAAAGTGGCTGCTGTATGTACTGCAGTCTACTGGACCACATTAGGACTGCCCAGTTTAGACAGTACAGTAAAGCCCACTCACCCTGACCATGACCCAATTGTTTTTTTTTTATTACCAATGTCAGACTGAAATTATACTTTTGTTGTGTCGCGCTGTGTCATTGCAATTTTTCCCATTGTTTTGATTTTCTACTGCTGCGTTGCTAGCATTTGTAAAAGACCCCCCAAACCATATATATTTTCTGAAAGCACAGTCCCGGTAGAAAAAGAAGATGGTGCTACTAATTTTGTAGGTCCTGTGATAATTACGCAAATGTTTGTCAAATCAATAATTACATTGATAAAAGCACACTAAAATCAGTACCAATGCACAAAAAAAAAAATTTTCCGACTAACTCTAAAAGATAAAACTGTAGAGAGTTAATAAATAACAAATATTTGTAAATTGCGCTTTTATGCAAAGCGGTAAAAAAATAAAGTAACGCAAAACTGTTAATAAGCGACTTATGTTAAAAATCGTTTGTGCGCTGTGTTTGTGTTAATCGCAACAGTGTATCACAATGCACGGCAATGCGTCACAACGCTTTACCATGCGTTGCTACACAGTTGAATTAATGTTATTTTAAAAATAAAAAAACAAGCACTGTGATGTGTTCTAACAACGCAGTGCATGTGCATGGCGTACACCACAACATGGTGCATGTGTATGTTATCTCTGTGTGGGGGGGGGGGGGAGTTGTGTTTTTCTTTTTATTATTCATTTTGTTATTTTTTTTTTTATTTTTTTTTTACTGTTGGGGGGCTTTGGGGAAATTTCAAGGTTTAGACCCCTGACATTTCCTTTTAGAAAAACACAGAGTTCTCAATCTCTTTTTCTGCAGCCTCTGTTCTGAATGAATGGAAAGCACTCAGTACAGATGCTTCCCATTCTTATACAAACTGGAGATAGTCAAATATTTACTATCATCCAGTTATAAATTTATGAATGCGTAGAAGCCTTTGTGCTTCTCCCCTTCAGAAACTCATGAATGAACAGGAAGTGATGTAAAGCACTTCCTATTCATTCATAACTGGGAACACATACATTGGAGTGATCAGCTGATCAGTCCAAGTGTTTGTCCTGCACACAGGGATTCAGTAAATATCTGTGATCCTGGATTTGACAGCTGGCGGTTCTGCACACTGCTTGGCCATACTGGATGTCACGGCTCCCCCCGCTCGCCGGGCATTTCTCCTATGATTCCCGCTGCCTAAGGTGGGTGAGAGCAGCGGGGATCTGAGGAGAAATAATCCCAGCCTGGAGCGGCTCTAGGCAGGGAGAAAGGCTGCAGATGCCGGGGGGAGGGGGGAGTGCCACATTTTTTGTTAATAGCTGTCATCTATTATTTTACAGAGGACCGTCAGGGGAACCGTTCTGGTGTAGATTCATGGTCGCTGCAAGCAGTTGTGCTCTTCCATATGCCATACGTCGGTGGCAGCGAAAGGGTTAAAGCAGAACTCCGGGCAGATTTTTTTTTCTGGGGCTACCTCCGCATTGCAAGGGTTGACTGCTCATTTTTGTCTAGGCGGTAAAAAAAAAGTTATACTCACCTGATCCTAGGATCACTTTTAGACCAGTCCTTCCAGCCTCTCTCACCCTCCTTTGCAGCGGTCTAAGGTCTTGTAAATCATCAAGACCTTAGACCGCTGTTGGGATGAGTATAACTTTTTTTTAACACCTAGATAAAAACGAACACTTAACCCTTGCCCTGGAGCGCCCCCGCACTTAAAGTGTTAAGAAAAAATTTTTGTCCGCAGTTCTTTTTAAAAAACATCTTATGTCTCACAATTACATTCTACCATATACACTGAGTGGCCAGATTATTATGACCACCTGACGTTTGTAGGCAAATTAGCTATAATTAGCTATAATTTTGCGCTGAAGTTGCTAGAGGGCCAGACCATTATAAATAGGGAAGCAGGTTGTTTACCACGACAGTAGAAGTGATTTTTTTCTGAAGATATGGGTAAACAACGCGATTTAACAGCCTTTGAACGTGGGATGATTGTTGGCGCTCGGAGCCATGGAGCGAGTATCAGCAAAACAGCAGAATTCGTTAAATGTTCAAGAGCAGCTGTTGTTAAAGTGTTTAAAGACTGGACTGTCAGCCGAAAATCTGGGTCTGAACGTGCAAATTGTGGCCGTCAGCGACTAGTCAATGTTAGGGCAGAACGGAGAGTGGCAAGACTGGTACAAGACAACAGAAGGGCAACAGTGCAGTGTCAGATTCCTCGCATCACCTTTCAACATCTCGTGGAGTCACGAGGCGGCCCAACGAAGTACTGATGGGGTGGTCATAATAATCTGGCCACTCAGTGTATAACTCTTATAGTGAAACTCTGCTTTGTCTTTGCTGGGCAAAGCAATGTTTTTATTTCCACGGCCTGCATGGGCAAACCTTGCTTTCTCTTCTGTTCAGATAAACAGCATATGTTCTGTCATAAAGTGATTCCTGCTAAGTTTTGTTCACATCAATTTATATTTGTTTACTTCTCTTTTTTATGTAATGACAACATACCCACTGTACAGAGCTTTGCTGGATTTTGTAATTCATTTCTTACATGCTTCTTTTCTTTCAGAATAAATATTGCTACAAGAGAGCAGTAATCGCCCAGCTCGCAGATCTTTTGGAAAAACTGGAATTTAAACCAAATTCACAAAGTTACAATCATACTAAGATACTAACCAACCTATACAACCAAAGAGTCAAGAATTGTATAGGTGATGTCTATTTTGACAAGGTAAATTTCTATTCCATATGACATCCTAAACAAACACATGGTGTGTAGCATATATTGTGATAATTGCCAGATTTGTTTATTTTACAGTGGGCTATCTGTCAAATGAATATGTGTGCCTTAGCAGTTATTATTTACTAATTCATTCAAATTCTTCTTTTTTTACTCAATTCATTAGGAAGATATCTCACAATGTTCAAGTCACAATGATTTGAGTCCTGCCCAAATTTTGGAAAGAGTAAAAACGTCATTTATGATATTTCGAGATTTTAAAGAAGAACCATCTGAGAATTGTTATTTGGAATATGCCTCGTGTGAAGAAGATTATCACTATGTCAAAAAAGGTGAGATTAATGATAGCTTCCAGAGCTTTGCTTACACAAACCATTTTCAGTTAAAGCTTTAAACATGATACGAGATTGAACATTAATGATCATTGTTTGAGTCCATGGGTCTGATTTACTAAACCTTAAAATGAAGTGAGGTGAAGTACAGAAAGCAGAAGTCATCCTTGGCTAGATTTACTAAAATGTAACGTGAGCTAAAAACAACTTGAGGGGAATTTATCAAAACTGGAGCAGACAAACATTGGAGCAGCTGTGCATGGCAACCGATCAGCTTCTCTTTTTTATTTTTAAATATTAACTGAACAAACTGAAGAGAGAAGCTGATTGGTTGCCATGCACAGCTGCTCCAGTTTTTGGCTGCTCCAGTTTTGATAAATTCCCCCCTCTGCGTTCACTTTAAACATCCAATCATGTAAAGAAGAACCTCCCATATTTTGAATGTTGAAAAAAACACAGACTTACACTTTGCAAGGCATTGTGTACGAAGGCATTTGTTTGCTTTCTAGCTGCTTTACACCCCATAAACATCAGTGGGAATGCAGAAGCTGCAATTGGTCATCTGAATGCAATGTGCACGCACAGGGAAACATGTAGCATTTGACTTATTGCACAAGACTTCAATCTGGCCCAGGGTAACTTCACATCAATGCATTCTGCTGCATTTCACACTTTAGTAATTAAGACCCAGCGTCTCTAGCACATTAACTAATCCAGTGCGTCTTTAAAGGATAAGTTCACCTTTTGCAAAAATTAAAGAACTGCATAATTAATAATATATAAACAAAAATATGCATTTCTTTAATATTTGCAATCAAACCTGGAAAGCATTGCAATTGTGATCACAGCTGCAAAGCTCAGGCTTCTGCACATTCTCTCCCAGGCAGAGCTCGTATGGAGGTACGGAGTTTTAGTTAGGAGAGATGGGGGAAAGGACAGCTGGACTTCAAACTGCATTACATCACCTCATACAGCGTCCTCGCTCTAGGTAGAGCTGCCCATATTCCTGCATCTACCTAGAGGGAGGACGCCTGGATGTCGAATTAGGTGATTTAATGCAGTTTGAAGTCCAGCTGTCCTTTCCCCCATCTCTCCTAACTAAAACTCCGTACCTCCATACGAGCTCTGCCTGGCGGAGAATGTGCAGAAGCTTGAGCTTTACAGCTGTGATCGAGTGATCACAATTGCAATGCTTTCCAGGCTTAAATGCGAATATTAAAGAAATGCATATTTTTTTATATATTATTAATCATTTCTTTACTTTTTGCAAAAGGTGAACTTATCCTTTAACATGTCTTTGGTCTCATACTAACATACCAAATGCCACTAACATATCTTTAGTCACGCTAGGCAAACCCAGTGCCACTTTAACATATTTGTAGTGTTAATACAGACCAGGGCTTTATCAAAGCCTCTCCCTCTTTCTTTGAATCTTGCAGGTTCTCAGTGTGCTTGTCCTTCCCCAATACCACCCATTGTTTCTAGTTCGGCAACCCAGAAATCCCTAATCAACCCGTCAGAAATTAAGAGCAGTCCATCTGCATCAATCATCCCCTTCAGTACAGTTCCCCTTACAGATTACATAAGTGTCACGGACACCCAAAATCCTCAACAGAGCTCAGAGAGCATAGAAATGTCATCAATCATCTTAACAAGTATACCAACTGAAGTACAACATCTAACCACCATCATGGATCACTTGCATGCTGCCACCACAGATCGTCCGGTCTCAGGCCCAGAGTCTCCACATACCAAAATGGACATTACATTCAGTGACATGGAATTTACTAAAGGTATCACTGAATCAACATATGCCATGGGTTTTTCTCAAACTAGGACATATCCTGAGCTTTCCAACATAGAGGGTTTAAATACAGATGGCTCACATATTGAAACATTTTCTACTACTACCACAGATCTAAACAAAGATTATTCTCAGCTAACAAGAGAATTAACTTCTATCACAGAACCAGCTGTTGATGAATTATTGGGAACTACGGAACATAGTATTGTTTCACAGAGTTTGGAGTCAAACTTTCAGAAATATTCTGAGGCCAGCATGGAGCCTGGCATAGAGCCATCATTATCTAGCACTGTAACCAAAATGCGGCGCTCTCTTGAAAATGTGGATAAGACTTTATCGGTATATGCATCTACACATGCTCAACCTGTTCTATCCAGTGATGGCAGCGCTACGAAGCCACATTATCTAACTTCAAGCATCCCACCTACCTTTAACTCTCTTCAAACCATTTCACAGGAGAGCGATATCAGAAACCTTGGTTGGGCTGCCTCTTACCTTTTGCCCACTATCTTAACAACTAAACATACCAGCTCTGAAGCTGAAATGTCTTCCCCTGTCTCTGAAGTCCAGTCACTACCTTCAGAAGCTTCTTTACATCCAAAGTTGACAGGACTTGAGGGAGGGTACACACACGACAATAAGCATCAAGAGCAAAATGTAGCAGCTTTTTTATCTGAGGACAGGGAAAACAAAGGTGCTGGTCCTATTCATGGCTTTAATCGGCTCCCTATCCTTGAAACAGAGCAGCATCAGGATGGAAGACAGAACAGCAACTTATTCCTGGTCATAATTCCAAGCATCCTGGCAATATTGTTTCTGTGTGGACTTCTATTTTTCATGTATCGCTATCGGGTGAGTGACAACATTTTGACCAAATAAATTGTTTGTTATGTACAACATACTTACAGGTAAATTCAATAAAAATACTCAGAGCATTAGACACTTTTATAAAAATGCAGCTGCAAAATCTGCCAAGCTTTGTGCTGGAGCTAATCACAGGTTAAAGTTTATGTAAAGGCAACATTTTATCTTTTAGCTTCAAACAAAGTAGGAAAGGGTCAGAGCCCTTGTTTGTTTTTTATTGCTGTCCATGTCCCTGCTGGGGAGATTCCATCCTCTATTTGTAATTGTCACCATTCTAAGGCCAGGTTTACATCTGCACTACACCGCATGACACCTGGGACGCGTGTCCCGGGGCCGTGCGATCGTTTGCTAGTGCACACAGCGATTGCCCTGCAGCCCCATTGATTTCAATGGGGTGGCATATGCACATATACCTTTTTTTGCGACACACGACGCGCGGTTTCCGCCTGGCGCGAGTGGGGTGCCATTAGAAAATAATGGCACCCACAGCGCGATCGGTTCACACATTGGCGACTCCTGACCGAGCCGCAATCATGCACAAAACCGCGTGGATTGCCGCCCAGTCAGGAGTCGCCTAGTTGTGAACCTAGCCTTAATGGCACAAAAAGTGATGGGAAGCCCAAAGTTTAAGATCTTTCGAATTGGGACAATTTTTCCTGTGACAACTCTAAGAATTTCACTCACTTTGGAGAGATTGCCTCTCATTTCCTGTTTGACTACTGGACATAGTGAAGGGACATCTTCCTGGCAGGACATGCATCAGAAATAAAAGCTTTGGCTTTACATTCAAGTTGGCAGCATCCACTTAGTAAACAAGCTGACTCACAGAAGAGGCATTGGGGTTTAGTAATGACCCCCACAGTCTGGTTTTGGGTGTTTATTGAATCCCCCTGTTAGTCTTGTTGTACATGTGTGTTAATAGTAACAATGCAAAATGTGTCCTTGGACCTGGAATACTGTAATAGAGCATTTTTACGTGGAATCTATTTTGCAGGCCTTTCCAAGCTGGTCTCTCAATTTTAGTAACAGGAAACTCTGCCTCTCCTAATAGAAAGACTTAGGACAGACTGAGTTCCCTCTCATTAATGAATGAAAGAAGTCAAGCTTCTAGATCTTTAACCCTTTTTTGGGCGGTGCCAGCACAGTAAAGACAGCGTTAATTATCGTAAACGTTACACTCCCCACCCTTCCTTGCATTCCAAAGGGAAATTTGCTACAGAGAAAATACATTATTTGAGAATCGATCTTGTTTACGCAAGCAGTAATTTCATTTTTTTTATGTATTGTATGTGAATGAGAACATGTAATACATATCAAATAGGTGTTATCCCATTTGGCTGCAAGTGGAAAATACCCTTTAAGGAATGAGGCTGCAAACCTCACTCTTATAGGTATTGACACTGTATTTTTGAATTCTCAAATGTCACTTTGACGCAAAGAAATTGACTGGAAATAAATGCTCATGTCCAGGCATGCTTACGTTTACTAACATTTATGAAATACACATATGAGGAATGTACTGTTTTAATAATATCAAAGTGAGCAGAAAATCTGCTAGCTTCCAGAAAGATATATTGCTACTAATTTACACTTGGGGCAGTTAGCCATAGCAAACAACCAAATGTATGCTTTGAGAAGAGTAACGTAAGCCCAAATCTGGAAAATATTCAGATATTTTATAAACTAAAATCTAATACAGTAAACTCCCGGATAATGGATACTCTAGTTTTTGGTTGCTTAAGAATTAATAGTAACTCTCAAGCAACCGCCACTTGCAATTTGAAATACCAAATAGCAGGCAGGCTATTGAAACCCCACACACTGAGAAAGTTCTCTCTCAAGTCCACTCCTCTGCTCAGTTGGCAGGTGCAAAAGACAGCCTGCTGTTGCAATTTGAAATGGCCGATAGCTGGCGGGCTATTGCTCCCCATTGTTTACCATTCTGCTGCCGACCGTGAAATCTAACCTCCAGCTGGCAGCAAGATGTAAACAAAGAATTTCATTTGCAACTAAATTTAGTTGCTAATAAAAATTTTGAGTGTGCATCAAGCTAACCGGCAATTTTTAGTGTGCATCAAGTGACCGACAAAAAAAAACCGACATAATTCTAAATTATTTTTTTTGGGATGGTTGCTTGAGAGTGCTGGTTTCTTGAATGCCGGATAATGGGGAGTTTACTGTGCATATACATAACCATAACCTGCTTAAGCACAAGAGCTGTTAAAGCAGCTTGTAAAATTAAGGAGTGGCGTACCGTCTGGGAGAACTGTATTTGATTATTCTTTTCAGCTGTCTGGAGGACAGTACATTTTTCTTCATCTAGTACACAACTTAGCTATGATATGCAGTAAAGGAGTGGCTCCAGGCAAAGCAGCAAATTTTTCCAATATGCTTTTCTTAGAGGCATACATTACAATCTATTTGTCTCAGAAAGCTTTTGGGCCCTGTGATTAACAGAACTACTTGAAGGCATAATATCACATAGAGATGGTTATCAAAGTTTTGTGCTGCTTCCTTAACAAAGCTGCCATAGGCTGCACAATCGTGTCTGTACTGCCCATGCTTTAAAGCTATTTTTAGTGATTTAGAGCTGACCTTTACACTCAAAAATCAAGTTCTAAAATCAATGCCTAATAATAACATAGACATGTCAGGTGTAAAATGCTGTGATTTTGAAATACTTACACTTGCAGAGCATTCACTTCCTGAAAGTGCAAATTACTTCAGTTTGCCAAAGCAATGCACACTGGGATTGCCTTGTCATCAGCAGAGCATTGCTGGGAAATCTCATCTGTAATCTCACAAGATCTCAGGGAAAGGCATTTACCTGTCCTCAGATGATGTGCACGGTCACATGTCCTGGTCACGTGTCTAGTCACATGTGCCAGGAAGTAATATGAGAGCTAGTAATCTGCCCTTAGTAAACATGGCCACTGTCAGGAGACTGGGGAAGAAAATAGAAATAAGGTATACAAAAAATACAAAGCCGGCAATTATCTAGAAGTATGTGTTTGTAGATTGCCATTATTAAACATTTCTAAAGGTGTGTATATTGTCATTTTAAAGATATGGGTAAAGGTCCACTTTAAGATCTAGGAAACAGATACCTTCCTCCCTCTGTTATTTAGGAGGGCACAGGTGAGTGGGTGGACCTCAAAACAGGCTACCTATTACATATATTATATATGTGTAAAAGCAGTACTTGGGGGTCACCACATCACTCTGCATTGTGCAGTTGCCCTTGAAATATGAGCTCTGCTTAGTATTACATTGACATTTATCTCCTTATTTAAACAGTTAAAGCACAACCTCCTACCAAAACAAAATTTTCAGCTTTAAAAAGGGGAGAAAAAAATGTAGGTTTTATCGAATTTCTCACCGTAAGTGATGAGCTGGGGCTTGGTGTATGTCCAAGGGGCTTGGTGTATGTCCACCTGTGTCCAAGCTCGCTTAACACTATGACCAAAACACAATGAACAGCCCCCCGCCTTTCCCAGGCCCAATCAGTTGCTGCAGACGCATTTCACGCAGCTATAAGTCACAAAGGGACAGGGAATGCCACGACCGTATCTTATTGGGTCAGGAGGGGGCTACAGCGGTCATAGTTTTGAGCAGGCTTGGACGAACTCAGACGGACTGGTTTCGCACCAAACCCCAGCTCATCACTAGTCACCATGACAGTTATTGAGGGAAAAACACTCCAATAGAGACAAAATAAAAATTTCATAAACATTCTAATCATTCCCAAATCCTTCACTAATTCTGAGCCTTTTGTGTTCTCCACCCACAATGTTTTGTTATGACACATTTTGTGAAATCTTACTAAAGCACATACAGTTATAAATCTATTTTTTGTTCTTATTGTTACAGCTTCTAAGACGACAGCTAAATAGAGAAGTATCAGAGTTGCCTGAATTGAGGTAAGTGAACTTAATATTCTTATCTGTTATTTATTTAAGTCCTGTTCACTACATGCACATTTGAGTTGCCATGCATTACTCTTTATGATGATGCCTAAATGCTTCTTTTTTTTTTTCAGGCCTTTGCATTGTGAACCTGAGAATGTTTAGATGGTAAGTACTGTTAATTATATCAATATACATCAAATAGCTTTATTTCCAGTATTGAAAATTTGTCCCAGTTTGTCACTATATTGCTCATTACAGAAAGAGAGACCTTTGATATCCATTAGTGGAGATGATATACTAAAATCCACCTTTTGTATTCCCTTAAAAGCAATATATGTATTTCATTTTTTTTTTCTGTAACTGTAATAGATATAAATGTATATTGCACATCACTCGCTTTGGAACCTCAAAGCCAGCAGAGCGCAATAAAAATTGTACTGGAGTTGTAAAAAATATGCCAGGAGGAGAGCCTGGTCACGCGACCTGTCAAAGTCACATGACCAGTCCTCCAGAGAAAACTCGGTAAAGTTCACTATAAATCTGCCCCAAGGTGTCAAAAACTGTCCACCGCAGTCATGGGATGCTCCTCTCAGAAGAATGTTTTACTTGTAGCAGAATCTGTCTTTGAGTGGAGATCTTGTATTTAAAAATTTGTTTTAAAAGTCCTTTCCTGTGTGGTCCTGATGTTATAATCCCCAGGTCTGAAGATTCCTAAGTGATCCACTCCCTTTATCACACATACAGCAGTACAGCAGCTACTTTTTTTAGTTTATGGGCTTCTGCAGTACAACAACAATAAAGTGCAACACCCATGGCTACCAATCAGAATCCATCCAGCAAAGAGAATTCCTAGAGTTTCCATGGGTTTCTGCAATTATCACCTTGACTGTTGTTTTTTTTTTTGAATAAGGCTGTTGAGGTTTGCTCTTCTGATTTTAGTGGAAGATATACACCAGTCTTTCTCAACTGGGGTATTGGGGCACCCTGGGTTGTCTTTGGCTTTCACAAGCATGCGTAAAATTTTCGCACAGTATTATGCCTTTCCATGGAGCAGGAAGGCTGTCCACTTAATGGATGCAAATCCAGGGAGAGTGGGATCCATTCAAAAAAGGATGCACGTTTTCCTCTCTCTAGACCTGCTTTCTGCCATGCTGCAGCTCCTGCTGTGATGGTAGGACTCTGATATGAAGGGTGGACTGGGGACTCTGATGTATAGGGGGCTTCTGATATGAAGGGGTCTCCTGTTGTGAAGGGGGAACTCTAATGGGAAAGGTAGGAACTGTAATATGAATGGGTGTGCTCTGATGTAAAGGAGGGCTTCTGATGTGAAAGGGGATTGTTGTCAATATCCAGGTTAAGGGTCTGGTATAGATTTTTGAGGGGCTACAGGTCGTTTTTTTACATTTACATTTTAGACTAGGGTGCCTCAAGATTTTGCATCCTTTTAGGCCCTTTCACGCGGCCGCTCCAATGGGATGCCCAATGCAAGTCTATGGACAGGCGTGTGTACATGGATAAGAGTCTGTTTAAACTCGGTTACCTCCACCTCCTGCCAGGTCCACAAAAAACAAACAGAACAGTGTTCCATTTTGACGGACTGGATCATGTCGGATCGGGGGTAATCTGATAAACGGAAACATGTCCATTTACATGAAATTCCCTATAGATCGGCATGGGGTGTGGTAAATGCAGTTTTTTCCTCCAATGCAAGAAAAAACTGTACGGACACGGATGTCACAGCGGCGACATCTGCTCCGCACTGCTGCACTGCTGCAGAGATCCTGTCCTGATCAGCCCATGTAAAAGGGGCCTTAAAGGGTGCCCTGACTGAAAAAAAGGTTGTGAAACACTCATATACACCAATACAGCCAGAAGCAAAATCTGCAGTGTATGAAAGAGATCCCTAGAGGAACTTTCCAGGGTTGGGGTTTTACAGCTGGCTTGTAGGCATATAAAATGTCTGTACAGATATTATATATATATATTTTTTGGAGAATGTAGATACCGTAGTTTTTTTTATCAGTTCATGTATCAGTATAGACTGAAATAACCTAGAGATAATTGACTGTGTTCTACAAACAGACAGGTGTGTTGCAATCTCCCTTACAAAAGTTATATGAAGAAAGTCTAGCTTTGCCCGCTGAGTAAACACAATTTACATTAACGCTTTCAGCTGCAGAGGTATTTGACTTTTGCTTTTTTTCTACACAGGACGCATCTGACTGTTCAAAGAAGGATTTCCTAAAGGATGCTTACCGCCAGAGCTTGTTTTGCACGGATTGCACTTGAGGAGTGAACTTGCAAATCTCAGTTGCCGTGTGGTATATTATGCTTTGGCTGTCTTGTCACCTAGGAGGTTAATATATGTAAAGTAGACGCACCCTGCTTCACACTGAGCCTAAGGCAGGCTTGTTTCCTGTGACAGACTTACAGCTGAGACAAAAGTTTTCGGCTGAGGGAACCAGAGTTTTCCTGTGAATAGCATCTGCTGTGCAACTATTGTGCAAGTATTGGCAAGGCTTTCCCAGTGGACATGCTGCATGTAACATGAAGTACTCCACATAGGAATTGTTTGGAAAAGTAAGACAGTATCCAGTAAACAGATGTTTCTGTTGAATGTTATGTATATAATGGACAGTTTACAGAAGAGATACTATTTAGTCTAATCATGCTGGTCATTTTTTGTAATCACCACATTTTGTAATTTAAGAAGGAGTAGAATGTATGCACAGACAAACAAATTGGATGACACCCGTGGGTTATGTAGCGTGTAACTGAAGTTGGAAAAGCAGACGGAAATATGTTTTTCTTTTTAAATATTCACATAATTCTGGTTTTAATATTCAAACTATTGCTGTTCTATAATTAGCCATTTTCCAATGGCTAGCATATCATCTGGCCTGTTTCTCATTGTAAAGTTATTTATTTGCCTTCTTATCAACTTGTGTTGGTATCACCTTTTATAGCAGATGTGGGTTATAAGTTATCAGCAAAAATACAGAAAGAGAAACATTACAATACAAGAAAGAGAACCCCATATAAATCATTGTCAGTATTCATAGAAACATGTCAGTCTTTATATGTGTACTCAATTTGTAAAAATAATAATAATTTTGATTTGCTTTGATATAAAGCCTCTATAAAAAAAAGGACTCCATTTCCCCCTCACTTGGCTAACTTGTGTGTTAAGTAGGCAACTTATTACACTGATTGACCTGTATCTGATAACAGGCACCACTGCCCACATAGCTCTGTGAGTGGGAATCCTACGGAACTTAAAGTTGATGGGGGGACAATGCCCAATTGGCATGCTATCTTGTCTGTATCCTCCTGATAATATGTGCTGAGAGTACAAAGGTTTTTTATGTTTATTGTACCTAAATTTGGTATTGGGTTTAAAGAGGAACTGAACTCCGTAAGCTGTGTATTCTAAAAAGGCATGCAGAGGGAAAAGGAATTGTTTACAGAATTGCTGGTTTCTCTGCAGCTGATCTTTCCCCGATTACTGCCTTGTTTCACACACCGTCTTAGTAGAGGCAGGATTTTGCTTCTTTATGGCAGAGCCTGGAGCAAGGAGTACAGTGAACAGAACAATAGTGGCATCTCCAGATCTCCCAAAACTAGCAGTCAAAGGCAGCAGTGTCTTAATCTCTCACTGCAGCTTTACAGCTATTAGGGTTTTGGCACAGGATTGCCTAGGCAACCTCACATACCAGGAAGTAGACTGCTAGTGTATATTTCAGCGGTAATTCAAGACAAAGATCCTTTTTTTTCAGGGTACTGTTGTGGAAATGTTACTAGGATGTGTTTTTAGTATATTGTAATATTGTCATCATGTCTCTCAGTGTCTGGATTTCTGGGCCATGCTCGATTGGCGCGTGACCCGGATTTAAATAGACACTGGGGTTAAACCATTGGAGTAGATATCTTATGCGTGGCGGAGCAGTGTTTTCTTAGCGAGTGTGTGGACACCAAGCTAGGGCCCCTGCGCAAAACGCGGATTTATTTGTTTGGCGTGTATACAACTTGCTTTGAGGACATGGTATTATTTAAGATACATATCTGCCTTTATGAAAGAAACGTGCGTTGGTATTTCTGATGCGTCTGATCAGCGCGCTGGAGATAGTATGGCATTGTCACTGCAGATAAGCACGCATTCATAGGAATCCTAGTAACGTTATTGGGCATTGCTCACTGGGCAGTGCTGGATAAGGTTCGCTCCAGTGGTAATGGGAGATTGTGTTTGTGGGTCTGGAAAGATGGCGGCTAGGAAAAACATGCGGCTGTGCACACGGGTCTATGGGCTATGCACACCGCTTCTACTATGATACAGACATAAACTCCCTTTTCTTTTGTGTATATGTGCTTTGTTGACTGGCTATGATATGTTGATGTATTGAGGAAGTGATGTTGGTTGTTGACATCACTTCCTGGTTTGCTGTTTGAGACATCACTTCCTGTTTGACATCACTTCCTGTTGGACAACTATAAAAATAATCAGATACCTGTGCTGAGCGCTCTAAGAACCGAACCACAGAACGAGCAGCATGAAAACATCACCGTGTCCTGACTCTACATGACTCTACAGGGGTACCTCCAGTCCTTGCACAAAAGAGCTTAATACAACTGTGCTTTTAAGCACGGGGGAAATTCTTTGTGTTTGGCGGCATACTTTGGTGCACTCTAGTGCGGCCCGGATTTGTGCGTTGAACCAAGCGAATTTCCATAACACTGTTTAGGCAAATGTAACATTTCTAATTTTTCCTTTTAACAAAGCAAATCTTTCGTTTTTGAGTTCAGTTCTACTTTAAATTGTCTTACATATATACGCCACTTCTGTTACTCTCTAGGTCTGTGTTCCTCACCTTCTCCACAAATAATATATTGTAGTTAGCTACCACATTCCATAGTGCAAGCTATATTTCTACAGAACATCAAAAGCATTACTGGGGATGTTAAGAGGGGAGGATTTACAAAAGGAGCAGAGAATGTTGATGTAGCCAAAGGAATGTGTACTTCGCTTAGTGAAAAAAGTGAGGCTGAGATTTCTTTAGTCATCCAATAATGTGCAAGGCAAAAATCTGTTTTTGAAATTAACTTGCATATAATTGTACATAGCATCACCTTATGCATTAAGCTGGGTCACCCGATCCTCAAGCTGCAGCGTCCTGTTTGCCACAAACTTTCTATTCAAACCACATTTGATGTTGGGGGAAGGGGTTCCAAATACCATTTACACCAGTGATGGAAAACTACTTCTTCCACTGACACCAACGATGGAAAAAACAACTTCTCCCACTGACACCAACGAAGAGGCAATATCACTCCCATTGACATCAGTGAAGGCATACTATGTCCCATAGACGGCTATGGCATTTTTTTACTCCCAAATGACCACTGACATAGGGGCATCTTTAATGCACACTGACCACTAATACCTAGACATTTTTTACTACCACTGATGCTGTGCCATTTTTTTACTTCAATTTACCACTGATGTGGGGCATTTTTTTTACCCCTACTGGACACACTTCAGTCCTCCATATGTCTGATGGACAGTAATCTTGCCCTTTACTTTAAAAAAAAAAAAACAGTCCCCTGAGCTATGTGAATATTCTCTACTCTTTAAAAAATGAACCTCATAGAGTAGTGTGCAAACTGTAATAAAATATAGCTGCCAGTTGGAAATCCACACACTTTATTCTCACATCAATAAGCCAATCAAATTTGACATAAAGTAAGCCCCAATATTTGTTTGCATAAAAAATAGACTACAGCACGAACCAATAAGTACTCTAACTGATTAATTTACTAATCCTAACTGGTATGGAAAATGCTGGGGCTTTAATGCCTTGTGTAAAACAGGAGTTGATCTACTGTGGGAGAATACAGTTTACTTCTGTGCTGGACACAGAATTTATTTTCAGAGTTGTTTTTGTTTTTTCAGACTTTTTCTAATGTTTATATTGTAATATAATATGTTTACATTTAAATGTTTATTTAAAAGGAGAAAGGGTTGTATTTTTAATAAATATATTTTATCTAACCATTTGTCCATTGTGTTTTTTATACTGTGCCTGTGTAAAATAATGAATTTGCGCAGGGTCAGGTTATCTACTTTTTGTGGTTTGATTATTATATGCAATACATAATACAGATTACTTCCCTACAGCTAAAAGGAAGAAAACAGGAAATCACTGTTTTGCTCAATTCCATAGAAATGGCTACTGTAGGATGCAGAATCATCAGAACCAAGTTGAGATAAACCTTAAAGTGACACTAAACTCAGGAGTAAAATTTTACAAAATGCATTCAAGTACCTTAACTATTAACAAAAATGTATTTTATTTGTGTATACTCGGCTGTAGATCATCTCTGAATTTGGGAGGACACTTCTGGAGTGTGTCTACTTTTTGTTCACCATAGTTCCTGTGCGTGTTGTAAAGTAGCCACCACTCCCAGCTCCCTCCCTTGATGGAGTACAACCTCATGTTTAGTTTACCAATTTGCATTGAGATTGTAGTCCATAACAAGAGCGAGCTTGAAGTGGTGGCTACTTTACTACACACACAGGGACCATGGGGAACAAAAGTAGCCACCCTCCAGAAGGAAGGACAGTGTCCGCAGCACCAATTCAGAGGTGATTTGAGAATCTACAGCAGAGTGATGCACAAATAAGATACAGTATTGGTTATAGTTAAGGTACTTAAATGCATTTTTAGGGTGCCTGAGTTTAGTGTAACGTTAATGCATGATGGAAAAGAAATAAGATGCATGTGAGTAGTTACAATTTGAGGTTTTCTAGAGTTCACTTTTAACCTCGATTTAAGGCTGCAGACACTCGGTTATAGATTGTTTGTTTTTTTGTAGATTAACTTTAAATAAACTACATCTGAACACATGGAGCCTGAATAAACAAAGTGTGAAATGCCTTAAACCAGTGTTGACTTGAAAAAATCAATCATGGGTTTTTCTGAAGATTTCTTAGTGAAAGGAATTTAATATCTGCTGGAAGTAGGCTTAAGTCCCCATTCACACCATAGCGTTGCATGAACGGGTGTCATGGTGACGTGCGTTGATTCGCGGGTGTTTTTCCCCACATTTGGCATGAAATTCACTGAGCTCCTGAACGTGTTCCAAACGTTGGCAAGTAGTGCATTCAGCAAAATCTGTGACATACGTTCTGCGTTTTCCCACACATTTGAACATGCGGGAAAACCATGCAATTGCCCTGCCGCATCCTTACTGCATTATGGCCACTAGATGAAGCTGAGGATAATAGGAAATACATGTTCCGAGATTGAATGTTACAGCTCTAGAGATTTCTGGAGGGAATGAGCAAATAATTGTAACCATTAATACTATGGGATAGCAATGGTTACATTGATATGCCTATTCTCTCCAGCTTTGTTCATATGTGGGCGTTGTACAAATGCTGGCTCATTAATGCAGCGGGAACAACCAAATCATATCCTATGTGCCCATATTATGTGTGTATTCTCTGAATTAACAAGTGTAGTTGCTTATGGAATGTATGCTCCAGCATCCAATTTTTTTTGTATATGACCTTGCAAAGCAAGGACTGCTTCAGCATCTAAACATTTGCTGACTAAGCCATGCAATTCTTCAAATAAAAATGTAATTTTGTGTGTTGTTTTTGAGTCTATCTAACTGCTGTTTTTAAGTGAGAATAAATCAGCATAACATGCAGTAATAACAAGATGCATCAAGTGAGTGCTGCAACATCAGCAATAAACGTTTTACGGTAAACTCCATAATAAAAACTTGAGGCCACCACCTAAAATTGGTGGAGAAAAGGTTAAACCACAAGGGGCGTAGGGGCTTCTTCACAGTTAGAGCGGTTAGGGTCTGGAACTCACTGCCACAAGCAATGGTATCAGCTGAGAGTGTTGAATCATTCAAAAAGCATTTGGACAATTTCCTCAGAGACCGTAACATACAGGGGCAGTGACATTCATATACACGCATACATATGCAGAATCACATGCATAGACGCAATAGTTTGAACTTGATGGACCTGTGTCTTTATTCAACCTCAAATACTATGTATCATTAAAGGACAACTTACATTTTAGTGAAGTTGTGCTTTAATCCTTTCAAGTCACAGGGTAATCAAAACCTTGATGACCAGACTAGATTTTAGTGTTTTGGCATGCACCAGTTTACTCAATACTAACTTAATAATTGCTTGGTATACTAAAATTATTTTTATATAGTTTTTAGCAAATATGAAGTAATTTTTAAAAATGACCTTACATTTTTTTATCATAAGCAAAGAAATGGACAAAAAAGGGGGAAAATGCAGCTTTAGTTTGTTAATGTGTAACGTATTTTTTATACCTAATACTATTGCAAATACTTTTACTGAATCATGTTCTCCTATTTCTTTCTTGAGGCCCCCATATTTGGGGACCCCAAATATGTGTAGGTTTTTGCTGGTTTGTGCAGGATCGCTGAATGTTTGTAAATAACTGGACATAGCATGAGTTACTATGTACCAGTTATGAATGAATAGGAAGTGATCTACATCACTTCCTATTTATTCATCATTGTGTACATAATAAAGCCAAAGGAAATCTCACCGCTCCAATTCCTTAGCCGCCATTAGGACTCCCCGGGTGCTGGTCTAATAGGTGCGTCTCCACCTTGGAATATAGTAGCATACGAACAGACCGCACTTTCCAGAGAATTCCGATACTTCAGACTTTTTTTGAAATTCACAGCAAATCCAGTGTAACAGTGAATAAAAGTGTGTAAAGCAACAAATGCCAGTACTGCACACCCCCAACCAACTACAACCTCTCACATGTTTCACCCGTAGGCGTATTCATAGAGAAAGTGTATAAAGCAACAAATGCCAGCACTGCACACCCCCAACCAGCTACAACATCTCACATATTTCACCTGTAGGCTTATTCATAGGCTTTATACACTTTTATTCACTGTTATACTGGATTTGCTGTGAATTTCAATAAAGTCCGAGGTATTGGAATTCTCTGAATAGTGCTGTCTGTTCGTATACTACTATGTGCACATAGTAACTCACACTATATCCACAATTTATAAATGAACAGGAACACTTAGTACAGTATAGAGGATTCCTGTTCACTCAGTGCTGGGGCTGCAGAAAAAGAGATTGAGGACTCTGTGCCCTCAATCTCTTTTTCTATTATAGAAGAGAACTATCAGGGGTCTGTTTAGACCCCTGATATTTCACCGAAGCCACCAGCAGTAAATTTAAAAATAAAAATATTTAATAAAAAATTAAACATGTTTTAAAAATTAAATTGTTTAGAAAATAATAAATAAAAATAAAGTATTACATTTTTTTAAAAGGTTAGAATTTATTTTTATTTTCGGTTTCGGGTCTCAAAAATTCATTTTGGTGCACCTCTAATTAAAACCAATATACCTTTCTCTTCAAATAAACACGATGTAGTGGAATGGTATGGGCTGTTAGCTGATATTGGTAATGTAAAAGTTTGGTCTGTTAGTTATCTGTTATATGTCAGCGAAAGTTGGATTCTGGAGTAAAGATAACAAAAAAATTTTTAAATAGTTTTGCGCATTCTTGGAATTCTTTCATTTGCAATCTAGATTTATGACAAAAAGCATTACATCCCACAACATCCATTAGAGAAGAGCTGAGCATGCAATTTGTTGAGTACAGAATGTGAATATTTATTATCAGAAATAAGGCAAAGTGTAGTATACTGTGATAGTCACTTTTTTGCTCGATCCATTTATACTAATGCAACTTTTCAACAGCATCAGTAAACAAAGCAATACAACTTGCTCCCAAATACTTACCTTAAATTCTTTTAGAGCCAAATGTGACCATAAAGCATTTTGTCAACCTCATTCACTAATCACAAAGCACTATCTCAAGTACAAACACAGCCCAGTAACCTCCCTCCCCCACCCTTTCCCCATTTATCTGTCCCTTTTGCATGTTTTTAAATTTTCTTGCATACATACCTTTTTTTCTAGGCCCCTTCTCTCCAATGAAGGGGTCTTGTGCCCCTTCTGGCTGTGGGCATTCCTTGCTTGTAATGAAGTATGAGCACTGTTCTGTGAAGCAGTACTATGACCCCAGACTGGCATGATGTCCATGATAGTCTGGGCTCACAGAAAGTGTGTTGAATGATTTTGGGTGTCATTTAAGCTGGAAGACTGCTAGTGGCAGCAACAGGATGGAGCAGAGTGTCTTTGGTTGACAGTGCTGGAGAGGAGGTGAATATTGCAGAAAGCTGTTTTTGTTTATTTTAACAATTCCTGGACTATTTATTTATTTGCTGGAGCTGGGCTTTAAGCATTCAATTTAAAGCAGACCTGTACATTTTCAAATCTGCAAAAATAAATTCCTGACATGTCACAACATAAACCTACAGTATATTCCCTAGAGGAGGAGATGGCCCCAATAAGGTATATCTGCACCTGAGGTCTGAAATTGGGTGGTGGAAGAAAGTGTCTGTTCACAAATTACCAACAAAATAGAGTTTAACCAATATAAGTGTCCTCCTATGGGGTGAAGTCCCAGTATTTAACTCCAATGTTGGTACAGTAAGCTCCCAGTTATACGGCACCCACGGGGACTGGCAGGTGCTGGATAACTGTAGTTTCTAGTTGCTTGAGAGTTAATAGTAACTCTCAAGAAAGCTTACTTGCCGCGGTGCACTGCCATCACCCAAAAGAGAAAGTTCCCTCTCAGGTCCTTTCCTCTACTCAGTGGGTGAGTAGCAGCATGATGTAAACAAATAATTGGGTTAGCAACTAAATACATTTAGTTGGTAATTAAATTTTTTAGTGTTCACCAAGCAACCGACAATGTTTTAGTGTGCATCAAGCCACATATGTCCTTGATTTTTTTTTTGCCAGTTGCTTGAGAGTACCAGTTGCTTGAATGCCAGATAATGGGGAGTTTAATTTATATGTAAAACAAAACCTGCATTTGGACTCAACACCCCATTGCTCGTCTATATAGTATAATTAATTAAAACCACCGTATATATACCACTCCATAAAAATACTAAAAAAGTTGTATTGCTCACATTAAGGAAGACATAAAAATGGGTCTAAAAAAAGATATGGTATAAACACACAAATACAAATCCATCAAGATGAAGTTTTTGTACACAAAGAACACTATGATTTAATTGGTATTGCAGAGCCTTGACATGTTTCTTTGCTCATTTGGGCTGTACATATTCCTGTAAATAGAAAAGGTGGTGGTGACTGTCTCTGTGAGACGTCATCTAAAATGTGAAGTGATTTTGTCAGTTTTGTTGCTGGACAGAGTGATGGTACTGAGGCATTATGAGTTAATATAAGTAGGAGTGTACATACTGATAAGTTAGTTATTTGAGCTTGTTACAGTCTTTGAGTATTAAAGCAGGTTGAGGTCACAATCCATCCAACAAAAATCCTGCTGTAGTATTATTATTATTATACAGGATTTATATAGCGCCAACAGTTTGCACAGCGCTTTACAATATAAGGAAGACATTACAATCACAATACAATTTAAGACAAGATGGTAAGGAGGGCCCTGCCCCTGAGGGCTTACAATCTAATAGTACAGTGCAAAGTCTTCTTGTGAGATTTTGGATACTCAGCTTCTCCTGGAATCTCACCTGTAGGATCATGACATCACTCTCATTGGAAATAAGGTAAGCCATATTTGTTGGGTAAGGGGGCCCCAATAAATTAAGTGTAACTTGCAATTTTCATGCAGGGTCTGCTTTAATGAGGCAGTAGAGACTCAGCTCCTTATACAGATAGAAATGGATAAACAGGCCGGAACAGTGGACATAATGGAAGATTAAAGCTAAGCTGAAATTTTTTTTTAAAAAGGGCCATAAAAAAAACTAGGGGGTCTATTCACGAAGCTTTGGCCCCAGGACCCCTTCGGTTCAGTAGAACTGAAAGGGTGCTGTACGGGCTATTCACTATAGCCCGTACAGCTCCCAAACGTGGCCGAGCGGCTCAGCCGAGCCGAACGCATATGCCTCGGCTCGGCTGAGCCGCGCTAAAAGCCAAAGCTGGCCGAGCAGCCGGCCGACAGCCTACTTCTGACAGCTGGGCGGAGCCAGCCGTGATCTTACGGCTGGCTCCGGCCACTTGCAGAGAGATCAGCGTCCCTGGTTACCTGCTAACCAGGGACACTGATCTCCAAACAGCAAACTCTCCCTGGCGCTCTCCCTTTTCTTAAAGGGACATGTGACATTTTTTCTAAAACAACACAGACTGATGATTTTAGGGCAGTTCCTCCCCAGGGCTAAATGCAGATGTCCCCACAGCCGAACACATGTCCCCACAGCAGAACACATGTCCCCACAGCAGAACTCATGTCCCAAAGGCAGACTAGTATTCTGCTTTGGGGACATGTATTCAGAGAATACATGTCCCCAAAGCAGGATACATGTCCCCAAAGCAGAACATATGTCTTCAGACCAAAGCAGAACACGTCCCCAGAGCAGAACACATGTCCCTAAGGCAGAATAGTATAGGGACATGTAGGATAGTGGACCCTATTATACTACTTTTGGGTATAGCAAGAAAAATTATGTGCTCTAAAATGGTAATCTCCCAGACCAAATTGGAGGACTGGTGTACGCAGGTTAATCAAGATCTATTGAAACAAAGGTTGATTTTTTTTCATAGAGGCTGCTTACAGAAATTCCAGAGGTTATGGTCCCCATGGTTGTCTGTATCTGGTTTAAATAGATTGAAAATAGATTTTCAATTAGATATATGGTGTACTAAATATAACATTCACAAAACGTTTATAATATATAAAATTAGCATATACAAAGTTGGATATGGTGTGCACTAAAAGAAAAAATAAATAAAAATAGCACAAAATATAAAAATAGCACATAAAATGATTCCCACTTCGATATATTACAAACCAATTGGGAGGAAAGGGGAAAAGAAAAGAAAGACATTTTTATTTTTTTTTCTTCATAAAACAAAATAGTACAAAAAAAAAGATTTTTTCACGTAAGATATATTGGATATTAAGAGGAGAGGGGAGGAAAGAGGGAGGGGGGAAAAGGAAAAAAAAATTTGTAATATAAAATTAAGCACATAAATAGATTTATACTTATATATATTAGTATAAATAACCCCCCCCCCCCCCTTTTTTTTTTTTAAAGGAAGATGGGGAGGACATGATAGAGTTGTGTGAAACATACCAGGGATTTGATAAAAGTACATTTGGGGTTAGTTGGGAAGGGGTGGAACAGCCAAGCTACAGTTATTGAGTTATTACAGTATCATTGTTGTTGTGTTTTAATGTGAATGGTGTGTTACAAGTATTGTTCGTTGTTTGTCATTCATAAATTGAAAAAATATAAAATAAAAAGGTATATAAAAAAAATATATACTTGTAGCCTTAATAAATCCATTTTGTTATAATGGCATACAAAAAAGAGAGTCACCGTTTTCCCAAAAACAGCTCAGTGGTAAAAGTGGTAGTCGGGATGCTAAGATACCGGGTATATGCCTCTTGTATACTTGAACACACTGCGTTATGGGGCAGTGATATATTGGACTGAATTGGCCTGGGTAGAAATGTGGACACAATTTTGGATGCTATATACTGAATATGGTGCATTTTCTTGAGAAGCCTTATGAGTTTGAATGGACGTTTATCACTGCAATTTTTTATGGAGTCCTGCTGAATCCATGCACACAATTAGATAACAGTATTATGCTCACTGTGTGAAGAGGTTAATAAGTAGCAATCATCTCTGTGATAAGGAAATATAAAGAGGATGAAAGAATACCTGTTATCAGGGCTTGAAAAATTTGATGGTGTCTCACCAGTCAGTCAAAAATGTCACCAGTAATTATTATTATTATTACCCATATTTTTTGTAAAACATAAAAGTTGGGGTCACGTCGGGTAAATAGACACCAAACTTGTCAGGCCTTAAAATTGTGTGGTCCCGAAGACCCCTAATGTCACCTAGGGACCCCCAGAGAAGCTGATGAAGCTGATCACTTCCTGCATTCGGGGACTGAGAGGAGATCAAAGGGAGTTCGTATAATGAACTCCCTTTGATCTACTGTCACAGAGCCGTGCCGATCCCGGCCGCATTGGGCACAGCGGATCTCGGGACCGGCAACGGCAGTGACAGCTGCTAATACAAGCGATCGAGCATCTCTAGATAAGCCCGATCACTTGAATTTAAGGCTGGGTTCACACCTAGGCGTATCGAATATGCCGTTTGTGGCGCGTTTTTACCGCGATTCGCTGTAAAAAAAACCCGTGACAAAAGCATTCCGAGGCCTACTTGGCTGTATCCCAATGCATACGCGTGGCAAATACGCCCCAAAGAAGCTCCTGTACTTCTTTGGGCGTAGGTCGTTTTGCAGCACGTTCCTACGCGCTGTAAAACACCCAGGTGGGAACCATGCCCATAGGCAATCTAGGCAATAACCGAGGTTCCGTATATAAACTTCTAGTTTTTTTTAACTGTTTATTTATATGGGGTGTTGCAATATTTAATAGTGACACTTGATGGTGTATGCAATCATGTCTTTATGCACTTATTTATTCAAATTAAATGGGGGTTTTTTTCATTATGAGTTTTTGGCTCTTTGTCTGAGGTATATCCTGTTATGAGAGGGTTTTTCTTTATGTTTCATATGATCACATTAGGAGTTCATGTGCCTGAAAATTTGATTTATTAATAGGTTTATGCAAGGTTTTTTGACCTTCTGTGCTTGCTAGGTGCCCTCTTTATCTTGATAGCGTTAAAATGTTATTGAAACTATTGCAATATTTAAAATAAACTTTTACTATATAAATTAAGGTCACATTGCCGCCGTAGTTGCTGAGAGAGCAGAAGAAGAAAAGGGCATGTATGTGAACTGTTTGCTATAATTTTGGGGACTACACAGCATAAATATGGACATTTGTGTCTAGACTCTAACCCCTGTGTTGTGCTCCCTGCCAACAGCATATTAGAGAATATGCCTTGTTACATCCTGTGAAAACACAATGTTATCTTCCATATGTAATCTTCTAATCCCCTCACCCATCATCAGATGAGATGAAGGAAATGGAGAGGAAGACATGTTTCAGGTCCAGCCTGGATGACAACCATGGTTTTCTAAAAAGATAGATGGGGGGTGAGTGAATATCCCAGATAGCAAGCAATTGAGCCGCAAGTTTGAAAATGACTTGCTAAAGTATTGCAGACTTGCTAAGCTTCACAATTTTGTTGCACAATTACAGCAAGTCTGCATTGCAAGTCCCCAGATCAATGTGCTTTGCAAAAGTGCTGTACACTTGCAGAGCTCTTGCTAAGACCTACAGGACTCTTGCTGTAGACTTGCCAAGCAAATTTGCAACAAATTCAAAAATTGTCAACCAAATGTTCTGCAAGTCTGCAACTTGCCAGCAATGTGTGCAGCAAGTTAACAAGAATTACAATTTAAACCTGCCACAAGTTTGTGGCAAGTTATCCTTGCTATCTGGGATAGCCACCCTAGGACATGAAGAATTTTATTTTCAGGAATACCAAGTGAAAATAAGGAAAACAAAAAGTCTGAAAAAAAAACAAAAACTAAATTTAGCCACCTCATCCAAGGACTGGTAAGCTGCAATATAATACATTTTTGTTTTTGTGAATAAATACGCTTCAAAATATGTGCTCACTGAGAATACACTATATAGTTTATCTTTAAAAACATAACTTTTTTCCACAGTGCTATCCTTACCTTATATTGTCTTATATTATTTAACTGCACTTAGTGAGATCAAGTAATAAGAAAAAGTGATGATCTTCCAAAAGTGCCACAAGCAAGATTCTTAGAGGAAAATTCCTGAAACATTACAAATAGTAATGGTTTCACAAGAATTTTTGAAATCATGTCAAGCCACCTGTAACTAGTCTAATATAGGGGAATTTACAACACTATTTATAGTAGCACAACTGTAAGAAATGATGTCTGTTGAGAAAAGGCATACACTAGTAAGGCAATATGGCAGAAAATGAGAATTAATGTACACATTTAAGTTTTTTATTCTAGTGTTGTAATGTTAAATTTCAGGTTGGATTTAGCCCACTGGAACCTTTAGGCATGTAATCGCTGGTGTCCTAAACAACATCCCTCTGCTAGGATCACCTTTTTCAAAGAGAATATTTTCATGTTTTATTGGTCTTAAACTGGGTTAGAATTTTGTGAAAAATACATTTACATTAATCAAGAGCAAAAGGGAGAGAAAAATATCAGATACCTTTTTAACTGAGATAGCGCATGAGCGAATCTGCGAATAAAAGTTAACACACTTTTGTTTTGACATGTTGAATTAGCGCAAAAAAATTGTTGAACATGCCTACAACTATCTTTATCTTAGGCTCACACTGGTTCATGTTTGGTTTTGCCAAATGCAGACAGGTATAGGAAACAGTACTTTAAAGTGATTTAAAGTGACATTAAACCTTCGCTTTTTTTTTATTTGCATGCAAGGGAGGCACACATAGTATGCAGATCCGTTTTTGTTTTTTTAAATGTTTGAATTCCTCGTTCTCTAGTGGGTCCCCGCATTGCTCTCCCCCCGCCCCCTGCACAGGTGCCTTAATCAACCAAGTGGCTGCTGTGGAGGCACCCGTGTGTGCGAGTTCCCGGCCGTGCCCGCAAGTAGCTGTGTGCTTCCATAGACACACACAGCCTTGCGGCAGGCCACGCCCCTCCTCTCCTCCCAACAGATTGCTTGACAGCAGAAGGAGCCAGAGGCTCCTCTGCCCTCAGTATCCTTCCCTTGAAACCAGGAAGTTCAGGGAACGGATGATCGCTTCGGGGATGGGTGGCGGTGACACAGCTGTGCACAGGTAAGTATGGGAGGACGTGGCACACTAAAAGGTACTGGACATGTTTTACCATGATGTAAATTATGCATTAAGGTAAGAAATGACCAGCCTTTAATACTACTTTTAAAAAGATTGTAACATTGTAGTATATCATAGCTTTGCTCTCATCTGATGTGACTTTAGTTTAAATGTGTTTTACCTCATATGGAAATGTTAATATTTAGAATGTTTGCACATCACCATCTCATAATTGTTAAAACATCACACACCCTGTCCTTGTTCCTTTCTTATAACTAGGAGGTATTTTTGTTTAATTTTTAACTTTAGCATATTTAGCATTATAGTTTTTTTTTTTTGCTGTGAGGTTTTTCTCAGGATGCTACTATAGTTGGGGGTTGAAATGGCCACTGATATTTGTCCTTGTTCATTTCATCCAACAATTTAGCCTCGCCTGCTGTCAATTGGTGTTCCTTTGTGAAACCCACAATCTGATGTTAGCAAGCTATGGACATGCATGTATGATTTCTTCTATGTGCTTTCCCAACACTATAGTGTTATTTGCCATCATGCAGGATGGAATGTTTAACTCTGTTTAATGTTTAAATAAAATTTGTTTACTTTAATGATATAATAAAAATAACTATATACCTAAATTGCATATTTATGTATATATTTTGTGCATTCTTTGCTCGTTTAGTTTCTTTTTTTGTTTGTTTGTTTGTTTGTTTTAGGGTCACCATACATGTTACAATGTGCTCATACAATCTTTATACAATCAACTTTGGATTTACCAAAACTATGTAATATAAGGATCAACCTTATTTCACTGCTTAAAAATCCTTGGGATGGGGGCCCCACACAAAAAGGGATGTTGCTATCCTTGGACTTGCAGAAAGCATTCGATTCGGTCTCCTGGGTATACCTGTTGCAATTATTACAGAAGTGGGGGTTTGGGCCCTATTTCCTACACATATTTCAAGTACTATACTCCTCACCCTCAGCACAGATTAGATTCCAGGGATATTTGTCAGACCCCATTTTAATTTGAAGAGGTACAAGATAGGGGTGCCCCCTTTCGCCACTTTTATTCGCTATAGCGCTAGAACCTCTAGCCATATTGCTCCGAGATAGCCCAGACATTAGAGGAATCGAATGCCAGGCAGTAGATCACAAATGCACTTTGTTCGCAGACGATATGCTGCTTTTTGTAACTTCCTCTCTTGTCTCACTACCTAACATCATGGCACACCTGGAAGAATTTGCACAGATATCGGGTCTTCGGGTTAATGCTTCTAAATCTGTGGCATTAAATATTAACCTCCATTCTGAGCTGTGATCGGGGCTTAAAAATTCCTTTCCATTTAAATGGCGCTGTGATTTTCTTCAGTACCTCGGAGTAAAAATCACTCCTTCATACACCCAATTGTATTCAGTGAACTACCCTCCACTCTATAAACTTCTCAGAGAAGATATGAAGCGGTGGTCCTCCTATAACCTCTCCTGGATGGGCCGTATACATTCAGTTAAAATTACCTTACTCCCTAAAATCTTGTACTACTTTAGAACCCTACCAATCCCGATTCAACGGGCTGAACTCCTCAAATTGCAAACGTCTATCATGAATTTTATTTGGGGCAATAAACATCCTAGAATTTCACAATCTATTCTATTTAAATCCAGAGTTCAGGGGGGCCTAGCGATTCTTAATCTGTTCTTCTATTACCGGGCTGCACAGATGTCACAGTTATCCTCCGTCTATTCCTGGGCAGCTGTTCCGGACTGGGCTAAAATAGAAATTGGCTCAGCCAGGGGCACTTCTATTGAACTATTGAAATGGATGACCTCTAGAAAAAGACCGACGATTCTAGCCCCTACCCTGTCACATTCTATGGTAAGATGGAAATTATTATCACACTAGCCCCCTGATAGGAAATAGATGCTCATTGGTCAGAATGATTTCTAGCTAAAGAAATCATAAAAGCATGAACAAGAGCCAAGGGAGGGAGAGGGGATACAGTGGTGAGACCATAGACCTATCTGATATGTTAATGTGCTACATATGATACTTGAATGTATCAAACTTTTTTTTGTATAAGATGGAAACTAATAAAAATTTTGAAATACAATTTGTTTAGTTCCATGAACTTATAATAGTCTATAGAGATAGCTGGATCCACCACTGACCATCAGTCAATCATGGGGGTGGACGGGGAGGGACCAAAAAGAAAGGGGGTAGAGAGCAAGATAACCCCCAAGTCAAGGCAGTAAACTGCAGAGTGAAAGGCGTTCAGAAGAGGCCATATTTTTTATTAGATGAAGACATCTAAAAAATTCTTATTATTATTCAATATATCACACCTATGAAAAAACAATGAACACTCCTTAAGAGACAATAAGGTGATCTGCCCAGGTTGGTACAAATAAGATCACTCATCACTCATTGTATAGCAACATTGTGTTACCTGACATTACCTGACATTATCCATTCCCATCAACGGTGTACGTTCTATAACCAATAAATTGGGCTCCAATCACAGCCTCTAAACAAGTCAATATTATACTCCAAGATAGCAGCAAATCCTTCAAAGAAGGAGAAGCACACAGACCTCTAAGGCCTTTTCACAAAAGTTCATCTAGTCAAAGCAAAAAACAAAAGTCTCCATAAGTTTGTTTCTTACCACAGATATAACCAATTCTCTTTCCTTTACCACCCACCAACCACCGGAGAGTGTCAAACCCCTCATCCCCTTTTATATCCCTCCTCCCCGGACGCCAAAACGCCATTATGACGTCACGTCCGGTGTAGCAAAAAGAGACTTGAAGCGCATGCGCATAGGGGAAGAAATCTCAAAAAACATCAATTTGCAAAAAATGTGTCACTTCCTGCCAGGAAGTCCCATTTAATTAGACATCCAAATCGAATGGATTAACCCTTTTCTCTAACCTCCAGCAATAAAGGTGCATTTCAGAGCTTATTCAAGCTTAGTCAGTCTTAAGGGAGACAAGGCCACAAATATGCAAAAAATCTAAGGTATCCAACCATTTCTTAGACCCCTATGTGAAGACCCCCCACGTCTGCGCCCATGATCAAACAGCAGTACAGCGGGCACAGCCATTAACACCACTTCAAAGACATAATGAGCATACTTTTTCCTAGATAAAGAGATGAATACACCATATTTCATTAACAAATCATTTTTGCATATTATATAGCAAATATTATATTGTATAGCAGTAATCTATAATTGTTACAAAGAAATCAAAAACTTTACTTTTGGCATAGGAATGGTTTATAACTTATAACCTAATTTAGGCCTGGAGACTTAGTCACCCGCAGTGTGTGTATCCATCTGGTTTCCCTCCTAAGTACCTCTGCGTTAATGTCCCCTCCCCTGTTATTTTCATGTACTCTTTCCAAAACAAGCCGGGTCAAATCACAGGAGAAGCACACAGGTTAGGTGATGACCACTCAGCAACTTCACTTGGTGAAACTCAGGTTTAAATAGGTAGTCTGTGCTTACTTTAGCTCATACACCTGTGCATTAACTATGTAATCCCAGGCCCAAACATGTAGGCCTATCAACGTGAGCAACATCTACACTATGTGCATTTGTCCTGGCATAGGTGCTTGACCATGTGCACACGAAGGTCTTTGAGTACAGCTACGCACCTGACAGCTCTGTTCGCTCATAGATTTTCCAACCGGCTCCTTCAATCAGCTGATCAAGGGATGCTGGTCGAAAGGGTGCCGACAGCGACACCCACTGTGCAAATTTCATCTGGTTCCTAAAGAACTATCTGAACATAATGTATGGCCTGCGTTAGTTTGTTTCCCTGTTTTAGCTTTATCTAATTATGCATGTTGGCCTACAGTGATATATGAACCAGACAAGGGTTGTTGTACAATCTTGCAATATATTCTGCATACACTACATTGTTTCCAAAAAGCATATGAACACCACCACACAAATGTGCCTTGATAATGCTTTTATTCAAATAATTTGCCTATAACAAGAGGTTGGAATATTTCTTCTTCAATTTGTAAATGGCACTAATGCAGGTATGCTGCCTTGGTGTATACAAAGGGGGGAGAGGCGAGCTAGTTGGTGTACCCATCAGCAATCAGTTCTATCAAATATTTGGCATGGGTAATGAAATTGTTTGTAGGCTACTGACACTCCAAAAAAACACCCAAGATGCATAAAAGGAGATATGTGGCATTGTTTACAAATAAAGGCCTCTCTCTCTCTCTCTCTCTCTCTTTTTCTCTCACACACACACACTCTCTCTCTTTCTCTCTCCCTCGTAGTCTAGCAGCTGTGCACAAAAATAAAAATTAAAAGAAAAAAAGTAATAAATAAACTGTCAGAATGTTTATTCTGATAAAATAAACAGTATGCAATTTATGAAAACAGGCAAGGTTCTGGAATTAAGGAGATTCCCTACTAATCTTCAAAAATAAAAATATAACTAGTGACAATAAAGAATATGTATTAAAATTGCAATAATATGGATCAGCAAAGATAATAAAACCACATAATAAAAATAAAACCACAGGATATAATTTCAAATATTAATGAAACAAAACTCTCAGTAGTTCAACAGAATGTGACAAAATAATGTGCAGATTCAACACATGACCTCTCCCAGCCAAACAGATGTTCAAAAGCTCAAAGTTCTACTGCGCATGAACTAACTCACAATACAATGCACATGACTGGCTATCAGCCAAGAATCTATTTGAGGTAAAGATAAACTTCCAATAAGTTATTTTATTTTTTAGGTACATATCACAACCTAAACCATTGACTAGAAACTGAAATCAGCTTCAAGGAGACTCCAATAAATATTTCTACCGAGATTGAAAGGGAAACAATTTTTATTGCAGATTACATTTTACTCCAATTCAATCCTGATGCTAACAATGACCAAATGGTTTAGTAAGATATATATGGCTAGTCAATTGCCTACAGATAAATAGAAGTCTATACTTTACCAAAAATTTAAAATTCTTTTGTCATAAAGATATCAGATTTGTGTCAGCGTAGGGACAAGAGATGTTTAGGTTCTCTTTGGTTCAGTTCCCCCAGGCAGCCCCTCCATCAGCTTCAGATCTCTCCTTCCTGTGTCTGTCCTCTTGAATATCCTTTCTTTTTTTTCTAGTCTCTTTTACTTAACTTTTTCCTAACTTTTAGCACTGAAAAATGTGGGAGGAGAAAGCTTATCTTAACCTAATTATGATGTCACACACTTCTCAGTTTTCTTTACATTTTCTCGTAATTATCCGAAGAGGGCAATGTTGGACTAGGAATAATTTTGGATTTTTCCTTAAAATTCCAATATTATTATTATGAGATGACGTCTGACCTAAGTCCATAAAATGTAAAAGATAATTTTCTATCTTGACAGAACTTGTCAGTCTCTTTAAGAGATGTATAGCTTGAGAAAGTCTGAGCAAGAAAAACAATTAAATTTTACATACATTGAGAATGAAGTCAGTGGTTACTCACATTTTGTTTACTGATTACAAAAATAACAATATATCTAACTTAATTATTTGTACTTTTAAAAAAACACCATATTAATAATATACTGTATACTAATATATGTCAATAAGTACAACTAAATAATATATATAAGGTATATAGGTTGAATATTTTATATAAAACAAAAATATAAAATTACTCAATTAAGCAAATATTTAGATGCTTCATGCAAAAATAATAATACAATTGAAATTGTGAATATTTCTTTTGTCCTTTGTTAAGCCTGAGACATGACAATTCCATCAATCTCAGTTTTTGCACAGTCTAGTGCTCGGGTCAGTCCTTGTCTTGTCGTTATCTGGTACCCCCATAATTTACAATCTGGGAATGTATGTGGTAAGGCTCTGAGAATTGCTGATGTTAGAGTCTTTGTCCAGAAACCATGAAACTCAAATTCAGCTTATATATTGATAGAATATAAATAACAAATATGGCTTCCAGGATGCCCATATTACATTATGTAGAACAATAAGTATAGGCCTTATAGTTTAATTCCTTTTAGCACCAAATAGTTCCGACAAAAGCACCTATGAACCCCTAATGCATGTGCAGACGAATCCACAAAACGCATGGAGAAAGCCCCTGTGCAAACTTTGCGAACCGAAAATGCATCATCGTGTCTGGTCGTGCTGTACACGCAGGCACACTTAAGTTTTCATTACATTTACTCTGTATATCGATGTAATTCTATGTGCACTCGGGCATGGTTTTATTGCTATTGTTTTGCATTAGTATATGTGAATCCCTAGTTATCTTAAATCTTACCCACATCTCCATTTTCGTGTCTATTTATCGTCTCTCTCTCTCTCTCTCTCTCTTTCTCTCTCTCTCTCTCTCTCTCTCCTGTATATATATATTTTTATACTCTATACTCTTTATACACATAGATCTATATATTGCTGCCTTGTCTACATATAAATAAAATAATATTATACCTATTTTTTTTTCATGATTTTGTTTATTGTGTTTTTCAGTTTCTTCTCCACTGCTGCTTATGTCAGTATTCTCAAAGAAGAACATTTTGGAGCTGTTGGACAGATACGTAGGCTGTTTGGCCATTGTCCAACAGTGCTAAGTGACATGAAGCGGAGGAATGCAAACTTCCTCCGCAATGTTGAGAGGAGACATCCAGCCTGTAATTATAGCATTTGGCCTGCTCACATCTGCTTTAGACCTATCTGCTTCCAAGCTCTTCTAGCATCTAGCCTTTGTTACTTATTTCTGTTATTCTTTTTCTCTGTAACTTACAACCTACATACTCAATGACAGCTACATATTGTTCATTCTCACCTTTTGTTCTTTCCTAGCCATATCAGGACAATGGCTGGTCAGAAGGGCAGTGGAGGAGAATTGCAGTGGTGCAGTCCTACTCTTCTTCTGTGGACTAACATCAACAGTGGCGGCGGTGTGCTGTCCTCCTCCTCAGAGGAAGAGGAGAAAAGAGGAAAAGATAAAGGGCTGTTTGCTACACAGCCAGCCCCTGCCCCTGAGGAGGAAAGGGAGCCAGACGAGGAAGCTCTTGGCCCCACTGTGGAGGACCATGGTAAATCCAAATAAGATCTGGGCAACTATAGTTTGAGAGTTTGGATTTGGAGTGTATCTTTTGGCCCCATTGTTCAACCAATGGAGATACACATTGTGAAAAGGTGTTGATCTTTTTGGAAACAGTAAAAAAAAAGTTAAACTCCCTGTCCCTTTTTCATATTTTCTACGACTAGAATGATTAGATGATCAGAATTTTTGGGAGTGTTGGCTAAGGACATGACAACCATTGTTCAGCACTTCTGGCCAGGTAAAACATGTCCATGAATGCAGAGAGGGCTGGGAATTCTTGTCAATATAGGTTTGCATATCTTTTCTAGGTCACAGGCCTTCTTTTGTGTTCCTTTAGGCAAAGACAAACTCAAGCTTAAAATATATTTGGGCATTTTAATGAAAACACAACATGTTAGCCTCCTTTAGTAAAGCAAGGCCTTACCTTAGCCAAAATTAGAGCCATTTTCTTTTAAAATTATTACCAGGCTACATAGATGGCAAAGGGTCAAAGGTTTACGATATCTTTTTTTACCAATTCAAGTTCATATCCTTATTTTTATCTCTGATCTCTGCTTCATCAACTTCTTTGGGCATCCCTAGGCCCAAGAAGTCTCCATAAAGGGACCTGATGTCTCCATAAAGGGACCTGTCACTGTAATTTGATATTACATAATGTGCTTCTTAGCGCTCTATGTGATAACAATAAAGTTAAGTGAAAAGAAAAAGTTTTTAAAAAATGTCAGTTACAAAAAAAATGTAAGTCACATATAAAAAATTCACAAAAAACACAAACATTTTTTTTAAGTTCCCCACCCCCACATACACACACAAACACATGTTACATATCACTGCAAAGCTCAAGTGTGAGCAATCATTCTAGGGCCATCAATCACTGCTAACACTAAATGGATGAGCTGTAAAAGCTTTTAAAGTGTCTGTGGCCAATTTTGGGTATGGTCGTTTTTTGTGATTTCACGAGCACGCACAATTTTAAAGCTTGATATTTGGGTAATAAAAAATGTTTCATAACATAACGTAGAGAAAACATTTATTTTTTCATAATGTTCGGTACTTTTTTCTTTATATAGTAAAAAATAAAACCCCCCAGTGGTGATTAAATACCAACAAAAGAAAGCTCTATCTGTCCCCAAAAATGGTATAAAATTAATTTCAGTACAGTGTTGCATGACAGAATAAATGTCAGTCAAAGTACCGCAGCGCTGAATACTGTAAAATGGCCTGGACAGGAAGGAAGTGTAAACACCGCGGTCGTCAAATGGTTAAACAATGTACAGGTTTGCTTTTAGTCCGACATTTAGTTTACATTTACTATTGCTTCAAACACTGCAGATCTTAGTTACTTTGCTGGACTTTGTATCAATGTAGATCATAACTTTGCTGGACTTTGTTTCAATGTAGATCATAAAACTCCACCTACTGCGGTTTCACTTTCGGTGCCAAGCAACCCATGCTCCTGTTAAGCCCAAGTTGCTATGTTACTTAACTACTTCAGGACCAGAGCTTTGATTTTCAGAGCTGGCCAGCTAACTAGCCATCAGTAACTTTTTTTTATCATGTAAGATATCCATCTGAATTTATTTTTCATGACAAATTTGGATTTCTATCAATAATAAAAGTACACAAATATATGTTTATAGTGAAGATTATTGACCCTTAAATCATTCTAATTCTAACTTGAAAACCTAATCTAATGATATACAAATTAAAATTAGCTAAAACTCTGTTAATGTTTTTTTTTGTGTATTTCTAATTATTTAAAAGTATCTATATAATATTATCTATATAAATTATCTATATGATATTCTTATCTACAATTAAAACTAAACGTGTTTACCTTTATTGCACCCCTACCCCTTCCCTCCCAAGTGCTGCAAACCTGGTAAAATATCTTATATCTCTTATCTTTATCTTCCTTCCTGTTAAAGTGATCTTTATTGTGCAACCCTGTTTAGCACCGCACCGCCTTTTCAAAGAAAATATCCCAGTCGGCTTACTTTTTCCCTTGTGCATGTCCCACAGGAGCCCCATTTATTTCTGTGTTTAAGCATCTTCCTCTTGAAAGCTGGGTTTCCTTCCGGTGGTCAGAGGGTTACTTAATGTGTATGTGAAGTCAAACTTATTTTTTTAGGTGTAGATAGGGTGGGAAGGGTTGGTCCTCCTGCCTGGGTTTTATTGAGGTATTTGTCCTTCCTGGGGAGATTCAATCCTCTGTTTGCACTGGTGATTGTTGTCACCATGACAAAAAAATAAGTACAGATCCAAACTTTTAGGGAGTTATTCACTAAGCTGCAGTGAAGAACACGTTCGCCTCAGCCGATCCAGATGTTGGAGCTTTTGGCAGTTCAATCACTGCTCTTTGCCCCTAGTCTCACAGGGGCTGAACAGCAGTGAGTGAATAGCTGAATGCTGCTGTGCACAGGTAGCGCACAGAATAAAAAAAAGATGTAACAAAAAACAGCGTGGGGTTCCCCCCTAAAGCCCGCCGTCAACCCGACCGCACACTCCCACACCTGTCAAAATGAACAATTTGATAGCTGCTGCCGAATGTAAACAGTTGGGTGAAGCTAGTTGAGACATCACTGGCTGGCTCCGCCCATTTGTTGTCATTTGGCTAGGACATTTCAATAGCAATTTGACAAATCGTCTCTCCCTAACATTTTAGTCGAGTTTTAGGGAGTTATTCACTATTGAGCTGAAGGATTAAGCCGAAGCTTTTTCTAATTCTTCAGCTCAATTTGGCCACCGAAGCCCTTCGGTTCAGCGGAACGGAAGGGCTGCAGTACGGGCTATTCACAGTAGCCCGTACAGCAGCCGAAGTGCTCAGCTGAGCCGAAGCATATGCATTTGGCTACGCTGAGCCAAAGACACAGCTGAAGCGGGACAAACGGTTTGCCGAAGCAGACCGTTCTCCCCACAAAATGTAAACAAGTAGTTCCCCTTCCGATTCATTCCAGACCCTATAGGTCTGGTAGGAATGTTAGGCGGGACCCCCCAAGTTAAAAATAAAATTAATTTTGTTGTCATAAAAAAAATTTGTTGTCATTCAGTGGGCACCTTTATTTTGCAGTGGAAGTTGTTGTTTTTTTAATGCGACGAGTCGGCATCATCGTGGATATCGCTGGATGACGTGATTGACCCTGGATTACCTTGTTGGATCATTTTTTTCATTGTTTTGTGTTTTTTTTTAATTAAAGGAATACTCAAAAACTTTGGTTGTGTTTTTTGTGCAATTAAAGTATTTTTTTCTACAAGTCTGGTGTGTTTATTTACATTTTAATTTAACCCTTTAGTGGATGAGTAGGGGTATAACTATCCTTTACTCATTCACAAGTGGGGGGCAGTATCTGGGTACCCCCTTTATAAAAAGGGGGTACCCTGATGCAAATAAGCCCCCCTGCCCTCAGACCCCCACAACAAGGCAGGGTTGTGGGGAAGTGGCCCTTGTCCCCATCGGCATGGTGACAGGGTGTTTTTCCAGGGGGGGACCCCTGTAAAAGTACCTTCCCAATGCAGAGAACATGTGGCCTAAAATGGCGCAGGAAGGGTGAGTCACTCGTACGTCTCGCCCTTTTGTGCCCTGCCAGCCCAGTGCCTGGATTAAGGGTCAGGTTGGGAATTTTAGGGGGGACCCCACTTTTTTTTTGTTTTTTGGTGATGGGATTCCCCCTTTGGGTTTGGTATGGTTTGGGAGGGGGACCCAATGCTGTTTTTTGGGGGTTTTGTCTTTACATTTTTGTTTTTATTCTGCTCGTTACCTGCTCAGCAGCATTTAGATATTCACTCACTGCTGTTCGGCCCCTATGAGAATATGAGTGAACTGCCGTACGCTCGCCGCAGCCAATCCAGATGTTGGATCAGCTGAAGCGAACGTGTTCTTCACTTCAGCTCAGTCTAACTGTTTGGCTGAACCAAAGGGAGCCAAAGCCAGCCGATGTACTGTGATGAAACGGCGTTCGGCACCCTTCACTTCGGGTCGGTTATTCACTCGGCTGCCTTCTGCCACTTAGTTAGTCGACTAAAATGTAAATATATTTTCGTTAAAGTTTTTGTCATTATAACAGTTTATACTTAGTTTTAATCTAGTTTTAGGCCTTGTTCACACCAAATGCACAGCAGATCTGCATGAGTTTCTGCACACGCAGTGCAGTGGGTTTTGCCGCGTTTTTGATGCTTTCCGGGCCGTTTTTTATTTTTAAAAAAAAACATTTTGTTTTGTTTGAAGATCTAAATGTCCTAGGATATCTATTAAGATACTCTGGCTCCCTAAGGGTGAGGGTGGGGTGAATTTTCCCAATAATAAACAGTACAATCTTCCTGCCTCTGGAGACACGCGATGGATTGGTTATCTGACAGCTCCAAATTTTCCAATACTTCCATGGAGGTGGAAATGGTAGCTCCCTGGGATATTAAGGCAATTCTTCCTTGCAAAATGTTGGCCCTCCCCCCTGGTATTCGGCCGAAGTGGACAGACCTGCGGATGTGAAGACATCTGTTTCATTCTAACACTTTTCAGCCATGCTCCTTCCAGGCTCTAGTTGAGTGTTATCATATTCCTTCACACCACTTCTTACACTATTTTCAGGGTACAAAGATGTGGAAGGCTCTCTCCAGGGACCTAAATGTACTTTTTTCCTCTTCATTTTTGGATGTCTTAATATCCTATAAAATTTATTCCATCTCTACTGTACATCCTAAGCTCCAAACTTTGCATGTTCCACCTTTGACTAAATCGAACGCCATGTACTGGGCTAAAGAGTTTGATGACCCTGATATACAGTAGTTCGGAAACTGCTTACTGGCTATACCAAAGTACGGAATGTGGTCACTAATGAGACCTGGAGGAATACCCAGTTCAAATTGCTACATAGAGCGTATGTGCCCTATTTCTTAACCTCTGGAACTTCACCCTATTAGTCGAAAATATCTGCCCGAAGTGTTCACAAATTCACCGTACGTTGAAGCATTACTTGTGGTCCTGCTCATTAATTCTCAGATTTTCTAACCCTGCCTTGTCTAGTTGCTTGCAGCATGGCTTGCAGCATTAGTGTTTGTGACACTGTGCTTACTCTTTGGCGCCCTCTTATGTTCAAACCCTCACTCATCATCACTCTGCTGCACTGGCTAGACTTCTGGGTAATTCCTGTCCCATAGTAAAGCTGCAGGCATCAGGTCACTATTTAACCTTCACCTTGTGCATTCACTCTCCGCTTTGGCATCTGACCCCTGGTTTGGCATTGATTACCTACGGGACTTTCTCCATTGTTTTTTGCCATTCATGTTTATTGTTGTTTTCAATAAACTCCTTTTATATTTTAAACCTGCACTTTAAGTTTCAGTCTTATCTCTTGGTTTACTTACATTAATTATACGCTACTGGCAACAAATAATGTATTATATAAAATCTATTTTTTCCTGGACGCCACCCACCTATGGATCCTGCTCTTTGTCTCTTTAGTTACTTTACCCCTCCTACAAAGGGCTGGACTGGATGCACCTCTGTTTCCTCACGGCAAGGAGATGTATTATGAGGTTATGGAATGCACCCACCCCTCCTATGGTTAAAGATGTAATGTAGGACCTTAAACTGTTATTCTGTAAGGAGAGAGTGGATGCAGAACTTCAAAGGATGACCTTTTTCTCGCAGATGGTGATCCTTCATAACCAAATCTATTACTGATACAAAATTCTTCCAATCGTAAAGCCCTTCCAGCATACAACTTGGTACCTAAAAGCGAAATTTTCAAATACCTTGGGGTCGCTGGAAATTGACATGAACACTGTGACTTCCTCCTGAGTATTTAGGTATTTGGGATTGCAACTTGTTATGGTTTTTTGCTGAAATGTGATTCTGTTCTATTTAATTTTGTGTATTATGAGACTAATCTATACCTACTTCTTATGTAACAGTGATTCTTCTTATCCATTATGGATGTGAAAATGAATTCAATGAATTAAACTATGTTTTAAAAAAAAAGCCTGCACTGACTCCATTGCAGTTTGAGAAAGCATATAGGACACTATACCCCAGAAACATTGCTGTATAAGCTCTGAGAGATCTGGTCTGCTACTTCCATTACTTCACAGAAAAATGGCTGCTCTTACCCTCTTCATTTTCTAGAGGACCTGGAAGCATTGTTACAGAAGCCTGCACATCAGCATACCTGACCTGCTGAGGTGGCATGAGCCAATCCCCTATTTCACTGCAACCAGTGATCAACAATAGCATTAGGGTAAGTAGTAAAAGTAAATCATGAGACCATCCCAAAGCC
>NW_017306544.1:192596-249372 GCF_000935625.1 Nanorana parkeri
GTTTTGATCAGCAAAATTGGTAAGAAATTTTAATTTCTTTTAAATCCCCTTACAAGGCTGGTTCTCAGGCTCTCACAGGCAAGGCCCTCTTTACCATCCTGCCTTGAATTGTATTGTAATGTCTTCCCTATATGTAAAGTGCTGCGCAAACTGTTGGTGCTATATTAATCCTGTATAATAATAATAAAATTACTCTGCAGCCCCCTGTTTAGCCGCTCTCTGTTGCCCGGGCCTATTGCTAGGCAGCATAGACAATGCCCTATGGTCCTATTGCCCTGTGGTGGTGCAGGATCATCTGGCCTGATTTGCTGTGGCACTCTATTTGAGCATCCCCAGTAGAGAGCTCTAGGCTTGTGATAGCATTTTGTCCACCTAACTTTGTCTTTTGATTCTCCTGTTACTAACCCATTGCCTGGAAAACAGACTACTCATCAGATTGCTGCCTGCCCTAACCTTGGTCTATTTCTGGATTATGCTTATCTGCTGCCTGCCCTTGGACCTTTGATGTTGGATTGTCTCTGCACTACACTAATCATCAGACCAGAGATACTCTTTTCCGTTACCTTTGTTCAGTCCCTGGCCACGGCCAGAAACTATAACATTGTGTAGTACTGGGGGCAACCAAGTAGAGGCAGGTTTATTCACCTTAATTAAGAACTCTGGGCAAATAAAAAAAACATCTTCTTGCTGTGGGACTACCCCCACACGGCAATGTTTTCGTGCTTGTTTGTCTAGGGGACTCCAAAAAAGTTGTTTTACTAACTTGATCCAGCATCCCTGGCAGTCAGTGCTCACCTCTCTCCCCATCCACTCCGGCTAAGGAATGTTCCCTGGTGTTCTTGTGTTTAATGCAGCTCAATGGACCTTTATAAGACATGATGGCATCAGTGGCCCTTAGACTGCCAGAGCCCAAATGCCTCCAGGATTAAGGTGAAGGTGTTACAATTAAAAAAATATATGTTTCCCATGTGCGAATGGCAATCTGTGACAGGAATTACAAATAAATTACTGTCAACATTGGGAGCACTGCAGATTCTAAAGCCTTCCAAGAGTTGGTCATGAGACTGTTGGAAGGCGATTCCAAGTTGCTTGCTCACAAACCCATGCCTGGAACTGCTGGGCCTGCTTTTCCACATTTTCTTGAAGCTGCTGAGGCATTTTTCACTTTCTAGGGACCTGCTGAGGCCTTGTGCGCTGCGTGGTTGGATAGGAGGAATACAATTTTCAACTACCATCTGAATCATGCTAGACCGCTAACTGAATACACATTTTGGATTTTGGGCAGTACAAGGAGCATATTCCAAAGTGCTGTACAACTAAGCTTGGAGAATGCTGTTATCCATCCACGCTTGCTGTATTCTCCACAGGACAAGGAGGTCATAAGCGTGGAGGAAGAGGAGACGTTCACCTTGCCCTCTGCAAGGCATTCCATTCTCAGGCCTAACCTCTGCCTTTGCCATACATGACAAATTTGAAGACTATATACTGACACCAGGAGGAGAAGTTCAGTGGCAGTATGAGCATAGGTAAAAACCTGTCTTAGCTTTTGTGTGTGACTGACCAAAACCCTGTTTGTCTTTGTGTGTGTATACTGACATTTGTTTCTTGTCCTCTGGTTGTACAAAATTATGAACAGTTGGTAGTTGATTAAAAAGAATCAAAACGCATTTTGCAAGCAAATGTCTGTTTATTTCTTCAAAGTTTTTTTAAAGTGCAAACATTTTGTGGGCATTTTTCTGACAGGTTCTGATAGGATGGAGATAATTTGAGAATGTTAGTGCGATGAACTAGGTAGGGATGAAATTGAATAGGTACAGTGAGAGTAAAGTTTATGAGGATGAAGAATAGGAGTACTGAGAGGGGAGGTTGGAGCAACCAGGATAGGAGCACTCGGAGGAACAGGTAAGGCATGGGATGGTAGGGAGCGATTCTACATGAGTAGTCTGGCACTGCTGTACCTGTAAAGGGCTGTGAGAAGGGCAGCTTTGCTGACCATAGGGGTGAAAGGAAAATGGCGTTGGAAAATGTGGTGGATCATGGGCAAATGGATAAATGGTCCCTGTGAAGATTCCCCCAGAAAGGCTGGCAAATTTTCAGGTCTCCATTATTGGCCATCATTTTTTACCCTACAACACGTCAGGCAAAGCATCATGTAGTTTGCGTTTAGCTCCTGGGCGATCTTGCCCATAATTTCACCATTTTATGCAATGTTCGCCACAAATCCAACTCCACAGAAAACGTGTACCTCATCCCTACCTGAAACAAAACTATAATAAGGAGCAATATTGACACTGTTCTTGTTTGAATCATATGCATACATACTATGCATACATCACAACATATTTATACTTGGATGTCACAAAGAGCAAATAAAATATGAATTATTACTTTAGAGTTCTTGATGTTGGTCCTCTTTTTTGCTTGTGGATGAGAAGACCTCTAAGATGTCTAACGGGGTATACTGCAGCGCAGGACTCCGTTCAGACAATCTAATAAAATTGCAGTCATGTAGGAAATGAAAAAGTAGTAGTGGAGACACAACATGTTCCTTTTTATAACAGGCTATGTTTTATTTAGTGCCTTGACAGATTTTGAAACAGTCTTTAAATTTAAAGTGACACTAAAATCTTAAAAATGCATTTAAGTACTTTATTTGCCCGTTCCCACTGGGTCCATGTGATTAACAAATGGTACCGCACAATGCACCTACCATGCATTATCAGTGCGGAAGGTGCGTTGCGTTGCCATACAAAATAGTGTATGCATGATTTTTTTTAATTGCAACGCACAGCAAGGTATTGAGGTACTACACCTTGTGGCATAGTTGATTGCATTGTAGGCGGGGGGTGTGTTTGGGGTGCCATTCAAATGAACGCACCTCCTGCACAGTTAATGCACGATAGGGGCGTTGAGCCGTACTGTGCGTTAATCGTGCAAACTCAGTGGGAACGGGCCCTTACTATTAACAAAAATGTATCTTATTTATGTATCACACAGCTGTAGATCCTCAAATCATCTCTGAATTCCTGCTGACACAGTCCTTCCTTCTGGAGGGTGGCTACTTTTGTTCCCAATGGTCCCTGTATGTGTCCAAAAGAAGCCACCACTCCAAACTCGCTCCATTTAGTAAACTAAATGTGAGATTGTAGTCCATCATGGGAGCCAGCTTGGAGCAGTGACTACTTTACAACACACACAGGGATCATGGGGAACAAAAGTAGCCACTCTTCAGAAGGAAGGACAGTGTCAGCACCAATTCAGATCTACAGCTGAATGATACACAAATAAGAGACATTTTTGTTCATAGTTAAGGTACTCCTGAGTTCCGTGTCACTTTAACTTAGGAAAATTCAACAGAAAGTAAACAAGCTTTACAGTTCCGTTACATTTCTTGGTTTCCTGTGTCTTTTCTTGAAACTAGCTCAGCAAGAGTCCGCAGCTTTCACACCATTGTTACACGAGTTCTTCCTGCCACAGAGTAAACTGCAATAAAATTAAAGTGACACTAAACTCAGGAGTTAAATCTCAAAAATGCATTAAAGTACCCTTTTAACAAAAATTTACCTTATTTACGTATCACTCAGCTGTAGATCCTCAAATCATCTCTTAATTCATGCTGACACTGTATTTTCTTCTGGAGGGGGGCTACCTTTGTTCCCCATGGTATCTGTTTGTGTGTTGTAAAGTAGCCACCGCTCCAAGCTGATGTACAAATAAGCTACAATTGTGTTAATAGTTAAGGTACTTGAATTCATGTTTAAGATTTGACTCCTAAGTTTAGTGTCACTTTAAGCCAAGAATGCTGTGCCATCTGCTGCTTGATTCATAACACATAAAATTAATTTCTATAGGTTTTAGCAGGAGCAAAAATTGCTATTAATTCAACTTGGTACTATTCCATCCTTTGGAGGAAACAGCAGTGCTTTGTAACCCAGGCACAAGCTACATGCTATTATAGAGTCACGGCCATCTTTCTTAACCACCTTAAGCATCCCCTGTAGGCCCCCTTCACACCTAAGCTGTTTGTCACTTGTAAATCAGTGCGACAAACAGTTCAACACTAGGAATCCAACTCATATCTATGACCCCAGTGCACGTCAGCATTTTGTCGCAAGCAGAAATACGCCTGTCACACGTAATACTACATGAGCTACTTTGGGGCTGATTTCAGCGTGTTTTGTCCTATAGACTCAATAGAAAACGCTTTAAAAACGCGTGCTGCGATTATTTGCAAATGCTCAAAAAAGACGCCCGTAATACGCGCTAAATAGGTGTCACTTAGGTGGGAATCCAGCCTTAGGCATGGTTCACACCTGGGCGTTTTACAGCACGTTCCTACGCTCTGTAAAACGCTCAACATGTAAAAACCAATGATTGCCTATGGGCATGGTTCCCACCTGGGCGTTTTACAGTGCGTAGGAAGTACAGGAGCTTCTTTGGGGCATATTTGCCACGCGTATCCATTGGGATAAAGCCAGGTAGCCCTCGGGATGGTGCGTGTGTCGCACGTTTTTTTTACCGCGGATGCGACAAATGCGCATATTCAATGCACCTAGGTGTGAACCCAGCCTTAGGGTTTTACTAAACTGCTCCACCAAACCATTAGTTTGCAGATGATATACTGAAGTCCGCCGATGTTTAATTCAAAACAGTTTACACAGTTCTTTTATTACCTTAGACATGAATGGGGTTCTTTGGTCGGTCAGGATCTTGGAAGGGAGCCCTGTTCTCATGAACATCTAAAACAACGCCCATGTGATAACCTTGGAAGAAGTGTTTCTTAAAGGGACCGCTTCGGGATACCAGGTGGCAAAGTCATGGACAACCAAGATGTATTGGTGTCCCCTAGCCGACTTGATGAAGGGGCCCACTAAGTCCATGGCTATGCTTTCAAAAGGCACTTCAATAACCGAGAGCAGCACCAAATGACTCAGAAAATAGGGTGATGGGGTGTTTTTTTGCCAGGTCGGACAAGACTCACAAAAATCCTTAATTTCCGTGTACACTCCAGGCCAAAAAAACCTTTGTAAAACCGCTTCTGAGTTTTACCTGCCTCAGGATGACCCCGTAGCACATGGACATTCTCTTTAGTTACTCTGTACAGTAGATCCCCATTTACAGCAAAATATGGGAACTGTTCATCCGCCCATAGGTTGTTGGGCTTTACCATTTAACATAGTGACCTGGTCCCTGTCTGGGATAAGAGTGCACCCAGAAAAGACTTCATAGTCAATCAGGAAGCCGGGAGGTGGGTCATGATGTGCCCCCTGCCTTCCTGATAAGCTGGACCCACAGTACCACAGGATGCCGGCATCAGTATTTGGTATCAGCGAGTACTGAATAAAAAATATTGGTACTCGTACTTGATACCCAAAAACTGGTATAGGTGCTTCCCTAATGAAGGGGTGAATTACAGACTAGAAAAGAAAAACAATGATGGTGCACAAAGTAGAGGATACAAACAAATATTAGAAAGAATATCTAAATATCTAGAAAGAAAATACTGAGCACCCAGGCACCTGAATAATAGCAGGTGAGGAGGGATGGTGGAAAATCCCAGACTAACACTACTGGAGAAATAGCTCACCTACCTACACCAAAAGTGAGTGAGAATGAAAACGAAGTAAAGGCAACAGATTAGAATGGGAGCTAGACACCAAGGTGGCCGCCCAGTGGAGGAAGAGCTTGCTCTACAAGTTCCCACTGAGAAAGCCCAGGTGTACACAATGAGAAACCCTTCACACCTTCCTATTTCTCTTTCTGAAACACCCACTGCGCTGTGTAGTGGACTGTTCTCATGTATGACTATGTTTTCACAAGCTTACGATTGCTCTTCCCCAGTTCCCCATTCACAGGGAAAGCTGCGGTCTGTCAGTAGTCAATGGCGCACATTCATCAAAAGGACAGTTAGTAAACATTGCTTTCCATGCCTTATAGTTCTTTGATTTATTGTCCCTCAGGCTATAAAGATGAATGCCTTTTCTGGATGTGAAGTTCTCGGGATAGTATTGTCTTAATTGCACAATGCTTGCTGCTGCCAATTCCTATGCACATGTCTTAACAGCAATGTAGGCTCCATCTTTTACACATCAGCTAGGCCACATCCTTACTTCACCGCTGCATTTTTTTGTACATTTGAAAGCCTCACCATTTTTTTGGTCACCATCTTTTGGTCCTGCTCTGAAGAGGAAAGGCCACAAAACCCAGAACAAGGTTTCTGACAGGGGCAAGGTTAACCCAAGCCCACCTAGCCAAAGCTAGGTACCAGCACCTCCTGTTTTCTCTGGGGTCAAAAGGTGCTCAAACGTGCATAAAATAAGTGCGTAAAGTAAATAAAGTGCCAGTGCACAACCCTGGCAGGCCTTTCAGCCAAGGTAAAAACATTGCCCCATGCTAGCCAAAAGGTCTACCTAAGAGGCGTAGTGGAGAAAAAGTTGGAGTGCCGTGACCAAGAGACGATGAATCGCCCGCCGCAATTTGAGCATTTTGACACTTGTCGGCCGCATGTAAACAGATAGGCCGAGCTAGCGGTGACATAATTGTGGTGACCAGCGCATGCTTTAGAGGGGAGAGAAAGATGCCAGTAGAGAGGGAAAGGTTGAAAATGTGATTGAGAGAGTGTAGGATAGAGTAAGAGAGTGACCGGAGTAGTGGTGAAGGAACAGGGTCCAGGGGGAAAGTGGCGAGGTGGGTGTCAGAGAGAAGCTTTGTAATCCTCTGTGGTGATAGGGCCAAAAGAGGAAAGTAACAAGTGTGATGGTGGATCTGGTACAGTAATAGGGGAAGGTCACTGGATAGTGGTGATCTGATCCTGAATTGTATCTATTTGTTTTTTTAAATGAATGGCAATGTCCTGGGCATTGAGTGAGTTAGTGGGTTGTGACGGTGGGGGACATAGTAGAGAGTTAAAAGCAGAAAAGAGTTGACGAGGTCTGGATGAGAGTGTGTTAATGAGAGTGACAAAATAAGTCTGTTTAGGAGCACAGAGGGAGAATTATATTTTAGGAGGGCAGCTTTATACAGGGTGAAGTCTTGCAGAAGCCTAGTTTTCTGCCACAGTGGCTCAAGAACACTGCTATGTCTTTTTAGATGTCTTGTTTCTTCTTTTGCCATGGTTGTAGTTGATGTGGTCGAAGTCTGCGTGTAGTGAGGGGAGCCAAGGTGTCTAGGGAGGATGAGATCGAGCTGTTGAAGACAGAAGTAGCCAGGTCAGGGCAGGACAGTGGTGAGATTTTATCATAGAGGTAGTCAGTAGCAGAGTAGAGATGAGAAGGATTGAGGTGGCAAAGGTTTCTCTGGGTGACAGTGTGCCATGTAGGGGGATTCAGGGTTGGGGACAGGGTGAGTGTGAAACTGACAAGGTTGTGGTCTGAGAGGGGAAAAGGGGTGTTGGAGAGGTTACAAGCAGTGCATAGGTGAGAGAAAACAAGATCTAGTATGTTACCATCAGAGTGAGTAGGAGTGTGTGTCCATTGTGTTAGATCAAAAGAAGAACTTATGTTAAGAAAGCGAGTGGAAGTCAGGTTGTTAATGTTTAAGACTAGATGGTCAAACTAAGCTTCCTCTCATTAAGGGCTTGTTCACACCATCTCCAGACCAGAAAGTTTTTTTGTCTGGTCCAAAAACACATACCCATCCTTTCCTATGGTAAAAAGTGAGGGTAGTTTACACCACTGTGTTCAGTTTCAGAATGTAAAAAAAAAAAAAAAAGTACTGCGTGCACAATTTTTTATAGTTTGGAACAAACCAAAATGCATGTAAATGCATGCAAATGTACCGGATATCCAATTGAGACTTAAAAAAAGCACCTTAAAACACTTCACATATACACATACCCAATGCCATGGTGCAGCCGAAAAATAAAAAAATTTTGGCTTCCTGGAAAACATCCTGAATTTATTTCTTTTTCTGAATGCAGTCTAGAAGCGTACAAAAAAATGACATAAACTCGTTGGATAAAGAGTGGTAATTGAATAAAATGTAGGCATGTTGTGCTTCCCCAGCAGGGAACAATTCAGCACTATATATATACCCTTCCTGGAGGTTGCAGTCCAAGTGTCTCCAGGTGGGTTTATCACTAGAATGAAAAAAGTGTCACCTCACCTTGTGTGTATTTCAGTGTTCAAAATGCTTAAAAAAGGGTCATATTTCATAATTTCTGTCCCATACATCATGATTGTAGAATCTTCAGGTGGAACAAAAGTGAGCTGCCTGGTACCAAACATGAGGATTTTAACATCTAGTATGGACGAGTTCTGATTGGGTTTTCTTATGGTATTTCTGATTCTGTTAGCCGTAGAGTGCCAGAGTTTGGACTCTGCATATAGCAGAACAATAGCTGGAAGCAGAACCATCACTTTCTGATCCATAATTCATAAGTGGAAAGAGTTATGAGGGTGGAGAGATGGTCAATAGAAGAATTATACCTGAAGACCCAGGTATTAATATTCAGTTTCCAGCCCCTTCCATCTGATTGGCTGGTCTCAGATGGTGGAAACTGGTTTTAATATTCACAGCATAATAATGGAGTTCTAAAACCCAAAAAATTGTCACATTCAAGCGGTCCATTGACATGGGGGTGTGTCCACGCTTTTCTATCTAACCCCGGAAGCAGGATTAAGCATTATCTCTGCAAGTTTTATCCTGTTTTATTTTCATACTGTTTGCTTGTATGTATGTATGCCTCACTTTGTAACATCCTATTTTTCTAACTTTTTGTAACTACCTTTTTTCTATACACTACCCATTTAGGGTTATTAAATATAAAATGAGTAAGCTGGTTTTTGAATGCTCTACACTAGATTGTATGCAAGATTTGCAGCTGCCTGTGTGTGTGTGTCCAGCCAGCTTGAGTCTCCCTCCAGTAGTGACCCGCGGTAGTGCAGGAGACTATGAGTGGAGGTTCCAACTCTAAAGGTACTTGTGCCTGGTTTAGCTAACCTGTACCTGCTAGTGAGAGCAGTGTGTGTGGTCTTCAAAGCCTGTGTGCCTGTCTGCTTGAGGGCAAAGTGTACGGACTAGGAGTGTCCGGGAAAAGGTTCCCCACAAGCCTGTAAGTTGAGGGTGGTGGTGGCGGCTTCGATTAGTAAATTTGTGTGTGTTGTGTTGTACGGCCTTACCCTCACAACTACAGACTGGGAAACGCTCAGGGAGTTCTCGCGATGATCTACCAGTGCGCTGGAAGATCTCCGAGGACAAGAGAAGGACTGCAATAGCCCGCGCTTCGCCCGGTCCTTCTCGCATCCCTGTACCCCCTCGGCGTCCCCTCCCTGACCCGCCGTCCGTGACACCCACGTTTCCAGAAACGTACCCAGATCTGAAGATGGTGTGAACAAGCCCTAACACTCACTGCCCCTAAGCCTTTAACCCTATGGGGGCTGAAGCTAAGTACCTTTAGTGCATGCTCTTATAGAAACCATTGCATGTGCTAGAGAAGTGCAGTGGGTGCATGTGTATGTATGTATGTTGTAGCAGCCTGTATGCCTGTTTTGTATTGCTTTCCTGTAATTAAGTAGTTTGTGTACATAGCATTTTTGTATAGTAAAGTACATCAAATGCTACTTGTGTCAGTTTCCTTGGGCTTTACTATAAGAATCAGGAAACCAATATCTGCAAAAGGTTTGCTTAGCATTACAACAGTACAGGCAGGGTTAATTAGAATAAACATAACTTCACATAGTCGCCTCCTTAACATTACATAGGGATAAGCTAGGTGGGAATTCTAAGCCAGTAAAAAGCACCTAAAAATGGAAGCAGCAATTTTTAAATATTTTTTGAAGTTATTCTATGTGACCGGGAGGGGGCCTCTTTAAGACGGTCGCCGCGGTGATCACACCTCTCTGGCTCCCTCTCTCTCCTCCCGGCCACTGCAGCTTCAGAGCGGCCAGGAAGAGAGAGAGGGAGCACTGACAGGTGTGATCAGAGCCGCCTATCAGCGCCGATATGAAGAACCGAGCAGAGCAGCGGCAGGGATCCTTTTGATGAGGTGAGACGTCTGGCGCCCCAAAAAATAAAAAAGTAACAAATAATAAGGAACAAATTCTAACAAATACAAAAAGTAAGATAAACAAATTATAAAAAGTAAAAGATAATCTGATAAATAAACATTTAAAAAAGTAAAAAAAAAGTAAAATTAAAAAAAGTGATAAAAAAGTTAAAAAAAGAAAATAAATTAGAGGTGCACCAAAAAGGAAATGTTAAAACTGAAACAAAACCGAAATGAAAAATAAAATATCAGGCCGAAACCGAAACAAAATTTATTTTTTCTAACCTTTTTGAAAAAATGTTTGAAGCAGCCGTCTGCACCTTCGCCTGTGTAGGCAAAAATCCTTGCACCGGCCATGCATGTTGGAGCATATTTAAGCAGTTGATAAATGAATGCAAGTGTATACTGGAGGAAGCCCACTGCTCCTTAAAGGTGCAGGGACGTACTGGGGACCCAGCAATCCATATGCACGCTGGGGCCTCCAGTGCGTCCCCCCATCAAACTAGAAATAAATGGTAACTGCACAATTTATAACCAGCACCTTTAAAGAGGAGTGGGCTTCCTCCAGGTACACTTGCATTAGTTTATCAACTGCTTAAATGTGCTCCAATATGGAGCACAAAAATTAGAGTTAGGACCACAGTTCACAGAGGCGCCATAACGGGGGACGGACGAACATATTTTTGGCCAAAGGTTTGTGTAACTAAAACCTCTGCTTTTAATGCATACTGTTAGACAAGGTAATTTGTTTTGTTGCAGCCTAGCTGGCAAGCGTGCAGGGGACTTTTTCTGTGTTTTGTATTAGCTTTTTTTTATATACTCTGCTTTAAGAAAATATATAATTGTTTGAGCGTTTTAAGCTGTTTTCTAGCCAAAAATTCAGATTGAATCATGTGTGTGCAAATAGTAAGAAATTGCCCCGAACAGCAAGTGGTTAAAGCAAAGGAAACCACTGCACAGCATACTCGCACATTAGGGTACACTTACCTTACAAGAGTGCCCTTCTTCAGTGCTGTCGGTTCGATCTTAAGTGCCCTGGTCTGTCCTGTGCCGCCGCCACTTACAGGTTCCCAGGCATCCACTTCGGCCATTGGGTCACCACTAATGATGCAACTCCTGACTGCATCTGCATTCGCCATACAGTGCACACAGATAATTTAAAAAACTAATCACTGAGGGAGAGCAAGGAAGACTTCCCAGATAGCAAGGATAACTAGCTACAAACATGTGGCAGGGTGAAATTGTAATTCTTGTTAACTTGCTGCACACATTGCTGGCAAGTTGCAGACTTGCAGAACACTTGCAGCACAAGTTCTAGTTGACAATTTTTGAATTTGCAGCAAATTTGCTTAGCAAGTCTACAGCAAGAGTCCTGCAGGTCTTAGCAAGAGCTCTGCAAGTGTACAGCACTTCTGCAAAGCACGTTGATCTGGAGACTTGCAATACAGACTTGCTGTAATTGTGCAACGAAATTGTGAAGCTTGGCAAGTCTGCAATAGTTTAGCAAGTCATTTTCAAACTTGCAGCTCAATTGCTTGCTATCTGGGTTTGCATCTCTCTTTTGCCATAAATCCATAACTCCCAGCAATTTTTTATTTGTATTTTACTTTCACTTCAAAGGAGAACTATTGGGAGTGTAAAATGTAGGAATGCACCAATACCGTTTTTTCCAGAACGAGTACCAATACTTTTCCTCAAGTACTCGCTGATACCAATTATCGATACCTTTTTAGAGGTGCACGGAAATGAGATTATCTGACTCAAATCGAAAAAATTTCAGGCTGGAATCGAAAATTATTATTTTTTCTAATCTTTTTACTTTTTAAAAATTAGTTTTGTTTTTTTTGGAAACCTTTTAACCACTTGAAGTCCGCGGTGTTACACCGCCTTCCTGGCCAGGCCATTTTTCAGTGTTCAGCACTGCAGTACTTTGACTGACATTTATTCCGTCATGCAACGCTGTACTGAAATGAATTTTATACCATTTTTTTGGGTAACGTAGAGCTTTCTTTTGGTGGTATTTAATCAATACTGGGGGGTTTTTTTCTACTAAATTAAAGGAGAACTATGGGGTTAGGGCTTTTCCCCATAGTTCTCTAAAGGGCACAAGCTAGCGTCTGAGACGCCGCAGCTGAAACGGATCCCGACAATTATGTCTGTATCCGCCCAGCTGCGTGAGTGACAGCTGGCTCTGCCTGTCTAGAGGCAGAGCCAGCTGTACCCGCCCCCTCCCCTGTCCGTTCTGCCAGCCAGCGCTGGAGGATAGGACAGGGGAGGGGGGAATCCAGCCACTTACCAATTTTTTACTACCCAATTTTTCTGGGAAATATAAAAGACGGGGTCACGTCGGGTAAATAGACACCAAACATGTCAAGCTTAAAATTGCATGCGCCCTCGAAACCGCAAAAGACTACAATAGCCAAGATTGGCCATAGACGACGCTTTAAAAGCTTTTTCTGCTCATCAGTTTAGTGTTATCAGTGACTAATGGCCCTAAAATTATTGCTCGCACTCTGACATTCGCAGTGATATGTAACATGTGAAGCGAAATTGTTGTATTTACGTTTATATGTGCCATATGCACCAATATCATCGCTTAGTATCGGGACATTTTCACGTACTCCTGAAAATGCCCTGTATCGGCACCGATACCTGTGCATCCCTAGTAAAATGTACTCTTCCCAATAGTTTAAGTCAGCATGTGACACTGCAGCTGTCACATGCTGCCTCTCTAGCTTGAGAACTGAGCAATCACAAACCGCTGATTGCTCACTTCATGGCTTCTCCCTCCCTGCTGGGATTCTTCCCTCCCCTCTGTTTATTCCTCCAGTGCTCTTTGGAGGGACAGACAGGGGAGGGGGTAGGCACAGCAGGATTTGGCTCTAGAGAGGCACAGCTAGCTGTCAATCAGGCAGTAGGGCGGATCCTGACAACATTGTTAGGATCAGGCCTTGTTCACACCAAATGCAGAGCAGATCCGCTCAGGTTTCTGCACACGCAGTGCAGTGGGTTGTGCCGCGTTTTTGATGCGTTCCGGGACGTTTTTGGTTAAAAAAAACAATCGTTTTTTTTTTGTTTACTGTGGGTTTTTAGTGCGTTCCAGGCATTTGCATGCGTTTTTGATGCGTTTGCATGCGTTCCAGAGCAGGTAAAATAGGGCTTGCTGCAGTTCTCACCTGCTCTGGAACTGCACGCTGCAATGTGAACTGGTGCAAAAAATACCATTGGAATACATTGGATGCAGTTTTGATCCGGTCCGCAACTGCTCTGCACCTGCTCAGGGCTTGGTGTGAACAAGGCCTCAGGGATGCACTGATAGCAGTTTTTCGGTATCTAGTAGTTTTTTCTCTGTACCCGCCAATACCGAATACCAATACCGGAAGTCCCATTAAGGAAGCCGGGCGGCGTGTAATGACTCGCCACCTGGCTTCCTGGTTAGCTGGGCGGCGTGTAAAAACTCGCCACCCGGCTTCCCAATTAGCAGGGAAGCCGTCTCCATGCTTCTTGTCACGAGGGAGAATAAAGGCGGCTTCCCGGCCAATCAGAAAGCCGGGCAGCGAGACAAGTGACGAGTGAGCATGGAGCCGGCTTCCCGGAAGCTAATACCGGAAGCTCAAGTATCGGAGCATTTGGGGAGTACTTGCCCAAATACTCGCCATCGTCAGATACTAGTACTGGTATATTCCTAGTTAGGATCTTTCCTGGCTGCAGTGTTGTTCTGTGCTGTCAGTAGCCCACGGTATGCTGACTTTGGGTCACAGGAGTACATTAGTATCTGCACTCCTGTGACCCAAAAGAGAACTATAGCTAAAAAAAAGTGATACTATAGAATATCTAAGATTTATTTTGTTTCTGAAAAACAAGCTGCTACTCCCACTGGGAAATTAATGTCTGCTGGATAAAAGGAAAAATCAGGTGACGCACTCATAGCTACCTGAAAAAGCAATGATACTGTCACCTGTATACTACCATAACTGTGAATGGAAGGGTTAATACTGGCACCAAGCGTGGATGTTATCCACTCAACCATGCATTATCCAGTCACGTTAGAAGACATTGCTTCTGGACAGCTGACATTAGGAAGTTAGGCTTATGCGCAGTTGATATACACTGCCACCTAGAAGTTACTTTGCAGTGTCCGTGCGTGTGACGCGCTTGATCTAGGCCGCACTGCAGTCAATGCCAAAGATCGGGAACGTACTAATGAAAGGAAGGGAGCGAGTTGCGCGTGCGCCATCTGCGGCAGGTGCCTGAGATACGCATGCGGGAGCGAGCACGTAACTCCATCTCGTCTTCCATGTAACACCGGTGCCTCCGCTGCATCTACCACTTTACTTTGACGCTGTATTTGTATTTTACATAGCTGTCAAACGGCCATTGTCACGTCAGCGTTATGTCGTTACCAGATGCGGTTGCGGCTGATGTCTCAGAGGTGTCAGACAGATTCTCCTTTATGGCTGCTGTCAGCAAGACCCCGAAGAAGGTAATGACGTCATTGACACTTACACCACACCCCCTCTCTGTCTCACGTTTTCATGCTTGTTGGCTAGTAGCTGTCATGTCAGACTGCGAGGTAGTAGGCTAATGTAACCACAATTGCATGTACCCTAGAAAGGAGAGGTAGTCAGAGTGCAGCCCTCCAGCTGTTGTGCAATTACAAATCCCATTGCAAGACTCTGACAGTCACAGACATGATTTGTAGTCACCACAGCTGGAGAGCTTGAGCTTGCCTACCCCTGCTATAAAGAGTCAATATGGTGATGAGTGATGGTTGTGTGCTACAGTGCACAGATCAACCTCACACAGGGATAACCATCTTCCATCTGGTAGTCTTGGTGCAAACCCAGTTCACCTAAGCTTGCACAAAAACTGTGACTGTCACCCCCCCCTGTTACCCCCTCCTCCCGGTCCAATCAGTTGCGGAGTGGCAAATTCCCCTGCCCCTGATTGGGCCGGGAGAAGGGGGCAGCAGTTCCAGTTTTTGAGTATGCTTAGTGAACTGGGTTCACAGCAAGGCCAGGCTCATCTCTACCATCCAGTTTTCTGGGAATTGCTGCTGTGACTGGTTAGGGCTCCTACACATGGGTGCGGAAAATGCTGCATTCAGATCAGTACAGTGTATAGGTTTGTTTTGTTTTGTTTTTTTTAACCACTTCTAACGGGTTCACGTAAATACACGTCATCTGCTGGAAGTGGTTATACCACAAACACGGCTGCTAATGCTGCTACAGCCTTGTTTTTGGTACCGTTTTAAACAGCAGACAATTGCTGTTTTAAATACAACCAATCTGGCGCCGGATCACTTGTACAGTGCAACACTGTGTCCACCCCTCACAACCCCGCCGCCGGCTTCCCAGGCTCCGCTGTCCCCCATGCGAGCCCGGGATCGGCACAAAGGGTCTTCCGTGATGGATCGGAGGGAAATCAGCAGGCTTCCAGCCTCTGATCTCTCCTCCCATCACTGGAGCCGGAAGTCATGTGTATTACATCACTTCCATTGTGTCTGGGCACATTCTCCGGCTCCTAGAGCCAGAAGAAGAAGCTGGTGAAGCAGATCTCTGCTTCATCAGCTTCTTTGGGGTCCCTAGGTGACATTAGGGGTCTGAAAGACCCATGATGTCTCCATAAAGAGGACCTGTCACATTATCTTTGCTATTACATAGGGGGCTTGTTAGCTTCCTATGTGATAGCAATAAAGTTGAGTGTAAAAAAAATTGTAAAATTTAAACTAACAGAAAAAAGAAATAAATGCAAAAACATTTTTTTAAAGTCTCCCATGTGCACGCACATAAAGAGCAAACACGCGTCGGATGTGCAATTAAAATTGCACCACACATGTTACATATCGTTGCGAGTGTCAGAGTGAGAGCAATAATTCTAGGCCCATCAATCACTGTTGACACTAAACTGATGAGCCGTAAAAGCATTTAATGCGTCGCCCATGGGAAATTTTGGTTGTTATAGTTTTTTGCAGTTTCCACGGACGCACGCAATTTTAAGGCATGACATGTTTGGTATCTTTTTACCCGGCATGAGCTCATCTCTTATATTTTACCAAGAAATGGGTATTATATTCTGTTTCTGTGCACTAAATTTAATTTCTAGTGTATTTTATCTTAAAAATACTTGTTTGATAAGCATTTGCGCAAATACCGTGCGACATAAAAAATTGCAACTAGCATCTTTTTATTCTACAGAGCCTCTGCTTTCAGAAAATATATTGTTTGGGGGTCTGAAGCTGTTTTCTAGCCACAAATTCAGATTTTATCATGTGTGCGCAAATGTAAGAAATGGCTCTGGGCAGCAAGTGGTTAACACTTGAAGCTGTTTTCTAGCCACATTCAGATTTTATCATGTGTGCGCAAATGTAAGAAATGGCTCTGGGCAGCAAGTGGTTAACAGACATGAACACAGCAGTATTGTATAATATTCTCTCATGCACACAGCTGCTCGGTAATCTCGGACTGTGTTCAGCAGCGTAAAATCAAAGTAGAACATTCTGCGTTAGTATTTCTGCTTAATTTACAGGAGTATGCATAAAACGCGTAGAACTTAGCAAGTGAAAACTGAGCGAAAGGAATGGAAGGATCATCTTATGGAGGTGGTTTATTGATGTTTATGCGTTTAAACGTGTGTCAGTGGAAGCACTTTATTTTTATCGTTTACACAGCGTTTTACATAGTTGCACATTCACATCAGTCCCTGCCCTCTAGGAGTTTAGAACCTAAGGCCCCTATTTCACATGCATACATAGACATACTAGGGCCGATTTTGACAGGAGCCGGTTAACGTCTTTGGTGTACGGACCTTTACGTGCTGGAGCTTTCTGCAAGCAAGATCCTGGGTAGATCCCACTATTTTATTATGTCTGGGTGCATGAGCCCTGTTTCCCCAAAAGCTAGTAGCTTCAGACTGCACATTCTTGCTAGATTAATTAAAGCAGGCTTGTCATACTCAGAAGAAGCTTTGGCCTGAACTAGGGATGTCCCGAAATCGGAATCGGGAACGATACAGGGCATTTTGAGAGCAGAGGAGTGTTGCGTCACTGCTGTGGGCGGAGCTCCACGTGGGGTCCTAATGTAGGCGGCCCGGCAACTGCCCAGAGGACTCCACCTGGAGCTCCACCCACAGCAGTGACGCAACGCTCCTCCGCTCAGCCTGCCCAGAGGACTCCACCTGGAGCTCCGCCCACAGCAGTGATGCAACGCTCCTCCGCTCAGCCTGCCCAGAGGACTCCACCTGGAGCTCCGCCCACAGCAGTGACGCGACGCTCAGCGCCGCCGACGTCCTCCTCACATGAGAGGGGAAAAAAATTGGCACTTCGTGAAGCACCTCCATTGAACAGGCACCAGTTAGTGAGGGCTTGATTCTGTATATGAAATAACAAAGCTGGAACTATGCAAGTTGATTGATTTCTTCTCGTCAATCAAGCTAATATTTAAGGTATTTTTTATTTCTATTTTCACTTATTGTTTTTTTTTAGAAGAGAAGTGAAAGTATTTGTTGCAGTTAAATGCTCCTACTTCTGGGTTTCTGTCTGAACAAGTTTGAATGTAAACTTCTAATAGTGGACACAGAAACAAGTACCATGAATGATAGTGGAGTTTCAAACTTCCATTCTGTTTATATGCAGATATAACTTTTCTTGACTCTGCTAGGAACTAAGATCATGCTATGAACAAAAGGATACGATGCTTGTTGGCATCAGTTGCTGATGTGGGTGAAAAATTAAACTGAAAGACTTTCATCTGTGAATAATCATATCAGGATTTTAACATGCAAAAGGTGCAGGCAGTGACACCACTAGCCCCGGGCACCTGGAATGCATTTCCCAGGTCTCCTAGGCAGTGCTTCATTTCTCAGCTAGCAAAAAAAACTTTCACTCAACTCTACTCTCTACACCCTCACTTCTCCGCATTACTACTTGTATTGGTGTGGTCCACCAAACTGAAAAACACTGCAGACAGCTAAATGTTTCTACCATCTTGATTCAAATCTTTTCCTTGAAACAACAGTTTGCACATTTTCCTCAAGTTATGAGAAGTGAATTGTTGGTCCTGACCTGATTCCTGTAGATGGTTCTATAGTACATTTCCTGGCACTAGAGAAAATGTCCTTGCTTGAAGGACAGAGAGGTAATTGTAGTGCTGCTGCCTGCCCTGCAATTCTGCAAAATGAATTCATCATTCTGATTTGTACCACAAAACACAAACACTTCATGTTAGCAGTGGAGAATTGTAACTCTATTACTGCAGTGTACTGGAAGTGTGTACCAGGTTAAATGATCATAGTACACACTTCCAGTACACTGCGGTTATTATTATTATTATTATTATTATATAGTATTTATATAGCGCCAACAGTTTGCGCAGCGCTTTACAATGTAGGGAAGACACAATGGTCAAGACGAGAGGTAACAAGGGAGTAGATGAGTAGTTTTGCGGTGTCATTGGTGAGGAAGGGGTGTATTTTGGAGATGTTACGAAGGTTAAGGCGGCAGGATTTGGATAGTGATTGGATGTGGGGAAGAAAGGTGAGGTCCGAGTAAAGGATGACACCTAGGACCTTGGCATTGGAGGAGGGGTGGATAGTTGTGTTATCAATCTCAACTGAAATGTTGGGGAAGGTGCACGGGTAGGAGGAAATATCAAGAGCTCAGTTTTTGAAAGATTGAGTTTTAAGAAATGTTGTGACATTCAGATGGATATGTCGGATAGTAGATAGAGTAATAGAGTTACAATTCTCCCCTGCTAACATGAATAGGTTAAATGATCCCAGAGGCAGAATTATGTCTGGATCCGCCCAGCTGCGTGACTGACAGCTGGCTCTGCCTATCTAGAGGCAGAGTCAGCTGTACCCGCCCCCTCCCCCGTCCGTTCCGCCAGTCAGCGCTGGCGGAGCGGGGAATCCAGCCCCTCCCCTGTCACGGCAGAGAGCCGTGACAGGATCGAGAGGTGAGCGAACGCCGGTATGTGTTCGCTCACCTCCCGCTCTACTAAGCCAACCTAATGTCACCTAGGGACCCCCAGAGAAGCTGAGTGACAGCAGAATGCAGAAGTGATATAATATACATCACTTCCTGCATTCAGGGATGGAGAGGGGATCAGAGGGAGATTGTGTACTGAACTCCCTTTGATCTCCTGTCACAGAGCAGCCGTGCGGGTCCCAGCTGCACCGGGCACAGCGGGTCTCGGGGCCGGCAACGACAGGGACAGCTGCAGCTAATACAAACGATCAGGCGTCTCTAGAGACGCCCGATCGCTTGAATGTAAAGATCCCGGCCGGCCGTTTAATTACAGCGACCGGACGGGAAGCTACTCGTCGGGCTCTGCCGTCCTCTGGTCACACATGATTTTCAAGCTATATATATCTATTAGGCATGCACCGATACCGATACTAGTATTGATATCGGTGCCGATACCGAGTATTTGGGCGAGTACTCTTACTCGACCAAATGCTCCGATGCCTACCACGAGCACTTCCTGTATCAGGAAGCCGGGCAGCGCGTCATTACACGCTGCACGGTTTCCTGATTGGCCCGGGAAGCGGCTCCATGCTCTCTCGTCACTTGTGATGCCGTGTAATGACGCAGAGCCCAGCATTCTGATTGGCAAGGAAGCCTGCTTCATGCTCCCTCGTCATCTCATGACGAGGGAGCATGGAGCCAGCCTCCCGGGCCAATCAGAGAGCATGGCGTTGCATCATTACATGGCGCCCGCCTTCCTGATTGGCCGGCCAGAGGGCTCCGGCTGGGTACCGGAGGAAGGCTGCGTTCTGGCTGGAGAGGCCCCGGGGTGACAGGCTGGACATGCCAAGGTAAGAGGGGACAGACTTTCTTGTTAATCGGGAAGCCAGGTGGCGAGTTATTACACGCCACCTGGCTTCCTGAATGTGACTTCCATTACTCGGTAATTGGTATCGGCGAGTACCGAAAAAAAATTATCGGTACTCATACTCGGTACCAAAATACCGGTATGGTTGCATCCCTAATATCTATATAGCTACTGAACTATCATTATTACAAGCATTCATTGTTCATTTGCATGTTTGTGCCTATGAAGAAAAGGAAGAAAGTCCCTGCAGGTTCTGACCTGTCACAGAGCTAAATCTTGTTCAGCCAGGAAAATCCATTACTTTTAATCGGTTGTTTCCCCATGCAGTCTTTGGCAGTGAAAGAGGCCTACAGATATTTAACCTTTTCTAATTGTATCATAAACGGCCGGATATGGTAATTGTTTTTTTAATGTCTAGGGGAAAAAAAGGGAGAAAAAAACCTCCCTTTCAGTGGGCTTCATTTAGGTTTAGAGTACCTGTGTTAAGAACTTTCATTTATCTGATCCCCACTACCCTGGCAGTTGGTCCTCCTGTCGTCTCCCCAATGCTCTGGCTGGTGAAATGTCCTTCAGCTTCCTCAAATAATGTAGGGCTATGGGCCCTGCATTTAATGCGATGATGTCAGCAGACCTCTGACAGCCTGATTAGAGGAAATGGACCCTGTCATTTATCTGCCTATCCTTCAAACACAGATCCCATTGCATTGTGGGAGATAATAGTACAACTTCTATAAAGAGAGGAGGAAGGGGCAAGGGAGAGGTGCACCTTTATGAAGACTTTTTCACAGTGGCAGTGGATGCTGTTAACCACAATAGCACCGGAAGATCAACAATGTAGGTAGTATCCAGGGGCAGTCATGGGAGGATTTCTCATTGGACATTATACTGTATATGTCCCTGGAGCTGCATAACAGAAATAAGTAAACTTCAGCACTGTACGATTTGGGATGGCTGCAGCAGGAATCCCAAATCTCGTGTTGTAGTTGTGGCCGTTGTCACCCATTCAAGTTAATGACTGGGAGACAGCAGCCACATCTGTAAGAGGGAGTCCGCATGTATTTGTATGCGACACGATTACATGTGGTTTGGAATAGATCACTGTCGCATCTAAACTGGAAATGTGGGATTCCTGCCGCATGGATCCCAAATTGAATGGTGTGAATGCACCCTTAAAGTCATATTTTGCTTTACAACTCATAATTTATGTTTGAAACAGATTGGTGGTGTGCTAATACTGATGAGCCAAAAAAGCATGGCACCACTCAAATCTTGTTGGTAATGGTATTTTAATAAGCACAAGAGATCTTGTCTTAATTTAATTTAAGTGTGGGGCTATATAACGTATGAGGTACATACTCCGCAGTACTGTCACTGATAGGGATGGGCTCGGGCATGTTCGCAGCTCCACGTGCCGAGCCCGCCAGGAAGCTGACAGCGCGCAGTGCCAATCACAGGCACTGAGACATTTCCCAATCTCTGCAGCTGCGGACCGGGAAAATGGAATGCATAGCTAGAAGTGTGTTTTACATATTTTTTTGCTTGAATACATTCATATTGCACCCGCCCTCTGCTGCTGTCAATCACTAGAAGGGGACCTGATGGAGAACTTCAGGTCCCCCTCTGCTGATTGGCAGCATCAGAGGGCGGGTGCAATAGCTAGTTTGCTATTGGCTTTTGCAAAGTGAAAGTTTTTTTCTGACTTACGGTGGCCCCCGATTTAAAAAAAAAAAAAACAGAGCAGAGAAAGGTCCCGACCTTTCCGGGAGAAAGTGTTTCTCTCCCGGCGGCCGAGAGCCACTAGGCGACCCCTGGCAAATCGTCATTCGACCCCCGAGGGGGTCCCGACCCACAGGTTGAGAACCACTGGTCTAGAGTAAGAAAAAACTGTTGCGCAAAGAGACATTCCAGTTGTGTTATGACCTATTTGGGTTATATGCGGTTGATGGTTTTGGAGCCCATCTTGTTGCAGGATGAGTTCATGATACGTTTTGCATTTTTGACTGAATCTTTCCTGTCAGCATGGTTGTTAACCATAGAGAATAATAGGATGTAGTTTACAGCATTGCCACTGCATACCAACCACATTGGCACTGCTCTATGAGTGCAACTATAACATGTCTGCACATAATCCTTTGATTGCCAAGGACATGCAAAGGGTTAAAAGAAGCTTATGGTTAAAATAGCAACCATTGGCTTTTTTTTTTTTTTTTAATCTGCTTCCCTCCAATCTCTCCTGTGTGCAGTTACCCGCAGGCTGTGTTGGGTAAACACCATAAGAGGATCTGTCACCTGCACAATGCAGTCACCTAAGGGTCTTGTCAATAAAGTTACATCATTTTTTATTTTATTTTAAAGACCCCTGACCTTACCCATGCACACACTTATGCAGCTATACTGTATAAAACACCCCTGACCCTACCCGTGCACACACTTATGCAGCTATACTGTATAAAAGACCCCTGACCCTACCCATGCACACACATATGCAGCTATACTGTATAAAAGATCCCTGACCCTACCCATGCACATACATATGCAGCTATACTGTATAAAAGACCCCTGACCCTACCCATGCACACACATATGCAGCTATACTGTATAAAGGACCCCTGACCCTACCCGTGCACACACTTATGCAGCTATACTGTATAAAAGACCCCTGACCCTACCCGTGCACACACCTATGCAGCTATACTGTATAAAAGACCACTGACCCTACCCGTGCACACACCTATGCAGCTATACTGTAGAAAAGACACCTGACCCTACCCATGCACACACATATACAGATATACTGTATGTAGGTGTGCATCCTCTGTGCTTATATATTTGCGTATTATCACCATGCGTGTTGGAACACAAGAAATCATTGTCGGCCATTTATGGTTAAAGCTCTCTAAATTTGACAGCATTATTCTTGTCACTCCCAAAAGTACATACATATTTGACCCACATGATGCCACTACTCCCCAGATTGCCGAGTTTTGGTGAACTAAGGGCTATTTTGCCTACACTGGATACTAAGGCCTGATTTACACCTAGGCGACAGTGTTTTTGTTTATAGAAACGCACATTTTTTTGTTGCATGGCTTTGCGAGTTGTTACACGTGTAAAACGCGCATGCAGCAAGTCGCTCGTTTTTATGAGCAGATTGTGACACATTGATGAAAGTGGGCTAAACGTACGAAAAACACATTGCAACGCGCGTTTCCTATTGACTCTATGAGGACACAACCTGCTGTAATCTGCCAAAAAGAAGCTCATGTACGTTTTCCAGTGACAGGCATTTTGCTTATTGGACAAAACACTCAGGTATGAACAGGGGCCATAAGAATGATTGGGGGGTTTTTTTCCGTGACACATTTGTCACGCTTATTCAGCTGCGATAATACGCTTAGTGTTAACCAGGCCTAAGTGAGCCTCATGGACTCCACTGGATCTTTGGACTGCGGGTTGCAACTCTGTAATGGAAGTTTTTGTTTGATATAGTTATTTGGTTTACTGTGCCATTTCACTGTATGTATTTGCCACTGTCCAGTAAGTTGCACACAAATTAAAACAGGCAAGATATATAGGGAACAGTACATGTATAAAACATCACAGGGAATGTTCATTTACCCCACTCAGAATTGTGTGGTGTTTGTGCATTTTACCCAGATTCACAAATTGCAGCATTATGCAGAATAATGCTTCAAAGATTTTCTTAAAAGAGAACTATGGGGTAAACTTTTTATCCTGTAGTTCTCTTTAGGGCCACGGGAGGACATATACTAACCTCCTCCCATGACCCAAAGCTCAGTATGTAGCGAGCTATTGCCCGCTATATGATGAGACCGCCGCAGTCGGGACCGATTTCGACAATACTGTTGAGATCCACCCAGCGGCGTGAGTGACAGCTGGCTCTGCCTATCTAGAGGAAGAGCCAGCTGTGCCCGCCCCCTCCCCCGTCCGTTCCTGCAATCAGTGCTGGAGGATGGGAGAGGTGGGGGGAATCCCTGCGGGGAGAGGTCACTGACATTCACGGCTCTTTGCAGGGAGATGATCGGGAAGTGAGTGAGCAACAGTATGTGTTCGCTCACTTCCCGATTAATAGAGCGGACCTGTGATAGCTTCATTGTCACATGTCGGCTCTAACTATGAAGATGAGTGGAAACCACTGACCTCATAGTTCTCCTTTTAGTCTCTCCCCATACCTTCTTTAGTGATCATATCTAACCATACCTGTTTATATTATTATTACAGTACTGTTATTATTTCTGTTATTACTATAACATGATATAAACAGGGCAGTTTGGACAGCACTTTACAAAATAAAGGGAGACAGCACAGTTACAATACAGCTCCATACGGGATGTACTAGTAATGGAGCTGGATTTGTACAAATCATATCTCAGATGGAGCAGAGGGGCATAAGAAATACTTGGCCATAATGCAGTATTACAGTATATTACATTACATTCGACCTGAAAAGAAGATATACAAAGAATGTTTGTTCAGTCTGCCCTCTATTCACACAGAATGACCCTTCACAGATTTGCGGGTAAAGGCCACTGATAGGGGGATACAGGCAGCCCTTCCATACCAGGTCCCATCGGGTCAGCAGAGTTCCTGGACACGTTAGGGGCTGCCTGCATGGGTGGGACTTATACAGGTTGGGACTTTTTTTGTCAAATTAGATGGGTCTCCACAAAGAATCCTCCGGTAGGCCCTTGCTAATTTGAAAAAGAAAAACCTCACTTATGTTCTCTCATGATCTCCTGCCTGACAGATCAATTATAGTTCCTGCAGAGTGGATGAGGCAGCAACACAGAATAGAGGGAGAATCGCAGGAGAGGATACTGGGGGTAAGTAAAACCACTGAACACCAATGGTCTGCACAGGAAGCATAAGAAAGTGTACAAAGAGTTTTGCTGTTTCGGTCAGATTAATAAATCTTGCTATGTTGTGCTTTTACTCTGCATTAGAGGAGGATTGTGTTCCATTGCCTATGCTCTTACAGTTATGTTGAACTTATACTTGCACATCAGAATCCTTGGAGATTTTCCTATAATAAATATATATAGGTAGGCCGACACTAATGTTGGGGGTTATTATTGCGGTCACTGAGACCATTCATAGGGGTTATTGTTTCTGCTACCAATAACAATAGGGCCCATTTTGGTCCGATCTCTGCTTCATCAGCTTCTCTTGGGGGTCCTAGGGGACATTAGGGGTCTTGGAGATCCCTGATGTCTCCATAAAGAGGACCTGTCATGTAAATTGGCTATCACATAGGGGGCTTCTTAGCCCCCCATGTAATAGCAATAAAGTTAAGTGTAAAAAACAAACAAAAAAAAAAGAGTAATAAAAAAAATGAAAGAAGCATAAAAAAATAAACACTACATTTTTTTTAAGTCCCCCATTCCCCACATGCAAACATGCGTCGGGTGCACCTATGTGCGAAAACAGCGATTTCGCCTATAGTGCCGCCCATGTTACATATCGCTGCGATTATCGGAGTGTGAGCAATAATTTTAGGGCCATTAATTTTTGCGGGCACACGCAATTTTAAGGCTTGACATGTTTGGTGTCTATTTACTCGACGTCATCCCGTCTTTTGTATTTTACCAAAATTATGGGTAAGAATAAATGTTTTTTAACATAACAACATTTTTTTCTTCAAAATTTACAGTACTTTTTTCATTATATACAGTATAGTAAAAAATACCCCCCCCAGTGGTGATAATATACCACCAAAAGAAAGCTCTATGTGTCCCTAAAATTGTTAACATAAATTTCAAGGCTATAGTCCGGTCATGCTGACTGGTGAAATGTTTGACTGATTGGTGAGACACCATCAAATTTTTCAAGCACTGGCTTTGTGCAATGTGTTTTTCCTTCTAAATTCATACAAGGTATCCCTACTAGTTATTTCCAAATGCTGGCACCTACAACGTCTTTAGGTCCAGTGACACCAAGGATAGAATTTTTGCACTTACTGACCAGAAATGTAACCCCTGCACTGTGTAAACTATGTTTTATGTTACATGCTCCTGATCAAAGTATTTATTGTCTCAATAATTCCTGGTTGCTAAGTACAACCCAACTGTTTTAACAAAGTTTTTTTCTTTAAAGGGCGGGTGCCCTGCAAGGTAGGCTGTACAGGGCACTATCATTTCTAATGGCATGACCATGATAAATATGACTGTTGTTGGCTTATGACATGCAGCTTATGTAATTATTATTATTGACATGACCCTGCTCAAGGATTGCCATCTTATTTCTGCTTGTGTATGCACAAGGGAGAAGAGACAGACCATTTTTCTCAGCTAAAATATCTCAAAATAATTATATTATTGTAGATCACCACATGCATTTTTCTGTCCTATCGAACCACAAATATTTCAGGGAAAACCAGTGTTTAGATAAATCTCTGGGTATAGTTTGTACAGCTGAAATAGATGAGTTGAAGAGATGTGTTTAGTCTATTCTAACCATTATGATGCAATTAAATAGCAAACCTCACTTTTGTAGACAAGAGTTGGAACTCTAGTGAGGTCAGAGAGGTTAATATGGCATTAAGCCTAGAAAAGTACAAAAGGTTAGAGAGAACATAGCAATAAATACTACCACAGATTTCTGACTGACCACCAAATTGACTGATTTTCAGGAAAAACTCTCTCACCTTCCCACTAATTAAGTGGTTTCTTTTTATGAGCCAACACTATTTAAATTTTGTAGATGGAACATATGCCACAGGAGTTTTTTGGACTCTGACCATAGCAACAGAACAGAAACGTTTAACCACTTCCATCGTGTTCACGTAAATACACGTCATCCGTTGGAAGTGGTTATACCACGAACTGTTCCTGGTACTGTTTTAAACAGCAGACGATTGCTGTCTAAATTCAAGCGATCCAGCGTTTGTACTTGGGCTGGATCGCTTGTACGCTATGGCGCTGTGTCTAAGGAAGATCATGAGAAAAGTGAGGGATCAACCCAGATCTACATGGGAGGAGCTTGTGAATCATCACAAAGCAGTTGGGACCACAGTCACCAAACAAACCATTGGTAACACAATATACCGCCGTGGATTGAGATGCTGCAGCGCCCCTCAAGTAGGCACATGTACAGGCCCATCTGAAGTTTTCCAATTAACATCTAAATGATTCAGAGAAGGATTGGGAGAAAGTGCTGCGGTCAGATGAGACCAAAATTAAACTCTTTGGCATTAACTCGACTCGCCGTGTTTTGGAGGAAAAAAAATGCTGACTATGACCCTAAGAACACCATCCCTACAGTCAAGCACGGAGGTGGAAACATTATGCTTTGGGGCTGTTTCTCTGCTAAAGATACAGGCCGACTTTGTCGCATCGAGGGGCCAATAGAGGAGGCCATATATTGTAAAATCTTGGATGAGAACCTCCTTCCCTCAGCCAGAACACTGAAGATGGGTCGTGGATGGGTCTTTCAGCATGACAATGACCCAAAACATACCGCCAAGGCAACAAAGCGGTGGCTCAAGAAGAAGCACATTAAGGTCATGGAGTGGCCTAGCCAGTCTCCAGACCTTAATCCTATAGAAAATGTATGGAGGGAGCTGAGTTGCCAAGCGACAGCCTGGAAACCTTAAGGATTTAGAGAAGATCTGTAAAGAAGAGTGGACCAAAATCCCTCCTGAGATGTGTGCAAACTTGGTAAACAATACAAGAAACGTCTTACCTCTGTGCTTGCCAGCAAGGGTTTCTCCACCAAGTACTAAGTCATGTTTTGCTTGGGGAGCAAATACTTATTTTACTCAGAACTGCAACTCAATTTATAACATTTGTACCATGTGTTTTTTCTGGATTTTTGGTTGATATTCTGTCTCTATCATATAAAATACACCTATGATAAACATTATAGAAAGCAGGCACCCTATAAAGCAGGGCTTGACAAATTTTCTCTTACTCCAGGAGCCAGCTAAAACAGTTAGGAGTCAGGTTCCTTTGCAAGGGCGGACTTTTACTTTCTTCTGTATTTTTAATTTAATCATGAAGGAGAACTTTCTCCTTCGGTTCCTCCTCTGCTGATTGATAGTGGGCAGGTGCAATAGCCAGCCTGCTATTGGCTACTGCAATTTAAAATGCCCAATAGCAGGTTGGCTATCGATGCCGGCTGCTGGATTTAAGATCTACCGTGGCTGGCACCAGGGGTGCAGGGGGGGCAGAGAGTGAGCAAGATGGGGGGTAGAGGGGAAGTGGGGTGGCATGGGTGATCTGCACCTCTGTTTCTTCTCCCACCGCCACTGCCACCACAATAACTATGCCGTTCTCCTCCCCGCTTCAGCCTGTCAGAGGTCTCTCCTCACAGGCTGTAATCGGCTAAAGCGATCTGTGCCCCCTTGACACAGACCCCTGCAGCCGATCTGCCTATGCCAGCACTATTCTATTTCTACATTTCCTAACCTGACCTACAAGTTACAATCAAAACCCCCTTGCTGGGTGTTAAACATATTTGTGCTTGCAGAAATAACAACCTGTTCCTTCACTCCATTTCTGCATTTTGTTGGCTTGTTTTATAATCTGTAAAAGCTGTGCTGCTCAGCCATTCATTGTTTAGACCTCAGACTGATGCTGGTTTAACTCCTGACCATCCTTAAGCTGCTTTGGATATATTTTAGAATTCACTAAGTAGTTCACAAGCCTGTACATTGGTTGGGATTACACATGTTTATAATCCACAGCTCTTCCACATGTTCTCTGTGTGTTCATTTCTGTTTGCATCTATGCAGTAACAGGTAGATTCTACTTTTCAATATCCTAAAACATTACTAATGATATCCAAAGCAAGTTTCTTAACCTTTTGAGGACCAGGGTGTTAAAACCCCTTTCGGTCTAGGCCATTTTTCAGTATTCAGCGCTGCAGTACTTTGACTGACATTTGTTACTAGCCAAGCTGCATGCGTCTGCAAAACCACAAAAAACTACAATACCCAAAATTGGTCAGAGGCGATGATTTTAAAAGCTTTTAACGCTAAACTGATGAGCGATATCAGTGGCTGTTGGCCCTAGAATTATTGCTCACGCTCCAACGTTCGCAGTGATATGTAACGTGTAGCGCAATTGTTGTTGTTTTTGCACATAGGCACACCCCACGTGTATTTACGTTTGTGCGTATTAGGGATGCACCGATAACGTTTTTTCGGTATCGTGTAGGGATGCACCGATACTAGTATCGATATCGGTGCCGATACAGAGTATTTGGTCGAGTACTCGTACTCGCCCAAATGCTCTGATGCCTAGCCCGATACTTCCTGTATCAGGAAGCCGGGCAGCGCGACATTACACGCTGCCCGGTTTCCTGATTGGCCGGGAAGTGGCTCCATGCTCTCTCGTCACGTGATGATAGAGCATGTAGCCGACTTCCCGGCCAATCAGGAAGCCGGGCAGCGTGTAATGACGTGCTGCCCGGCTTCCTGGTTGGTCGGGAAGCTGGCCAATTAAGAAGGCGGGTGCCGTGTAAAGACGCAGCGCCCGGCATTCTGATTGGCCGGGAAGCCGGCTTCATGCTCCCTTGTCATCTCAGAAAGGTTAAATCCTCAAGGACACAGGGCAGCGGTTTAGGCACAGAAATGGTTATATTCTCAGGGTCGCAGGACAGCTTGTTGGGCACAGCAAAGGTTAAGTCCTCAGGGTCACCAGGCAGCGGTTTAGGCACAGAAAGGTTAAATCCTCAAGGACATAGGGCAGCGGTTTAGGCACAGAAAGCGTTATATTCTCAGGGTCGCAGGACAGCTTGTTGGGCACAGCAAAGGTTAAGTCCTCAGGGTCACCAGGCAGCAGTTTAGGCACAGAAAGGTTAAACCACAGGGCAGCGGCTCCTTTCCCTCTATTCCAAAATGAGGTCCCTTTAAGCATACAGCTAGGCCCCTGTCTTAGCTCCGGCTCTATCAGTTAGCGTGGAGAGGAATTGCCTCCCAAGCCCTCCTACAGATTTTAAAAGGCTGTGAGAGGCACAGGCACGAGAGGGGAGGTACAAAGGCAAATGCAGGCTGGTTGCTCAGCAACCAGCCTCGCCCCCTGATGACGGTGTGGCCGCTGGGATCATGGCCTTTGTTGCTGGGGGGCCACCAGTGGCAGAAACACAGGTCCTGGTGCCCAAGTGCCAGGCACCCTGCTGTTTAGTGCCTCCTGTAAGCCTTTGATCTCCCGGCCAGTGCAACAGAGGATCCAAAGGTGCTTGTGTGTGCTGCTATAGATATTTGAGCATGCAGCTTTTGTTCTCCTGGCCAGTGCGGCTGGGGATCAAATGCCGTCTGCCACTCTGCTAAGGGATTGGGAGGTGGATGGCTGGACAGCGGCATAGGGGTTTTAGTAAAGTAAATTCATTAAAAAAATATATATATATGACTTGGATTATCCAGCTCAGGTGTCCATTTAAACACCTGTGTTTGCTGGCTTTTTTACTGGGTGTCTTTTAGGGAGATATGCACGTTTAAGTGTTTTTTATAACGTGCTTTCTTCCACATGGACTTTTGGTAATTTTGTTCCTCCATATTGTCCTAAGAAATAAAGCATTTTTGTATTCGTTAATAGAACTGTGCATTATTTATAGTGGTGCAGACAGTGTATAACAGGAAGGAAAGTTTTTTTTGCTTAAACCTTTTGTGGTTCATTGCTTGTCTTGCACACTTAGTGGTGCAGTTTCACTTGTATAATACTGTATAGCATTTAAAACTGTATAGCATTTAAAAACTGACAGAAATATCTCCTCAAAAGCTATGCAGACATAGCTTCCCCACTCTAACCCTTCCCCACTCAATCCAAAACTACATAGAAAAGGTTTGGTTGGATTACTTTCGCTGCCAGGGGCATATCTTATACGTTGCTGGCAGCAGCCAGCTGGCCCCTTTGAACAGACTCAGCCGCTAGGAGTCTGTTTACATGTGTAAAGCCGACTGTCGGCTCTACACTGGAAGCAATTCTGGCGGCTGCGCTGCCACCAGATCGCTTCCAGGGGCCGGTGCAATACGCGCCTCCCCCACACCCGACATCCCCCGCCTTGCTTCCCGGGCTCCGCTGCTCCACCTGGGAGCCTGGGACTGGGATCTCGGGTTGGCAGGAGGAAGGAGACCGGTGAATGTCCGTTCACTGATCTCCTCTCCTCCACTGTATGGGACCGGAAGTGACGCTGATTGCATCACTTCCGGTCCCTTTACTGTCAATGTTCGGTTGCAGAAGCTGGCCAATAAGCTATTGGAGCGCCATCTGCGCTCCAGTAGCTTATTTAGGGAGAAAATAAATAGTAAATCAGTGACAGCTGTAGGGGGAAGAAAACTGAGCAGTGAGCTGGTGAGAATAAGACAGAAAAAATATGTCCATACACTGGAGGTGACTTATGAAAGGAGTAGTGTTGTTCACCTTTGTTGAATTGAACTTCTGTTCCATTGTTCATTGTTATAGTTTCCTATACCTCAACATGTGTTAGAAGATATACAGCTAGTACACACTGCAGTCCATGTGGGTTAACAGTGAAGTATGTTTTTCATCTTTTGCTCCGCTGAATAAACCTGTCCATCAGTCCAGAGCATCAGAACATTTAAACTGATTTATGTGTGACTTTGCCTTTAAGGCCGCAAATAGGTGTGCTTACTCTAAAGAAATGTAACTAGAAATCAATTGCATATTAATCTGGAGAGAATGTAAAACTTTACACTCAAAAATCAAATTCTACCAATGCATCCCTGTATGTATGATAATTAATAATGTAACTAGAAATCAATTGCATATTAATCTGCAGAGAATGTAAAACTTTACACTCAAAAATCAAATTCTACCAATGCATCCCTGTATGTATGATAATTAATAATAGACATGTCAGGTGTAAAATGCTGTGATTTTGAAATAATTACACTTGCAGAGCATTCACTTCCTGCTTTGAAAGGGCAAATGACTTCAATTTGCCAACGTAGTGCACACTGGGATTGCCTTGTCATCAGCAGAGCATTGCTGGGAAATCTCATCTGTAATCTCATGATATCTCAGGGAAAAGCATTTTCCTCCCCTGGGATGATGTGCATGGTCACATGTCTAGTCACATGTGCCAGAGATCAAGGAAGTAATAGGAGATCCAGTATTCTGCCCTTAGTAAACATGGCCACTGTCAGAAGACTGGGGAAAAGAAGAGAAATAAGGTATGCAAAGAATACAAAGTGTGCAATTAACTATAAATATATGTTTGTAGATTGTCATTACTAAACATTTCTAATGGTGTGTTTGTTGTTATTTTAAAGATATGGGTAAAGGTCCACTTTAAGTTCCTGATTTCTCCAGCATGTCACTAGATCCAGTTTGATATAGGGACATGTGTTACATCTACTCTTGCAAGCAGAATAGTGCTGATATGCAACTTGGGTAAAAGACTTGCTGTCTTGGATGCATTGCCTCTAACATTTGCTGGTACAGCAGCACAATAATTATAGGGGGAAAAAAGACTTCTGCTTGTCGTGTCTGTTCTGACCAGTGTGAGCCCTCATCCTCATTCATGACTGTTAAAATGAAAGAACTCAGGACTACTATTTTGAATGCTTGCATCATTTTTGTTATATGACTATATCTAGTGTTAAATCCGAATAAATGCCTAAATTGGCAATCTTGGCAAATCATTTTTCTGACTACAATAATTTTGCCCACCTGGTAACAAACCCAGGTCACATAGGTGTACCATTTTACATCCCTATATATTGCTATTTCCTGAGTAAAATATAGTAATCCTTACAATAAATATATTGGTATTTGTTTTGAATTAAAAGGAGCCAATAGTTAGACATTGCTTTTAATCTTGTCTTGTATGCGTTGACTCTGTTGTGTTATATTGTTTTATTCCCTTGGAATGCCGATTTGTATAAATGATAAACCATACAAAAGTGTACTCCTTTGGCATTTCTTTTTTAATGAAAGGTGCATATTTTTATATTTTTAGTCTACATTTTAGGGTACAGGTAAAATGAATTTAGCCTGATTTTACAACATTCACAAATTTATTATTTTTTTGCGCAGTACAATTGTGGACAGTGAGTGTTAAATGCACGTGTTACTATCCATTTCTATGTAGGGTGCAATTTCCTGGAAATCACACCTAAGACTCAGGAAACCGAAACAATTCTCCACTGTTCGTCAAGAGACACTGTCAGATTCATTAGACATTAGATTGAGTTTATGCTGCCATCTATTGAAGGAAGGTGCTAGGTGCACTTAAAGCAAACTAGGTGGCCAGGACACATAACCTCATCTCTGCTAGTTTTTTTCGTAGAGTCCCAGGAGGATGGATACCTCCTCAGCTTCTCTGCTCGCTGCTTTTTTGGAATTTCAGGGTTTTGTTTCTCAGTTATTGGCCTTCAATTAACAACTGGCAGTGTGACATTCTGGGTATTCTAGATTCTTATAGTGTCCCCAGCCACCTAGCACTTGTAGATCTTGGATAGCCTGTTTCCTGCTCTGCTACAGCAATGCTATGCCACTCAGCATCCTCACGTCCTATACACCATGTGTTGGACATGATGACTCACAGGACCTTCGACCGCTGGAGCACAGGGGGAAACAGGCTGGAAGTACCGTTCTAAGAACCAGCCAGCTCCAGGGATAGGGTGAGTATAACGTTGTTATTTTTGCATCTAGACCAAAATGAGCTTAGCCCCACTGCAAGGATTAAGAAAAGTTTTGCCCAGAGTTCTTCTTTAATTGGTGTCTCATCTAAATGAGGGGATTGTGTTACCTTCATTCTGTCCAGCTCCTGTCCCTGCTACAGAGGTGCCTTGTTTATTCCAGAAGGTTTCCATTGGAATATGGTGGCCTCTACCATGTCTACATGGATTTGCTGGGTGGTTTACCAGGCTTATACTCTGAAACACAAAGAACTGCCCTTTCCAGTGTCTGCTGATTCTAGTAGAGCAGTCAGTGCATCTTGGACGTTTGAAACCAAGGCTTGGTGTCCTGAGTATGCAAGGCGGTGACCAGATCCTTTGTGCATAATAGTACTAAGTTTTACAAGGTTTTTAGTCATCGGCAGATGCCAGCCATGACACAAGATTTTGTGGGGGGTACGATTTACGCTATTGGGCTTGGAACCAGTTATTGTTGTTTTGGTGTTTTTTTTCCCCCTCCTATATGCTTCTCATGGATACTGCTCATGGACGTCTCACAATTTTAACAAATCTATCTTTTAGTGTCTTTTATTGAACAGAAGAGAAAATAAAATTTTTGTCACCATAAAATTAGTTCAATGGGAGACCCAGCATCCGCATTGCGGTTTGTTCAACCTCTTGCCTTGTTGAGAGTTTGTTCCTCCTGGTACTTTTGCTGCTAACTAAACTCTCTAGCAGAGGTAAACCACAGGCTTTTAGTGCACCCAGGGGTTGCTTCCTTTTGATGGTAGCATAAACCACATCTACTGTATGTGTAATGAGTCTAAAGCTGGGTATACTCTGTTTTATATATTTTTCCTTTAATCTGCGGACTGAAGGGAAAAATATAACGGCTCCTCCATCCACGCTAACAGGACGAATCTCCTGCTGTGTGCTTTGTATTCTTTCAGTGGCAGGGGTGCCACTATTGGAACACCCAATCAGTGACGGCAGCTGATTGGCAGGTTGTGACAGAGCATCAAGAACCGGACAAAATTCAGACAGTATAGTTGGCGTAACTGTGTCTCACTTTTACTGTGAGAACAAAAATTTAAAACTGTGGCGGTGTGAATGTAACCTGTAATTTAGGGAGGTGATGAATATTAACTTCAATCTTCCAGTCATATAAAGTAGAATGTCAGTACTGTTCAAATTCCTCTGCCCACGATTAGATGTTTTTGGTGCACACAGGTTTACTGTACCTAAATCAGGCCCACTGCACTGTATGTATTCCTGTTCTGGCTTGCTTCATGTCTCAAAATCCATTTGTTTCCCAAAACAGATTCAGTTCGCAGATGACATGCAAGAGTTCAGCAAGTTTCCCACTAAAACAGGACGCAGATCCTTGTCCCGCTCCATCTCTCAGTCATCCACTGACAGCTACAGTTCTGGTGGGTTTTTAACAAAACAGTAAAATGCATGTGTTAGTGTGAATTTCAAAATATTATTTATTGAAAAATACTTTTATGAGGCATTTTAAGGGTAAGAAATAACATTGGAGTAATGTTTATCTTTTTCTTGCTTATGACTTGTTTTACATATAATTTGTGCAATGCACCAAATATTCTGGAATGATCTAATGCTTTGTAATTAAGTTAGCCATAGACCATAATATATGGTTGGATGCACATGTACGATCTATCCCAATGTCTTACTGGGCCAGTTCTTTTACGTAAACAAGTGTTTTAGTCTCTCAGTTTCTCATGTCAGAGGCATGCAGACAGTCCTGTTGCAAATTAAAAAAATTAATTCAGGCAAGGTTTTCTATTTTGCCGGTTCATTTTCTTCCCAAATTACTAATTACATTCCACTAATTTGTGCTGTTTTACCCTATCTTATATACACTGAGTGGCCAGATTATTATGACCACCTGACGTTTGTAGGCAAATTAGCTATAATTTTGCACTGATGATTGTTACTTGATAGACCCACATCAGGAGACTGTTGTGTTCTCCTGTGACCCTAAAGAGAACTATGGCAAAAAATAGGTATTATATTGTGTATTTGCGCACTAAAATTAAATGCAATTTTTTTACTGAAATTTTGGGTTTGATAATCAACAGTTGCGCTAAGATCATGCAGTATAAAAGATTTTGCATACTTTTAAAAAGTGCCATGACTGAAAAAAGGGTGAGAAACACTGGTCTAGAGGATAATAAATAAGGTGATATACACATCTTTTTCCTCATTCCCCCGGGCTTCCTCCATCTGTAACCAATAACAGAAAAGAAGTATTAATGCGCAAAAACAAATAGTAGGATGTATTGGCATTTAAATACATAACTGAACAAAACGAAATACTGTGACCAATAATGTGCTCTTATTTCTATGATGGTTGTCTTTTAATAACACATTTGCATAATCTGCCTACATGCAAAATTACTGTACAACTATTTATCAAAAGTATAATTCGGTTTTCATTCCTCTTGTAGTTGCCTCTTACACAGACAGCTCAGATGATGAGTTATCCCCTAGAGACAAACAACAAACCGCTTCAAAAGGCAGCAGCGATTTTTGTGTCAAGAATATTAAGCAGGCTGAGTTTGGTCGACGTGAGGTTGAAATTGCTGAACAAGGTAACTGACAATTCAGTTGAAGATTTAGGATCACTAAGGCTCCTTATTTAGTGAGTGATGCAAGGAGCAAAGCAAGTGCAAAGGGCATTAACCCACAGCAACCATTTTTTTAAAATGTTTACTTTTGGTATTTTCAGTAGATTCTGGTTGGTTACTTATAGATAATATACTTTCATTTGTTTCTCTATTGTTCATTGAGGGGCACAGCTCTGAAGAATTTTGAGATGTAGGGTTATGCTGCTGCCTCTAGGAGAAATGAACACTAAGCAAATCAGTGTTAATTTTGACTTCAATTTCCGATTTAGTTTTAGTCCTAGTCTTTTGACTAAAATACCATTTTTAGTTTTAGCCATATTTTAGTCATCTGAATTGTTTTTAGTCTTGTCGACTAAATATCATAAGATTTTAGTTGACTAAATCTACAGTAGATTTAGTCTACTAAAATCCATTGGGTTTAGTTAAAGAGTAATTTTAAGAATTTCTGTAGAATGTCCGAACTCATTATATACTTTTAGAGTAAACATCTGTTAACCTGTTGTTACTTATGGTATTAAGGTGTTACTTATGGTATTAAGGTTTGAACATGCAATGTAGACACAGATTTAACTCTTGTGATATATAACATGTCTTTATCTTAAAATTAGATTAAACTAAGCCTGATAAACAATAATATTGAGTATTTTCAACAAAGGACCAGTAATTAGATATGCATTGATAACAACTTGCATATTACATTCTTCATTCTTTCAAGCAGAAGTGCAGCTCTAAAATATAAAAATGAAAAAGCTACTGTATATTGGCTGTAATGCCATTGCACATATTGCCTATTAGCCTCCTATTAGGCACAAAAAAGAAGCACAGCTCTGGGGGCAGCTCCTGCAGATGGCCACACCCCCATCCAAGGTAGCTCAGTTTGCCAAGCGTCAAGAAGTAAGAACCTATATTCCTTTGTACTTCAAAAGTGTTATCTTTTTTAAAAAGGATTTTATTAAATGAAAAAAATAAATAAAAAAATGGATGTCTCCTCCTATTGTCCTAGACTCACCAGTGTCTAAGCTGAATAAGACTACTGTGATTCTAGTCAAGAAAGCCCCTCCTTTCAAAGATCCAATACACAGGAAAGAGAGATCAGTAGTGAGATCTATGTACACAACTTTACATCCTCTTTTGGCCACAGTCCTTGTATCCCAAACGCTCTCACAGAGTGGCCCAAACTTTTGCATCAGGGACTGGAGAGTGAACATGTTTCTCATGTCTATGTGGAACTGGTGGCTCAATTAATTGTCTTCCATATGTGTAACGCTTCGCTGGATACTGGACCTCTTATTTCCAGAATTTCTTTTTTGGCTGTCATTCTTCACCATTTATTGTGGCTTAAATGCTGGTCAGCTGACAAGACTCCTAAGAAAACCGATTTACCATTGAAGGGTGATCATTTGTTTGGGGCGACGCTGGATGATGTAATAAAAAAATATCATGTGCGGTAAGAGCAAATTTTTACCACATCTTAAGAAAGGTAAAGAACCTGGGCGTAAACACGGCCCTTCCTTTTAGCCTCACAAACGTATTTTTCGCCCACACAGATACTCAGATGCAAGTCAAAATTCCAGCTTCTCCAGTGATCAGAAGAGGTCTTGGCAGTCTAGGTCCTCCAAGTCCGCTCAGAAGATTTATTCCACACGAGAGCTTTTCCCCATCTGCCCAGCTAAAATGGGGGGACACGTTCTCTGTTTGTGGACCTGTGGTTGTCTCAAATTTCAGACAGCTGGGTTTGCGAACTGGCTTTATCGCAATACAAAATAGAGTTTCATTCTCCTCCTCTAGCTCGCTTCTTTCATTTAAACCTCCAATTAACTCAGATTCACTTACATGATTTATGGTCAGCTGTAAGGAATCTGGTTCAAATGGGAATCATTGAATTTTTCTAATGGTAGGATTGGGACAAAGGATATTATTCAGATTTTTTCACATGTCCAAAAAAGATGGAATTCGTCGGATTTTGGATCTCAAAGCCCTGAACATCTTTGTCAAGGTCTGCAAGTTCAAATGGAGTCTACCTGCTCAGTGATCGCTACTCTTCATCAGGGGGATTTCCTGTTGTCCGTAGACATTAAGGATACTTACCTCCATGTTCTGATTTGTCAGGCTCATCGGCGTTTCCTACACTTCATGGTGGGGGAGGGCAATTTTCAATTTGTGACCCTTCTGTTTGACCTTGTCTAAGCCTCACGGGTATTTACCAAAGTTTTGCCACCGGTCCTTGCCTTTTTGAGACAGCTGGGTATATTGGTGGTGGCTTACTTGGACAACTTCCTTTTTTCAGGCAGATTCTCAGTCAGATCTGGAAATGAATCTTCTGATCACCATGCGTACTGTAGAGGAGTTTGTTTGGATCCTGAATTTCAGAAAATTGTCCTTGATTCCATCCCTTCACCTGTAGTGTCTGAGACTGATCCTGGACATGTATCAGGCCACGTTTTTTCTTCCTCTGGAAAAGATTCACAGGCTTCGGCTTAAAATTCAGGCACTGCTTCTTTGCAAATGGGTAATGATTCGCACCTATATGAGAGTTATGTATCTAATTGTTTGCCTCGTTTGAGGCAGTACCATGTGCGCGATACCATACTCTGATTCTGTAGAGAGAGATTCTTCAACAATGGGACAAGTCACCCTCTTCACTGGACAGACAAATGCAGATAAACGGGACAGCCGAAGCTAGCTTGGCTTGATTGCTCAGTTCACCTGCTCTGATGAACTGGAGGTTGCGTGCGATTAAACTCTCTTTTACATTGCATGGCTCTACTATGGGGACACCCGGGCAGGATTCAGTCCACTGCGGTCGCATATGTCAGTCATCAACGAGGTATGAGGAGCCTAGCCAGAGCTCAGTACAGGGTTCTGACATTCTTTATTGGGCAGAAACATGTGTACCAGCTCTGTCTGCTGTTTACATTCCAGGAGTAGTCAATTGACAGGCAGATTACCTGTTGTCAATTCTTAAATCAAGGAGAATGGGCTCTACATCCAGAAGTTTTTCTTTTGATTTGTCAGAAATGGGGGACTCCAGCCGTGGATCTTCTGGCCTCCTGATTCAATCAGAAGGTGCAGAACTGGATGCGACACATGCCTTGGTGGCTCCGTGGGACAGGTAGAATCTCATTTATGCCTTTCCTCCCTTAAAACTTCTTCCATGTTGAGTAGAACTCAAAGGGATTCTGGTGGCTCCTGCATGGCCTTGATGCCCTTGGTAAACAGATGTGGTAGGCTAGTTGTAGACATCCCCTGTTGACTTCCTCTGCGACCGGACTTTTGTCCCAAGGTCCCATCTTATATCCTGTTTTAGTTTCTGGCTTTAATGGTATGGCTAATAAAAGCCAGATGCTAAGAGATAGGGGCTTGTCTGAATCTGTGATCCCTGCGATGCTTAAAGCATTTAAGTCTACCTCTCAGAAATTATATTCTCGAACCTGGAAAGCTTGCATTTCTTGGTGTGAGGGGCTTAGTATTTCTCCTCGTGCCTTTTCAGTTGCTCAGATTTTAGCCTTTTCTTGACATTAAAGGTCAGGTTTTGGCATTGGCAATCTTTTGCCAGCGTCTGTTAGCCTTGAATTCCTTGGTTTGTACTAGAGATGCACCGTTACCTGTACTAGCATTGGTATCGATGCAGATACTAGGCATTTTTACAAGTACTTTAAAATTTTAAACACAAGCTGATTGATGGGGACCTCGCGACGACTGTTTACAGCGCTGGTCCGGCCGCATATCTGCTCCCCACACGCAGCCCTGGTGAGCAACACAAGAGTATGTGGCTTCATATTCTGCATTGCTGTATAATATATTGCTTGGATTTGTAGTCCTCTATAGCTTATGATATTCTGCATTGCTATATAATGTATTGCTGAGATTTGTAGTCCTCTATATCTGGTGGTATTCTGCTTTGCTGTATAATGTATTGCTGGGATTGGCAGTCCTTCTACAGCTTGGAGTCAGTGGCAGAACTAGCAGGGTTGCAGCTGTGACTGGGCCCTGGCGCTCCATCGCTGTCCTAAAATCATGAGTCTGTATTTATTTAGAAAAACTGTCACATGACACAATAAAGGTATTAGAGCTGCAGCTAACGATTATTTTCATTATCGATTAGTTAGCCGATTATTCAGTTCGATTAATCGGATAAAATACATTTTAAAAATTGGCTCCAGTGATGGGACTACTAGTTTGTATTGAGATTGCAGTCCATCACAGGAGCAAGCTTGGAGTGGTGGAAGTAAAAAAGAAAAATGAAAAAAAAAAGTGTGGTGTGCAATATAGTGAAATGAGAAGTGTAAAATTATACAGCAATGAATGCAACACTTCTTCTGCCCTCGTCCCTGTGCCGATCGTGGATGTGGGCGGGTGGTGCGGCGGGTGGAGCGTGGATGCGGGCGGGTCTGGCAGCGGCGAGCGTGAGGTGGGGAGGAGCTGCGGCGCGCAGCGTGTGTGGAGCTGTGAACAGGGCGAACTAATCGGAAGCCGGTTAATCGATGATTGAAAAAGTTGACAACTTTTTCAAGCATCGATTATAATCGATTATGTCGATTTTAGTTGTTGCAGCCCTACAAGGTATCAGTAATTGGTATCTGCGAGAACTTTGAAGAATAGTTTTGGTACTTGGTCTTAAAAAAATGGTATCGGTGCATCCATAGTTTTTACCTTTTTATTGAACGCGTTTTACATACATGCTTCTGCGGATGTTTCCTTTGGTCGCAAAGTTTTAAAGGCGACTGCTTAGTTTGTGTGAGCCGGAGTTTTTTATTATTCCCGCCCTCGGTGGACACTGCTTTTGAGACGTCTCATTGATAGAGAGATCAATGAACAAAAGAGAAAATAGGATTTTTATGTACTCACTGTAAAATCAATTTCTCTGCATTCATTGGAGGACACAGCACCCTCCCTTCTTTGGGTCTTTTTGTGCCTTAGTTCTACTCCTCTGTGACCAACTGAGCTGCTCTGGATGCGGGTGTGGCCACCAGCAGGAGCCACCCCCAATGCCTTCTTTTTTTTGTGCCTAGGGTCCTACTCCTGCAAGTACCAATGCAGAGAGCAAGATCTAGTCAAGTATCCTTCAATGTACACAGAGAAAAGGATTTTACAGTGAGTGCAAAAAAATCCTACGTTAAATTTTTTTATGTACATGGAAGGTTTATTTGCATTGGTGTGAATTCTTAGGGTTTTCCACACTGCTCTTCTATAGTGCAAGTTTTGTTTTTTACTTCATCTCGGGGTAGATCATTGTTTAGCTCTAAGTACCATAAGGGGTCAGACATCTGCTCATACTTTTAGCAGTTAGTACTTCTTGGACATTTCAAAATCAAACTTCTGTTATTAAAAATTGCAAGGCTGCAACTTGGTCTTCTGTTCACGCTCTTGCAAAGTTTTATAAAATTGCTGTTTTTTCCTCCTCTAAAGCTAGTTTTGGCAGAAATATTTTTCAGGCAGCTGTTTAAGAATACTTTGACAGTGCATTATTTGGCTGAGCTAGTGCTTTAGTTACTGTGGTGCCTGCCTCTCAGTTTTGGACTGCTTTTGAACATCCCTGCATCTCAGAATTCTTCAGAGCTGTGTCCCTCAATGGACGATGTAGAGAAAATAGGATTTAGTTCTTACCGTAAAATCCTTTTCTTGAAGTCCATTGAGTGACACAGCTCCCTCCTCTTAAAGGAGAACTATGGGGTCAGGGCTTTTCACCATAGTTCTCCTTAGGGTAACGAGAGGACACAAACTAGCGTCCTCCCTTCACCCTAGGCTCAGTATACCGCGAGCTACAGCTACAGCTTGCGGTATACTGAGACGCCGGAGCGGATACTGACATCGATGTAGAGATCCGCCGAGCTGCGTGAGTGACAGCTGGCTCTGGCTATCTAGAGGCAGAGCCAGCTGTACCCGCTCCCTCCCCCGTCTGTTCCGCCCGTCAGCGCTGGCGGATCGGAGCGGGGAGAGGGGAATCCAGCCCCCCCACTGTCACGGCAGAGAGCCGTGACAGGATCGAGAGGTGAGCGAACCCGATATGTGTTCGCTCACCTCCCGATCTACTGAGCCGACCTGTGACAGTCTCATTGTCACAGGTCGGCTAGAACTATGAGGTGAGTGAAAAGCACCCGCCTCATAGTTCTCCTTTTAAGTTCCTCTGTACTACTTGCTACAATTTGCAGGTCTGAGGTGGGAGGGATCATGGCCTTAAAGTGACAGGCTTTTATTTGCCTAGCGTCCATTTTTTCCTAGAGGCAGCAGCATAACTCTACGTCTCAAAATTCTTTGGAGCTGTGTCGCTCAGTGGACTCTGAGAAAAGGATTTCACAGTAAGCACAAAAATGCACCGTTTATTGAACAAGTTTGTTTGTTGCCTAGAGTGATAGGCTAAAGGGTTATTTGAAGCTAGCATTCTGTTCATTTTTGTGTTTTTTTTTTCATTGCATCCAGAAATGACAGCTCTGATTTCCTTAAGGAAGAGAGCACAGGGAGAAAAGCCTCTAGCAGGAGCCAGGATTGTGGGATGCACACACATTACAGCTCAAATTGGGGTTAGTATGTAACATTAAACGTCTTACAATAACCTTTTATTATTTTATGTGGTATTGAATGTGTTGAGTGAAATGGAAATACAAATGAAATGCAATGAGGAGAATGTATCAAAGCTAGAGCAGACAGAATGTGGAGAAGTTGCCCATGGCAACCAATCAGCTTCAGTCTTTAATTTTCAAAGCTTAACTGAACAAACTAAAGGGACAAGCTGATTGGTTACTATGAGCAACTGCTCCAGTTTAAAAAAACATATTTCCCCATTGGGGGAATTTATCAAAACTGGAGCAGACCAAATCTGGAGCAGTTGCCCATAGTAACTGATCCACATTTCTCTTCACTTTGTTCAGTTAAGCATTGAAAATAAAAGCTGATTGGTTGCCATGCACACACATGCTCCAGATTTTGTCTCCCCCAGTTTTGATAAATCCTGACCGTGCGGAATCGTGCACGATTGCCGCACGGTGAGGTGTCGCCTTGGGAATTGGCCTAAATGGGAATTGGAGCAGTGATATTTTTCTTCCTCTGAAGTGCCTTGTTCCCGGTTACCTTTTTACTCCTGTCTAACCCTGCTTTTTCATGTTTCCCCTTCTCTATTTGTACATGGGTAGTTGGTTACTTTTTCACTTTTGTATAGGTTGTGTATAGATTGCTATATTTTAGTGCTATACCACTTGTGTTTTTAATAAATTGTATTTCTTCACTTAGGCTTAAGTCTGGTGTCCTCTGTGTTTACAGTCCTGGCCAAAAGGTTTGACAATGACTCAAATATTAATTTTCACAAAGTCTGCTGCTTCGGTTTGTATGATGGCAATTTGCATATACTCCAAAATGTTATGAAGAGTGATCAGATCAATTGCAATTAATTGCAAAGTCCCTCTTTGCCATGAAAATGAACTTAATCCCCCAAAAAAACATTTCCACTGCATTTCAGCTCTGCCACAAAAGGACCAGCTGACCTCATATCAGTGATTCTCTCATTAACACAGCTGTCAGTGTTGATGAGGACAAGGCTGGAGAACACTCTGTTATCCTGATTGAGTTAGAATATAGCTGCCCACATACCTTGCGATCATTGGACGAAACTTTTCGTCTGATGATCGAACCGTCGTAGGATTTTCGTACAGCGGCCCCATCCTGTCTTGACCATCGCACAGTTCAAGCAGCAGTAATTCAAGAAAAACACCTGGATGTTTGCGCATGAGCAGTGTAAATCGTACGAATCGTACAAACGCCACCAAGCTTGCGAAAATCGCATGATCGACCAAAGTTTTCTAACCTGTTGGTTAGTCAAAAGTCGATCGATTGTACAGAATTTGCGGTTGTACACTGCCCATCAATCTTACGAATATCGGACAGACTGTTTGGGGCATCCGGAAAATACCTTGTCCGGAGAAGAAAAGGTGAGCACTACCATCAGTCCTGTGTCATGCCAACATTAAAGCATCATGAGACCATTCATGTGTGGGGTTGCTTCTCAATTTTGCCTAAGAACACAGCCATGAATAAAGAATGGTACAAAAACATCCTCCAAGAGCAACAAGAACAGTTTGGTGAGGAACAATGCCTTTTCCAGCATGGTGGAGCACCTTGCCATAAGGCAAAGGTGATCACTAAGTGGCTTGGGGGAGAAAACATTGAAATTTTGGGTCCATAGCCAGGAAACTCCCCAGACATTAATCCCATTGAGAACTTGTGGTCAATCCTCGAGGCGGGTGAACAAAAAAAACGCCACAAATTCTGACAAAACTCCAAGCATTGATTATGCAAGAATGGGCTGCCTTCAGTCAGGACGTGGCCCAGAAGTTGATTGACAGCATGACAGAGCGAATTGCAGAGGTCTTGAATAAAAATGGTCAACACTGCAAATATTGACTCTTTGCATAAACTTAATGTAATTGTCAATAAAAACCTTTTGACACTTATGAAATGCTTGTAATTATACTTCAGTATACCAGAGTAACATTTGACAAGAAGATCCTAAAACACTGAAGCAGCAGACTTTATGAAAATTAATATTTGTGTCATTCTGAAAACCTTTGGCCAAGACTACACATTTCTTGATCATACATCACAAAACACAGAGCGTTAAATCTTGAATTGATGGGTTATGCAGTTGCCTTCAGGTGATTGGACACTGGCAAATCAAAGCTGTAAGGACAGCCCCGTATAACTCCTCCCACTTCCAGCCTGCCCCAGTTTTTTTGCTAGTGTTCTTGAGTGATGGACACCTTCTCCCTGCTCTGAGAGAAGTGCATCCTTTTTATTTTTCTACTGAAGACGCTCCTAGCAAGTTACTCTAAATTCTTCTACCAGCCACTGCAGCACTTAACAACAGCTATCCGCATCAGATTTCTCCTCGGCTAAGCCTTGAACCATACTTGGAGGATCCAAGTATGGTCCAAGGCTTTGCTGAAAAGGATGCTGGAAAGATAATGCGGAGCTGGTCTGTAATGTGCTTAGGGTGCTAGAACCTGCATGGGGCATTTGACTTGCCACTCATGCAGCACGTGTAGCTGCTGCAAGGTTCTTAAGCGGTCCAGGGACATGGTCCGTTGCAGTGAAGCCCTGTCCCTGAAGACCCCCTTTGGGGGAGTATGCCCACCAGGAAGGCGAAGACTAGATGTCTCCTTTTTAAGTGATTGGGCTGCCGAGTCAGCCAACACTGAGTCATTGTCAGGGGCTTGTCCTTGTTCAGGTACCCAGTTTATCCTCTTTGCCCCTGTGGGTCAATTTGGGGATTCACCTCCACAGCATTGAGTACTGTGGTCAAAACTCTCAGGTAGTTGTGGATTATACTGAAAACCGAAGCGCACAGCTCACCCCTATCATGCCCCTCTCGCAATCCACATTCGGTGCATGGATGACTCTCTTCCAGAGTAATAGGCTCAAAAACTGAGGAACTAGCACACAATGATCTTCCAAAGAAATTCAAACTTTATTCCACATGCATCTATATAAAGCACAACCAGCGTTTCTGCCTGACTCAGCCTTAATCGTGGCGTGCTATTTTAGTGGGGTTGGTGTAAGTTCACAACCAGCTATGACTAAGGCCGAGTAAGGCAGAAACGTGTCAGCAGTTGTGCTTTGTATAGATGCATGTGGAATAAAGTTTGAATTTCTTTGGAAGATCATTGTGTGCTGGTTCCACACTAGTTGTGGATTATAGGCGTGGGGCGATGTGGGTGACAGGCTCTATGGGTCTCACAGTCTGTGAGGGGAGACAGAAAAGTTGTTCTGTGGAGGGTTATGTGCCCCCCTCTCTAACCCCCACCCCCTCAGGGTCCTCCTCGGCACCCTCCAGGGTACCCTACTCTACCCTCTTCAACAAGTTTACCACTGTAATGGCAGAATTTATTGGGAATGTGGCTGCACTCTTAGTGTCCTCAGACCACTGGGGATGAGAATCCCCCTCTGATCTTTCTCGGTCTGCTTGTGTGCAACCTGATGTTGGCACCATGGCAAGAAGACCCTCCGTATGGTCAATGGGGCTCCTGCCACTCTAAAATGTTTTCCTGCAGCCTTGCATTACTGTGTAGGTGGGCTGGCATATATCCATAGACAAATTTCCAGGATGCGTCTTCTGTCTGTTCATATGTGATGGATTATGTGGCTAAAATGCTGATCTGAAGAGTTTTCTTGCAGGAAGTACATTGAATACATACCCTTTACTGGGAAACTCCTATTTCGTGTATCCTTGGATATGTATATCAAGGAAGTCATGGGGGCATGAGCAGAGCAAGAAAGTGCAAGCTAAATCCTCTGTTCCCTACTTTAAGAAGGATTATTTTCGTGCGTTCCAAGCTTCGAAGGCCTCTTCAGTTTATAGGTGTGCCTCCACTTTCTGAAGTGGGGTGATGTATTTCAGCCTCCTGGACCATTCCCAATGCCTGGGTCCAGAGTGTTGTAACTAAGGGTTACAAGCTGGAGTTTTGCTTGTTGCTTCCTTCTCGCTTTCTGCTTTCTAACTTATCAAGATCACCCCAAAGACAGTTGGATCTTCTTGCTGCTTTAGGTCAGCTCCTTTCTTAGGGGATCATAGTACCTGTACTGGAAGAAGAACAGTTATAGGGATTTTGCTCAAACCTGTTTACCGTCTCCAAAGCAAAGGGAGAAGCTGGGAGTCCGCCCTATTCCCCAACTAAAGATCTTGAAATAGGCCCCTGAGCCTTACTTCACTTTCTACCACTATCTGGTATCAGTGGACAACAAGGATGCATATTAGCACATGCCCATTTTATTCTGCCCTTCAACATTTTGTTGTGGGCAGACAACCCTACCAATTTGTTGCTATTTGATTTGGCCCGCTACTGCACCTCAGGTCTTCATCAAGATACTGTCCCCTGTGTTGGCTATACTTCGGTTTCAGGGGATCTCTGTAGTGGAGTACCTGGTCCTTTGTTCATACCTTTGCAAAGTTTTACTAGGTGGATATTCAGGCCTCTGCAGATGCTAGCTTTGGCCGTAAGGTTCTTCAGGCGACTGATTGGCGGACTTCCTCGTCTTATGGTTCCCTGTTGCAGTTTATTGTTGTTATTTTCGCAGGCCTGTTAGCCATTGGTTACTGTGTTGCCTGCTCCTCTGTTGGACTGCGTTTGGATGCCCCATCCATTCGAGATTTAACTCTCTGTGACCTGTGATGCATGATCAAAAAAACAGGATTTTTCTTACCTGTAAAATTTGTTTCTTGGAGTACATCATAGGGTACAGGTGCCTCCCCTCTGGTTTCTTTGAACCAATTTTGTACTGCTTGCTGCAAACCCGAGGCAGGCTGGGAGTGGGAGGAGTTTTACAGGGCTGCCCTAATAGCCAAGGGACCTGAAGGTAGCTGCATAACCCACCCATTCAAAATGTAACTCCCTTTGTCCTGTAATGTACTACAAGAAGTGGATTTTACAGGCAAGACATAATCCTGTTATCTTGTCACACTAGCACTGTAGTCTAGTGCTCAACAGTAACTTTTGAAAAGTTGGTGTTAAAGTGTGTGCCTTCACCTGCATGGGAGGTATGTCAGGAAAAAAAGCCTTTGCTGACAAAAAAGAATATTGGAGCAAAACTACAGTTTAAAAAAAGTTAAAAGCAGGTTTCTGCATTTTTATTCTGTTTAGCATTGTGATTGACTTTGTGAAAAAAATTATGCATGCTACTTTATTCAGTATCATTCCTTCAAGATTGTGAAGAATACATCATCCTCTGATGTTCATTCTGATACATACTCATTTACTTATATATATTTATATATTACAGGTGCTTATTGAGACTCTATGTGCCCTTGGAGCCCAATGTCGTTGGTGTGCTTGCAATATCTACTCCACCCAGAATGAAGTTGCAGCTGCCTTGGCTGAATCAGGTGAGTAAGTTTGGTTCTGCATACTGGGTTATTTTCAAACTGTAGAACTTGATAAATTGTTTGCTATGCATGTGCAAGCATTGAATTTGGCACAGATATATTTTATGATTATTTTGTGTTTATTTTTGTTACGATAATAGATTTTTCAAAGCGATTATTGGTAGGATACTGTAGTTTTTGTCATGTTGACTCTTTTCACCATGATGCATGTTTGAAGCTAATCTTTTGCCAGAGACCTGCCACCACTAGGGTTTAGGGGCGAACAGTTAAGCTTAAGGGTTAAATCTAGGTTAAGTTTAATGGCTAATAATTGGGTAGAGATTGTTAGGTTTTACTGATACCCTTTGAGTTTGGATAACACAAAATAAACCCAATCACGAAAATCTCATAATATTTAACCTGTTGAAGTAATTTCGAAAAGTCATTTTCAATCATTTGTAATCTGCAGAATGTATCAAAATAATACTGGTGATCTTGCCCTGACAGTCCTTGCCAGGCACTTTGGGTTATAGGGTGACAATGCTCGATCCCTTTGTCCCACATGGGCTCCTGTGCTACAAGGGATTCCGATGGAGACTGCAAGTGGCTGGTTCAACACCCATAACTCAGACATGGTCCACTGTTATAACCATCAGAAAACCCTCCCTCTCTGACTTCAAGCAAGAGTTTGAAAATATTGCTTGATCTAGTCTCTTTATATCCGGAACCACGTATCCACAGCAATAGCTTTTGGAGGCAATATCTTGTCCCCACTGAACTGAATATTGCAGGGCTAGCCTGGAATGTGACCTTTGGGAGGTGTACTGTGTTAGTTAGCCACAGTATTCACTGGATTGGGATTGACCGTTTCACTAAGCAGCATATGTTCACTTTTCAGACTTTAGAGGAAATGTATTAATCTCGTATTGTGTACCTAATTTTCACTGTTGTTCACTTATATGTATGTGATTGTTTGTTTATCTTGATTTATATTGTTATAATTTCAAGCGCAGCAACTGCATTTATTTACATTGGATATAGGTAGTATACTATTAGTGCTCACAGCAAGGTATGTTTATTGACGCGAGGCAGACTAGTCTTTTTTCTTTTGCTCTATAATTCTGCCTCAATGTTTAGGGTCTGTTAAAAAAAAAAACCCAAAAAAACCCTCACACGTATTAGCAAATAATTTGTTCAGCAGATTCAGAATAGGAAGAATGTTGCCTAAGCTTGTGTATTTGTTTGTTTTACCAGAGATTTATCAAGCCTTTGTGAAACACTCTGTAAAAGAACCATGTTTATCAATTGATGCGCATGCTGCTTGTTTATGCAAGACATTTTTACAGATCTAACTTGCATTTCTTTGCTCCTTGGTAGGTGTTGCAGTCTTTGCATGGAAAGGTGAATCAGAAGACGATTTCTGGTGGTGTATCGATCGATGTGTCAATGGAAATAGTGATTGGCAGGCAAACATGGTATGTCCAAGTTAGCGGTTCTTGTTTACATTATAAATGTTAATTATGAGCAGTGTTGCACACTGTAAACACTGTGTACGTTCAAATGTTTGATAGTTCTGTCACTATAGCTTACCAATTAAAGAAAACTTAAAGGACTCCAGGATTTTTTTTGTATTAACCCTTGCAGTGGGGCTACCCCTGCACTGCAAGGGTTAAGTGCTTGTTTGTGCCTAGGTTAAAAAAAAAGTTATACTCACCCAATGCTCTGAGCTGGCTTCTTCTTAGACTGGTCCTTCAAGAGTCTCTCCTCCTCCTCTGCAGCGGTCTAAGGCCCTGTAAATCATCACGTCTATACACTGTGTATAGATGTGAGGACACCGAGGAGGATTCCAGTGCTGCTGAGGAGGAGGAGACAGGAAGGCGGGAGCGCTGTGACAGCTGGCAGGTTCAGAACTTCGGGTTAGTATATCTTTGTTGTTTTTCTCCCTAGACACAAACGAGCACTTAACCCTTGCAGCGCAGGGGTAGCCCCATTGCAAGTTTTCCTTGAGTTTTTCTTTATGGGAAACATGAAGTCTGCTTTGTTGACTTCTTCTGCAAATGCTTGTTGCTTGGCTGTAAAATTACACTTTTTCTCCACAATGTACTGAAAAACATACCATCTAAATGTTTACAAGTGATGGGCTCACACTAAAGTGGACGTGAAATTAAATCTGACAGATTTGGAGTGCTTTTGCAAGGAAGAGTGGGCAAAGATTCCCAAGGCAAGATGTGCCATGCAAAAACTGTGCATCACCAAAACTGTGCATCACCAAAAGGACACTATATTAACAGTAAAGCATGTTGGTGTCGGCATAATACTGTAAATGACGGGAGTCGGACGTCGGGGCTGTTTTTCTTCAGCTGGAACTGGTGGTTTTTCAAGGTGGGGGGACTTAGGAGTATTTCCGAATGGCACAAAACCTTCAGACCTGCTAAAAAGCTGAAGATGAAAAGGAATTTCACAAGGAAGATTGGGCAAAGATTCCCAAGGCAAGATGATGATAGACTCCTACTTCAAAAGACTGAATGCTGCCACTCGAGCGTGATCTGACATGTTCTATCTTGCACTCGCCTAGGTCGCAGGCCAGTTGACTTAGTCCTTACTGAGTAACACGTGTGTGCGTTGCGCTGTTGGTGGAGATTGCAGAGGATTAAGATCAAATTTTGCGTGCAAATTGGCAAAAGTGCAAGTGAAACTTTAGCTCTGTTACAACAGGCTTATGGTGCATATTCCATGAAGAAATCAAGTGTTTATGAATGGCATAGGCAGCTTAAGGAGGGGCGGGAAGATGTCCACGATGATGCCAGCAGTGGGCAGCCAAAAACGCAAAGGACGGATGCAAATGTGGACAGAGTGTGATCCCTCATAAGCTCAGATCGAAGATTGATGGTGGCAGAATAATTGAACATGAACAGGGAAACAGTGTGGCAGATTCTAACAGAGGATTTGGGAATGAGAAAGATAAAGAGAGCCTCTGTTGTTGTGTTGTTGTGTATTTTGTGAGACTACTATGTATATGGAAAATGCCTGTACATTAAAGGAGAACTATGAGGTGAGTGCTTTTCACTCACCTCATAGTTCTTGCCGACCTGTGACAATGAGTGACAACTGACTGTCACAGGTCAGCTTAGTAGATCGGGAGGTGAGCGAACCCCTACCGGCGTTCGCTCACCTCTCGCCCCTGTCACAGCTCTCTGCCGTGACGGGGGAGTGGCTGGATTCCCACCTCCCTGCTCCGATCCTTCAGCGCTGACTGGCGGAACGGACAGGGGAGGGGGCGGGTACAGCCGGCTCTGCCTCTAGATATGCAGAGCCAGCTGTCACTCGCTAGTTTGTGTCCTCCCGTTACCCTAAGGAGAACTATGGGGAAAAGCCCTAACCACATAGTTCTCCTTTAATAATTGTATCAGGTTTATACTTTATATTGGGGAAAAAGAAAGATGAGAAGTTGGCTATTTTGATGTGAAACCAAGCTTTTGCTAAAAGAAATAATAAAGCTTCTTGCAGCAAAAAATAGGATGTTTTTTTTTTTTTTTACAAAATTGGGTTATGTTATTGCTTTCTAACACATGTATAGAAAGTAACAACTGTTGTCATAGTGACACTAGGCAAAACTACTGCCAGGGTAATAAACCTTCTGTTGACACAGAGTAGTTGGCAAAATGATACTGGATTGACATTGCAGAATAAGGTGGCCGAATGGAACAGGGGATACCCTCTAGGGCATATAATACTCCTGTATGAGTAATCAGGGAATATAGCTGGCTTAGTGTAACTTCACCCATAGCAGTACCGGTTCCCTCAGGGCAAACAGGCCTATCAGTTGCCCCTAAGACTTATACACAATGCTATGTTCACTGGCACAGTTACAGGAGGCTGAGCAAGGTAGAATATAGGGTACCCATAGTATAGGGAGCTGCAGATGTCTGCAACGGATGACTGGATGACTGCTCCCCCCCCCAAAGTTTAACAGTATTAACGACATTGGGACAGAATTTGCATGCATCCACATCCGAATTTTCGTTATCAAAATTAGCATAAGTTTGAATTCATTATTGGTTTCATTTGGACATTAGGAAGCATTCAAATGTCTGAAAATGCCAATATTTATCCAAATGTCAGAGAACGAATGCACATGTCTAGTATATAGTCCAATTTCAGAAAGCTTTACACTGTTGACGTGTGGAAACTTATAACCACTGCTGCAGATATTCCTGTACCTACTGAGGTTTCAGATGTTAGTGCATGAGGATATGTGAGCTTTTTTTCTTCCAATGTTTCTATGTAAGTTGACACAAATCGTATTCTTCATCTTCAAAATAGTATGCAAAAAGCGAAAACCCGCTGACACTGAAATCCCATAAGTGGAGCTCTCCAATAAACAAGTATTCAAGGTAAAGTTTAGCAAAAAGTTTTAATTAAACATATATCACCTCACACATAACATTTAAAACCACATGTAGCTTCCCTATGATGACCCAAATATAGGACAGAGTGATCAGGAGTAAAGCAAGGGTTAAAGTGCCCGCAGAATAAAGCAACAGTCAACAGTCACTGGTATAAACACTCAGTTGTGGCGCAATGGATACAGTTGTATCAGCAATGATGGAATTACTCACTCATTCAATTGGCCACAAGAAAGAGAGTCCCCATTTGCATGTTGGATGTCCTGATGGTGTTTTAAAAAAAATATATATATATTTGTAATCCAAGTGGTTTTTCTTTCAAAGGTTGACCAAGACCGGCATCACCGTACACTTATGCAGAGGATAGCCCGGTAGTTCCCCCTGTGAGTGCGGCCACACAATGGGACAGTGGTAAACTGTGTTCCACGGGCAAAATATCCCATAAAGTGCTCGATCCAAAGCCCGGCTGCTACTGGAGAAATATACACGAGTGAGAACTCCACTCAATCCAGTGTGCACCTTTTAGGGGCTTTTTGCATACGATTTTGTGAAACCCAGGGGCTCTCTCCATAATAATTTATCTATTATATCTTTTTGCGTTACTCCTTTTTCCCCCGTCTTTGTAGATATTAATAATCTTCAAAATACCTTATTTATATTCTAGATCCTTGATGATGGCGGGGATTTAACTCATTGGGTTTACAAGAAATATCCTAATGTTTATAAAAAGATTCGGGGCGTTGTGGAGGAAAGTGTGACTGGAGTGCACAGGTCAGTAAGGTTTGGAGTCTGCAATATATGATTACATTTTTGCTTTGGTTTTACTACTACATACAGTTTAGAAGCACAAAGAAAGGCTTCATTCACACCTCAGCATCAGCATTTTTAGGCTTTTTATCAGGCTTTTTATTGTGTGTGTTTTAAGCATTTTTTTAAAATCGTTTTTATGCACATTTGTAAAGCATTATTAATGTGTTTTTTAGGCATATTCAGCTTTAAGCGTGTTTACAAACAGGAGAGAAACGCAAATATAAGCTTAAGGGTACGTTCACACTAGATGCAGTGCGTTCCGGTCCGACTCTGGCCGGAACGCACTGCATCGCATTGCGGCCGGCTCTCTTTTTTGTGGGGCAGGAGAGAGCGTGGCGGGCCATTGAAGTGAATGGCACCGTAGCCACGCCCTCTGTCCGCAATGCGATCGCCCGCACGGGATCGCAAGGCATATTGTGCCTGCAGTTCGGTGCGGTGCGATCAAAATAGTGCTTGCAACAGATTACTTTGTAAAGAAAGTGGACTTTCTCAATGGACCCACCTATTTTTCACTTTACAGGGCTACTACTATCCCAGTTAAGGATTCTCCCTCCTTTTTCCTGTGGAAAAAAAGCTAGATATCCGATACAAAAGCTAGTATCTGCCGATACTGGGCATTTTCCCAAGCACTCGTACTCGTGAAAAAGCCTTGATACTAAAAGCTGATACTGGCCCTTGAATTTTTTAATCTATATTATACCTGCAATTTAGTGTCGTTTTCTGTTTACTAAAATAACTTCTCTGTCATGGTTCAGCTTCACTTAAAATCTATTGTTAAGTTTGTGAACTTTTGAAACTTTCTTGGTATAGATTCACTTATTTCATTTAGCTATAACTGCATACATAAACTATTTTTATCTTCTGCTACTCTACAGGCTATATCAATTATCCAAGGCTGGTAAGCTTTGTGTCCCTGCCATGAATGTGAATGACTCTGTAACCAAGCAGAAATTTGACAACTTGTACTGCTGTCGAGAGTCTATATTGGATGGGTAAGGAACATTTTACATTTTTTGCACAGATTAAAGGTTAAAATTATCTTTTGGAGGGAAAAAACGTATAATTTGTACCATGTCATAGGGACAGGTGAATTATGCTGCAGCTAAAGAAATGTGTGCATATCTGTATTATAAAGCAAAAAAGCACATAGTAAAATGCATGCTTACCACCTGTACATATTCATAAAATTACCAAAACATTTTTGTGCTGCGCACCACAGTGTGGCGAATAATGATTTGATCCCCTGCAGATTTTGTAAGTTTGCCGACTTACAAAGAAATGAAAGGTCTATCATTTTTATCATAGGTGCATTTTAAATGATGGAGCCAGAATATCAACCACAAATCCAGAAAAACCACATGATACAAATGTAATAAATTTGAGTTTCAGTTCAGTGAGTAAAATAAGCATTTGATCCCGTACCAACCAACAATAATTCTGGCTCCCACAGACTGGCTATGTGGTACACAAATTAGTCCTGTCAATTTTAAGAAGGTGCTCCTAACGACAACTAGTTATGTAAAAGTGTCTTTCAGCATGACAATTACCAAAAAACATACCGCCAAGGCAACAAAGCAGTGGAGATGAAGCACATTACGGCCATGGAGTGGCCTAGCCAGTCTCCAGACCTTAATCCTGTAGAAAATGTATGGAGGGAGCTGAAACTTTGAGTTGCCAAGCGACAGCCAAGAAACCTTAAGGATTTAGAGACGATCTATAAAGAAGAGTGGACCAAAATCCCCCCTGAGATGTGTGCAAACCTGGTGACCACCAACAAGAAACGCCTTACCTCTGTGTTTGCCAACAAGGGTTTCTCCACCAAGTACTAAGTCATGTTTTGCTTGGGGAGCAAATACTTTTTTTACACACTGACTGCAACTCAATTTATAACATTTGTATCATGTGTTTCTTCTGGATTTTTGGTTAATCATTTAAAATACACCTATGATAAAAATTATAGACCCTTTATTTCTTTGTAAGTGGGCAAACTTACTAAATCTGCAGAGGATCAAATCATTATTTGCCACACTGTATGCCATTTTTGTTTTTTGACACTTTATTGAATGAGGGGTGTTCAGTGAGTACACGCACACCAGTTACCTTGAAAAAGGTCGGGGATATCCTAAACCAGTGGTTCTCAACCTGTGTAACCTCAGGACCCACATTTGTCCTTGGTCATTAAGTTGTGATCCAATTCGCACTTCAATGGAACGCACGGCATTGTAATACCGAGTGTTCCTGTGCGGGCGATTGAACTGTGGGCGGAGGTGCGTTTGGGGTGCCATTCAAATGAATGACAACACAATGCACCTCCCACACCGTAGTAGATGCGATTTCATGGTACGGTGCGTTAATCGCACAGGACTGTTCTATTAATGCATTGTACTACTGTGAACAGGCTCTCAAAAATACTGACAGACACACACAATCTCACACACACATATACACTTAATTTTATTTCAAGATCCACCCAGTCTCCCTACTTTACGAGAACTGGAGTGGATCCTCAGCCTGTGGGTTACTGTGCTGTGACAGAACTCCATCCATTTGTGCAATGCTTGTACAACCTCTTTGCATGCCTTGTAGAGGTGCTAGGAGCCAGAACGTGACGTCACTCGGGTCCAGGCACTTCTACAGGACTTGTGAGGGAGCTGTAAGCAATGCATGTATGGATGGAGCTCCCTCGTGGCCATAGCTCCAGCCCACCCCCACCTTAAGCTGACACTCGGCTGCTCGGTGTGAGAATGGACAGTGCTGCGCCCGGGTGAGGCTGAGAAGCTTCTCACCTAGAAAAGTGGAAGGCTCGTGGCGACCCACTGAACATGTCGTTGCGATCCACTGAACACGGGGTTGTGACCCACTTTTGGGTCACGACCCACCAGTTGAGAACCAAGGTCCTAAACCATTGTTCAGCCGTTGTCAAAGTACAATGGAAACAGCAGGGGATTTGTTCATCCACGCTGCTTAGCGTGAATGGAGGAATCTGTTTATAGTTTCTTCTTTTAGCCCTCAGGTTGAACGAAGAAAATATAACAGTGTATACCCTACATAAGCAGGACTTTTCAATCTTGGACTTAGCACAAAGAACAACCAAAAAAAAATAAAAAAAAGGTAAGCTGCACATTTCTCTCCCGTTCATTGAAGGACACAGGCAACAGATCGTAGATCCTGAATGGTAGGGTAATATCGCCACCTGCAGGAGAAGGACGCTAGGCACAAAACTAAAGACCAATTACAGCCTAGGGGCGGCCCCTGCCGGTGGCCAAACCCCCCACCTGCTGACAAGTCTCCAGTTTTTTGCCTAGCGTCAGGAGTAAGGAGCTAAAAAAATTTCTCTGGAGAATTTTTTTCCTTTCTTCCGTTTGACTGGATTTTCTTCTAGCAAATGTCCCCAGGGCGACAGGCTGGATGACTGTAGATCCTTGTAGTCTCCCCTGGGTGACCGACGAGCGCATGCAGACTCTGCTACGGTGAGGGGGTACGGCCCATCCTGGACCTCAAACGCTTGAACACCTTCGTGCGGGTCCGTCGGTTCCGGATGGAATCCATCCGGTCCGTGGTGGCATGGCTCCGTCAGGGGGATCTGCTGGCCTCCATCGATATCCGGGATGCATACCTTCATGTACCCATTTGCGAGTCT
>NW_017306544.1:249784-250931 GCF_000935625.1 Nanorana parkeri
ACTCACCGTAAAATCCTTTTCTCTCCGTTCATTGAAGGACACAGGCCCCGCCCTCTTTATGGGGTGTACACTCCTAACTGCTTGTTACTAAACTGGAGACTTGTCAGCAGGTGGGGGGTTTGGCCACCGGTAGGGGCCGCCCCTAGGCTGTAATTGGTCTTTAGTTTTGTGCCTAGCGTCCTCCTGCAGGTGGCGATATTACCCTACCATTCAGGATCTATGATCTGTTGCCTGTGTCCTTCAATGAACGGAGAGAAAAGGATTTTACGGTGAGTACAAAAATCCTATTTTTATTTTATTTTTTTAAGTTATGCTATGTGATTGGAAACATGTAACAAATATAAAATAGGTGTTATCACCATTTGGCTGAAAAAGTGAAAATACACTTTAATTTCCTTGGACAGGCATCCTCAACAATTTTTTGTGCAAGCCATAGTCATTTGAGTGATGGTAAAGTGCAAGAGTTAAAAAAAAAAAAATTTAAAACTTTTATTTATTCTTCAGTCTAAAAAGAAGCACAGATGTTATGTTCGGCGGAAAGCAGGTCGTAATCTGTGGCTATGGAGAGGCAAGTAACTTTAAAGTATAATAGGGTGCAATTAACCCCTTAAGGACCCTTTCGCTGCCGAGGCCTTTTTTTCGTTTTGTGCACATGTTCTAATCTACATTTTGAAAATTACTTCAAACCCCCTAACATTATATATTTTCTGAAAGGCAAGATCTTGTAGAATAAAATGTTTATGTTGCACGATATTAGCGCAACTTATTATCAAACCCCCAACATTTTGTGAAAAATGCACTTAAGTTCATTTTAAAATAGATACCCAACATGCCCAGGTTAAAAATTGTGTGCGTCCGTGAAACTGCAACAAAATTCAATACCCAAAAAAGTTCATAGGCGACACTTTAAAAGCCCCTACAGGTCATCAGTTTAGGGATATGCTTAAACACCCCTAGGCACACCCGAAGCATGTTTACATGAAGATGCGCACGCACACAGGGGACTTTTAACCATTTTGTTTCATTATTTTAATAATCATTTTATTTAATATAATTTTTTTAAACTCTTTTTTCCCCCCTTTAATTGCTATCACATGGGGGCTTACAAGCCCCCCATGTGATAGCATATAGATGGTGACACGGGGGG
>NW_017306544.1:251104-277471 GCF_000935625.1 Nanorana parkeri
CCCCCCCTTTTTATAAATGTAAGGTGGCTGCACGGGGGGGGGGGTACCCTAGTGATACCTTTCCACTTTACATAAGCTATTGAAATTGCAGATCGCTCTTTAATAGCTTATTGCTCGGCTCCAGTAGCCCAGCAATGACAGCTCAGGGACCAGAAGCGATGCAATGCGTGTCGCTACCGGTCCCATAGAGCGGGGAGGAGATCGATGAACGGAGGTTCGCCGCTCTCCTCTCCAGCTTCCTGTCACCACTCGACATGCTGGTCTCGGGCCCGCAAGACGGGCAGCGGAGCCCGGGAAACCCTTTACTGGCCCGCAGAAGCCATCTGGCGACATCTGAGTCACCATAATTGTTTCTATTGTAAAAGCAGACAGCCGGCTCTACAATTGTAAACGGACTCTGTTAAACAACTGTATTCATATTCTAATTTTTTTTATGTGTTGTTATGCAGGTTGGGAAAGGATGCAGTGCAGCTCTGAAGGCCCTAGGTGCTGTTGTGCATATCACAGAAATTGACCCAATCTGTGCACTACAAGCTTGGTAAGATGAAATTAATTACAGTTAGAATCACTTTAAAATATAATATTCTTGACAGAATAAATAATTCTATAGCACCATATGAATTTAGAAGTTTGTGATGCCACTTTTTCCCCTCTGGGGCTGATAAGAACTCCAAAGGGCAATCCACAATCTCTCACAAATGAATTACAGAAGCAGAGCTTGTGCCTTACCGCACTTGATCTTGAGTATAACTGGAATATACTAAAAACAACCAAATATAACCATCAGCAGAGCATATCAGCTCAATAAATACAATTGAGCACATAGAAGATCAGCAAATCCAACCACTACCATGCTACTCTGCCCTGTTAATAAAAAAGTTGGACTAGCCAAAGACCATAAAACATACTGTCTGTGCGAAGTTTAAATGACCATGCTCTCTTTACAAAAACCCCCAATAGTACACACTGCTTGCTTACACTGCAGGCTAAAAATATGCTTGTCTAATGATTTGAGTTGCCATTTTGGAAAGAACAGTTATATGGTTTCATGTGGATCTCTTGGTAGCCAGCAACACAGTCATCTGTAGGTGAGCATGAGAAAGGAAGCGATTTGTCTTCAAAACCCAGAAGGCAATAAGGTGGTAGAACTAAAAGATGTATCTTCAATATATATTGGTGTAGCAAGTAGGTAACACATCTTTCAAAGATTGTACACTGTAATGCTGAAAGTGGCAGGATCACTGCTGTTATAATTTGGCAGAAGTCTTAAATCTCTGATGAACTGATGCTGACAAAGGTTGGAAAATGTTTCTAAAGCTTAGTGATCTGAAACTCCACAGTTAAATAAAATCAATGCAGCTATATGAGACTTGCTGTAGTCTGTGTTTCTTCATTCTGTGCAGCTGTTTCTTTAAAATCTTCTGTGTCTGATGGAGTCTCCCTCCATGCAATCAGAAGCACAGGCAGCCCGATCTCTGTAGAAACGCTTCCTCTTTTGATTGACAGCGGCCCTGTGAGAGTCATCCTCATGTGTTAGTGCTTGCAGCTGTAGGAGGGTAATATTGGTGCAAGGTCAAAAGATAAGTTATTAAGAAAGTAAAATTGTTCACTTGCTAAGAAAAGTTTTTTTTTTTAAAGTCTATGAAAAAAAACAAACACCTAAAATGCTATTTAGATTACCTATCCTGCTTGTAATGGTTGGCTGTGCTTTTTTACTATGTAAAATGACCAATCAACCAAAATTCAACATGACATGGAAAAAAAAAGGCCTTGAGATTGCTCCACAGTTTATGTACATTTAAAATTAAAGTTTGTTAAAAAAAAAAGGATAAAAAATAAAAGAGCTAGTCTAGTGAGCGAAGATGAGAGCTCTATCAGACACAGCAAGAGAATGAAGTCACCTTCAGAACAGAAGTCCCGACCAGCACTAAGAAGATAAACAATCTTAAAGAAAGGGCTGCACAGAATGGAGAAACACACAAAGACTACCTTGATTTTATACAAACACTGTGAGAGTTTAACATCACTTTAATAGCAAGAGAGCCCAAAAACATAACACAACCCATGTAGATCAAAAACAAATTTGTATTTTAAAGATTACCATCATTGACACCACTTTCTGTGGCATCCAAATCTTACCCAGTTCTTGCAGATTTGATGTTCCTGATGAGAGTGGGCAGTATAAAGTTAAAGAAGAACTCCAGGCAAATTACTGCTGGTGGCAGCACTGGATGTTCTGGTAGCTCGGTAGGAACAGTACAACCTGACCTATGCCTTTCATCCTCTGAAATTTTTTCCTCATCTACGCTGCATGATAGAGATGGAGGGCATTCTAGTGATACTCATAGTTCCGAACTAGTCCAGCTGGATGTGGACAAGTGCTCTTCTCTCCCAGGGACTAGTTTACCATCCTGCATGGGTGCTGACATTTACAGCATTGCTGTTGAAACCCAGGTCCTAAAGGACAGGGGCTTCTTTGTCTCAGTGTTACCTATGATGTTAAAAGCCAGGAAGTCTACTTTCCTGAAGATCTACCATCGCATATGGAAGGCATACATGGATCAACAATTGTCCCTAAATACGATTTAAGGGTCAGAACTCAGTGTTTGCAATCTTAATCCAAAGATGGCTAACTTCCTATTCTTTGATTAAGACTTTTGTACAGGGTGTCTCGTGTAGAAGTTTTAATCTGCTTTCAAAAACCCCCCTTTGAACCTTTTGAGGGATATTCTTCTTTCCACTCACAAGGTTGCGTTCCTTGTCGCCAGCACCTCTGCAAGGCATATGACTGAAGTGGCAGCTTTGTCTTGTATAGAATGTTTTTTGGTCATGCATAAGGATAAGATGGCATTGCACCCGCCCACTGCTTGCTGTGCCCTTTTCCCAGCATGAAGGAGAGAACTAGGGGATCCAATCAACTAATTGATAATGAGAATAGTTGACAACTATTCTCATAATTGATTAATCGATTAGTTGGTTGCAGCCCCACACCTTAACCAGGACATTGTGGTCCTGTCCTTCTGTCCTGCCCAGTACATTTGAAGGAGATTTCCCTTCGTTGTTTAGATGTAGTTCATGCTGTGCTTTTTGTACTTTGCAGGCACTGCTTCCATTAGAGAGACAGATTCCTCTTTACCCCTGATAATCCCCGCAAAGAATAACCAGTTTCTCATTCCAAATCATTATTCAAGCATGGGGTCTTAAGGATCGAGTCTCACTTTTTTCTGTCGAGGCACACTCTACTAGATCTGTGAGTGCTTCTTCTTTTTGGTATCAGACAACTGATCACCCACAACCCCAAAAGACTGCTTACAGACACGGTCTGTGGGTCCCTCCTCCCAGCTTCTTATGTTGCAGGATATTTTCAGTCCCTGTGATGATGTCACAGGGGCTAAGAAAATAAAATATCTCAGCTTTTTTTTCTCCTTGGGGACAAGCGGAAATAAAAGCACTAGGAGAGAAAGATTTGGGATAAAAATTGTACTATGCCAACAATGTCAGTGAGCCAACAGCTATACCTTTAATGGCTAATGGAAATCATAGCAAGCTTTAGAGGCACATTGTTTATCAACCTAATTACATGGAAGTGCTGTTGTTGATCCACTCCATACGATAGTTTGATTCTCCTTTTGTGAAAATCTTTGAAATGTTAAAATATATTTTTTAACATATTTAACTATGAATTGGTGTAGGTGCCCCCTCTGGAGAGATTGATAATATCTTAATCATCATCGTAATATGTTTGTGCTTTAACATTGTCAAAAGCATAAAAAGTAATTAAAAATGGCCGTTTTTTTTTTTGACCCATTGGGGAGAATTTGCTTAATTTCCTGTCTTATAGTGAAGGAAATCTCTAGTTGTCTGCAGGGTCACCAGAACTAGTATTCCCATTGGGGGATATCCCCTCTATTCCTGTTCTGGTGACAACTCAAAATATGGGATTTTCTTTTACCTTCACGTGATAATTGTCACCAGCACAAATAGATAGGGTGAATATCCCCCAACGGCGACATAGACAGCAAAAACAACCTGACGGGGTTATAATCCCTCTCCACTATCCAAAACAAACAAAAAAAGTCTATAGTTATACTTAAAATACCGAACTATAAGAGGTTGCTATAAGACTTTATTACCTGTAGCATATAGACATGACATTCTAAATTGTATTTTAATATTATTACTGTATGCATCATCTTATTCTGTTTAATTTTTAATTTCATGTAGTTTGTTAGATGTATATGCCAATGTTAATGTCTTCTTTTTCATACAGCATGGAAGGCTTTCGGGTGGTTAAACTAAATGAAGTTATACGGCAGATGGATGTAGTCATCACTTGTACAGGTAACCAGGTATACAAAAGCTGGGTTTTTTCAATTTAAAAAATGATCTAACATGTTTCCAGGGACATGCGTGTCACTACCATGACTAGCTCAACTAGAGAACTGGCAAGTTAAAGGGGAACTATGGGGTGAGTGAACTAGACTCATCCCCATAGTTTGAGCCGACGTGTGACAATGAAACTGGCACATTTCGGCTCTATTGATCGGCAAGTGAGCGAAAACATACCGCTGCTCGCTCATTTCCCAATCATCTCCCTGCAGAGAGCAGTGATTTCAGTCACCGCTCCCCTCAGGGATTCCCCCCTCCGATCCTCCACTGCCGACAGCGGGCTCTGCCTATCTAATCAGCCAGCAGGATGGATTTCAACAGTATTGTCGGGATCCGTCCCGGCTGCAGCGCTCTTAGCTATATACTGAGCTTTGGGTCATGGGAGGAGGTTAGTATATGTCCTCCCGTGATCCTAAAGAGAACTATGGAAAAAAATGGTTACCCCATAGTTCTCTTTAAGCTTTGGAGTGCTTCCTAAGCTTGACGTGCCAGTTCTCTACAGAGCAAGTTTACTGTTGTGAGCTTTGAACACTCTTATTAGTAAGTTTTTGTATCCTCTATTAAATTTGCATATGAGCTGTCATGAAAAGTGGCATTAGTAAATAACTGTGTTAAAGGATAAGTTCACCTTTTGCAGAAATTAAAGAAATGCATAAATAATACTATATAAAATATGCATTTCTTATGATAGATATATATTATAATATCTAATATTTGCATTCAAGCCTGGAAAGCATTGCAATTGTGTACGGAGTTTCAGTTAGGAGAGATGGGGGGGAAGGAAGGCTGGACTTCAAACTGCACTGACGCTGTATGAGGTGATTTAATGCAGTTTGAAGTCCAGCCGTCCTTTCCCCCATCTCTCCTAACTGAAACTCCGCACCTCCATATGAGCTCTGCCTGGGAGAGAATGTGCAGAAGCCTGAGCTGCACAGCTGTGATTGAGTGATCACAATTGCAATGCTTTCCAGGCTTGAATGCGAATATTAAAGAAATGCATATTTTTAATATATTATTAATTATGCATTAAGCACGTTTTGTGCGCAATTTAAAGCGGTTTGAGGCTTATTAGAAGCGTTTTTTAGGTGTGTTTTCAGCTGGCAGATTGTCAGGTATCCAATGAAAAGCACAGAGGACAGTGTTTGCAGTGAGCTGGATTGTGAATATGTTCTATGCGCCATGCTTTTCCCATTCTGTTCACATTTTATTCCCGCTATCAAACCAGGCTTTCTTCTTTTTGGTCTTGCTTTTATAAATGGGATCCTTAGGTTCTTAAAAGGAGGGCTGTGCCTGCATGAGGCGGTTGAAGCCCTCTGCATCAAAGCTGCACACTGTGCTCTCCTCCATTTTGTATCCCAGAATGCTTTTCAGACAGGGGGAGGGCACGGCGTGCTGTGTCATATGGGCGACAAAAAACGCAATACGCGTGTTGTTGGGCATTTTCTATTCAAGTCTATGGAGACAAAACGAGCTGAAATCTGCCCCAAAGTAGCTCATGTAGTAATTTGTGCGACAGGTGTATTTCTGCTTGCAACAAAACGCCTAGGTGTGAACAGGGGCCATAGAACTGAATGGGATTCTGGGGGTCGAGCGTTTTGTTGCGCTGTGCCACGAGCGACAATACGCTTAGGTGTGAACAGAGCCTAACTGCACAAACTGAATATAGAAGCTAATTGGTTGCCATTGGCAACTGCTCCAGATGCTGTCTGTCACAGTTTTAATAAATTCCCCTCATTGTGTCTAAGGCAACCTTTTTGGTAAACAAAGAGTTGGTGAAACGGGATCAATAGATTATACAGGTACAAATACAGTACTTAAGAAATAAATAACACATGTGTAGTTATATATTGTTATGTGTAGTGGACATGAAATACATTGGAAAGGTGAATTTGGATTTAAAGGAACTAATTGGAAATCTTTATCACTTATTCCTACAATTTTATCCAATAGGTAACAAAAATGTGGTTACACGGGAACATCTTGATCGTATGAAGAATGGCTGCATTGTATGTAATATGGGACACTCTAATACAGAGATTGATGTGGTAAGCAATATACTACCCAGCATAGTAACAGCAGTCCATCAACTCAGCATGGATTGTTTTGACATAGTTCAAAACAAAAAAAGTTGCATTTGGATGTAGGGCCCCTTAACACCAGCAGGTCAAGGTGCACTGTGCACATGTACTGCAATGTGTTGTACAATGCATGAAAGTGTTTGGGTTCTTTTTTTTTATTTAACTTTAGTAATCCTGACAACCTAACAGTTCATCTAACTGTATGCATGGCAATGCGTTATAATGCAGTGCACGGCGTAAGAAATATGAGGTGTCCTATTATTTTTAGCACAAACCAATGCGCTGCACTGAAGACATAGGACATAGGGTAAATTGCCTTGTGTATTTGTTGGCACTGCGTTGGGTCTCTTAGGAGTGCATGCTTTTAACTGTTTATGAAAAAATGAGGGCATGTACACCATTGACTTGACTTTATAGTTCACTAATAACTGTCCGTTTTTTTTTTTTTTTCTTCTTTTCAGACTAGTCTTCGCACTCCTGAGCTTACATGGGAGCGTATACGATCTCAGGTGGATCATGTAATCTGGCCTGATGGAAAGAGAATTGTACTGCTGGCTGAGGTAATCATGCAGAGACATTCTGCATATGCATAGAAAATATTCAATCAGTCCAATACAAAATGCAGGTATAAAGCAAAATGTCCATAATCAGGTTGTCAATTTTTAACATTGATAGTAGATTCTTCATATCAGTACAAAAGGGATTTAAAAAAAGTAGCTTTAAAACAAGACAGAGAAAAATTAAGCTTCTGCATGGAGCAAAGCACACATGGCTTATAACCACAGCTCTAATCAGTTGTGCACCTTGGATGTACTAGGTAGATTATGTAAAAAAAAACATTACTATGGGCCCATCCTGTATACCTATACCACTCCCTCAGTGTGGCCACTGTAGTAGATAAATCACTGCAATTGGCTGATAGTTCGACGTCTAGTGTTTTATAAGTACTGACAGTGGCTCAATGTATATGAAGCCTGCAAACACAGTTGTAGGCATTATTGAAATATATAATTTATTAATACTATTGTTACTGTTGTTTAAACTAGATTTTATAGTTCTGGATGAAATTAATAAAATTAGGGATGCATCGAAATTTCAGTCGCTGAAACATATCGGCCGAAAATGGCACCTTGAGCAAAATGCAGAAAGTATCATTTTGTGGCCGAAGTTGTGGTGCATCTCTAGTTTCTCTCCTCCCACACTGCCCTGCTCTGCCTCTTGTAACAGGCAGAGACTCGGGATGAAGTGTGTGGAGAAAACAACAGCTGTCACAGGAGGCCGAGCCGGCGGTGCGGTGGAGGAGTCCGCTGTCAGCCGTGTTACTGGAGGCTGAGCTCTCCTGCCCGCGGGGAGGAGAGCTTCATTGTGCTTATTTTCTTTCCTTCTGTCATATTCATCGATTTTATTTACCTTTTGGTGTATTCTAGTATTAGCAAAATACTCGGGTCTGGTTTTTGGAGTGATAATAAGAGCACTGTATGACTCTGGAAGGCTGCATAGCAGTAATGTCACCACGTGGTTTACTCTCCAATTGCATGCAGCTGTTCTACAATTTTCGGCATGGCATTCACATGTTCACGCATTTTCTGGACTTTTTTAGCCTCATCTTATATAGCTTGCGTAGCAGATATAGTTTACTGTTTGGGTTTGAACGCTAATGCAGTTTTTGTAATGCAGCCCACATACCTTTTAGCTGTATTTTCTTTTCTGATGTGGATAAGCTTGGTCGTCTTCCACTAGCAGACTTATAATTGCTTTTGCTTGCCTGTTCTTGTCCCATTCCTCCATGGGTCGATTAGTGGGTCTATCACTCGATCACAGCTGTAAAGCTCAGGCTCCTGCACATTTTCAAACTGCAGAGCTCGTACGGAGGTACAGAGTTTCAGTTAGGAGAGATGAGGGGCAGGACGGCTGGACTTCAAACTGCAATAAATCACCTCATATGGCGTCCAGCCGTCCTCCCTCTAGGTAGATGCGAAAATATCTACTTATAGTGAGGACGGCTGGACGCTGTATAAGGGTGATTTAATGCAGTTTGAAGTCCAGTCGTCCTTCCCCATCTCTCCTAGCTGAAACTCCTTCCGTACGAGCTCTGCCTGGGAGAGAATGTGCAGTTGCCTGAGCTTTGCAGCTGTGATCGAGTGATCACAATTGCAATGCTTTCCAGGCTTGAATGCAAATCTTAAAGAAATGCATATTTTTTTATATATTATTAATTATGCATTTCTTTCATTTTTGCAAACGGTGAACTTATCTTTTAACGGATGTACTGTAAACTAGTTAGATATAAAGAGAGAACAAAATGGCTGGAGAAACACCATTCAACAGTTTAGGTGCCAAAATTCTGATTAAGGACAAGCAGAAACTCTATTGTTCTCAGTTTAATAAACCACTTGGCTGAAGCACCAAGGAACTTGTGTCTAGATGTTACTGAAGTTTTGGTGGGGAAGGGGGAAAAAAAAACCACTGGAGAAGATAAGTGTACCTTATCTAAACAGCAAATCTAACAAGCGTACTAATAACACAAACAGGGTTATTCATAAAAGAGTGAAGGATTTGGAGAAGGCAGAAATGTACAATCTAGGACAACATAGCTGAACTGAAAAGTGAACAAGGCTGAGAATTTTTGCAAATCGGCTATGTTGTCCTAGATTGTTCACTTCTCCTGCCTTCTCCAAACCCTTCACCCTTTTGTGAATAACCCTGTTAGTCTTACAACATTTGGATGTACACCTACATAACCTACTTTTAGGAAAATAGAATTGTGAAAATGTGGCATGTTTTAATTTGCGCTGTATGTGTTTACTTTAAGTATAACAGAGAATGTATTTCTTGCCTTTTATTATGCTGATGGCTTTTACAAACAAGTAGCAGTGTTAGGAAGTTCTTATGTGCTTAAATACAAATATTTGTACAGTGTTTGTTACATTAAATATATATCTCCTGTTTTCCAGGGCCGCCTCCTCAATTTGAGCTGTTCAACTATTCCTACTTTTGTACTTTCAATAACGGCCACTACAGAGGTAAGTTGTAAGATATCTTGTTAGACTGCATTGAAATAAAATAGGGGAGGTCTGTGGAACAGCCCAGCATTTGAGTGTAACGGCTGGGAGTTGGAAGCTCCAGGAGCATGCACCTTGTAGCAGACAGCAGTTTTTTGTAGAAACCTGTAATAAGAGAAATGGGGAGGCTACCATTTCTGGCATCTTTTGAAAGCGCTAGTTTCCTGGCTGCCTTGCTGATCTTTTGGACTTCAATACTTTTTAAGGAATTTACCTGCAAAAATTATACAAATCAGGAGTGTTGACTTTGCTAATCGTCGAAAAACTACAAATTTTGCATAAAAAAAAAGAGCAAGTATGTAAATATGCTCACAAAAAAATCACTATGCTTTCCCTATGAAAATAAAAGCAACCTTTTATAGGGTAATTCCACTTTAGCAGGTGAATTTATGAAAATGTAAATACCCCCCCAAGATTGGTGGGGGTAATTCTATTTTCCCAAATTCGCCTAGGAAAGTGGAAAAACTGCAATAGAACTTAGATCAGCTGCCTGGGAGTTGGTACTGGTAAGTAGTGTTATACCTGTATTTTGGAAAGCTGCACTTTAAAGGAAACATATACTAAGTGAAATAAGGGTGCTCCAATGCTGGCATCTCCTGATGAAATGCTAGTTGTCTGGCAATTTCTTGTCTCGCAACTTGTTAATAACTGACTTGAAACAAGCATGCAGTTTGGAAAGCCATAGTAAAGTCAGGACTTTCTTCTTGGTTAGTGCCTCTGGGTATATTTAAACCATTGAAACAACATGATAACAGGACAACTAGCATTCTCAGGAGAGGTCAGCATTGGCAGCTTACATGTTCTCTAAGCACTTGTTTTGTTTCACAATCAGTGGTTACAGTGAGACAGTGGTTGATGGCCCATTTGGTCCACTGGAGCCACATTCAGTCAGCCTCTGAAGCAGAGTGCCACAAACGGAAGAAACAAGGAAATGTTTTTTTTGTTAATCAAAACATCTTTATTGAAACGTAACAATATACATGAAAGACACAATCTCAATTTAACCATTGTACGGTAAGCGATACATAGGAGTGCACAGCAAATCCAGCGCAGAGAAGTTTCGAGTAACAGCTCTGAAATGGACAATGTAATGAAATGATTGTCGGTGCGTGCAGAGTCCCTGTTCTATATGACCAACAGATCCCGAGTATTATGATTAAAAGAGCATGTGCATCTCCATTTAGAGTGTAAATCTGATCAGAGGAAGTCACAAGGAGATGGAGAGGCACGGAGGCCACATGTCGTTTGGATCGTATGGGAACATAAAATAAGATCATCTTAAAGGAGAACTAAACAGAAAAAAACAAAAGAGAGAGCGCTACTACCTAGAGAAAACTTGTATTAAGTGGCATCTATTCATAAGAGAAAGAACAAATATATGTAACTTACGGTTGGAAGTCTGCAAATGTGTCAAGGATTGTGAAACAATGACCGGTATTCAGAGGGAGTCCAAAGTAGAATACTGCAGCAGTGTATGGATGAGGGGGCTATGTGAAAGATCCTAGCGGCACGCGTGCACGGCTGGCCATGGAGGGAGGACCGCGGCGGTTGTGGAACCGGGACCGCGAACGGCTGTGTTCGGTGCGTGTATAGTGGAGTCAACTGTGAATCTCTATTTAGAGATTCTCTGGAGAACTCGAGGTTCTAGCCGTCACGATAAAGCGAGCCCGTCTGTGCACAGCTTCCACCCACTCAGACGTCCTGTCGATACTCTGCCCACCGATCTGACTCCACTATACACGCACCGAACACAGCCGTTCGCGGTCCCGGTTCCACAACCGCCGCGGTCCTACCTCCATAGCCGCCGTGGCCCGGCCTGGCCAGCCGTGCACGCGTGCCGCTAGGATCTTTCACAGCGCCCCCTCATCCATACACTGCTGCAGTATTCTACTTTGGACTCCCTCTGAATACCGGTCATTGTTTCACCATCCTTGACACATTTGCAGACTTCCAACCATAAGTTACATATATTTGTTCTTTCTCTTATGAATAGATGCCACTTAATACAAGTTTTCTCTAGGTAGTAGCGCTCTCTCTTTTTGTTTTTTTTCTGTTTACCATTCGAATTCACAGGGTCCTCTCCCTGTCAGTGAGAGCCTGCACACCATAATTCATAGCCCGTGATTTTTCCAGTGACTAAGTATCAGTCGTGCGCTTATGTTTTTGTTCTGTTAAAGGAGAACTATGGGGTCCAAGCTTATCTCCAATTTTGTATTCCTTAGGCTAAAGGAGTAAATATTGTAATTTACTCCTATTAGCCAAAATGCACCCTAAGCATGATATAGTTTGTTTAAGAAGGTGGGCGGGGCTAAGTGCAGCAGTGAGGAGAGATCCCGACAATACTGTTTGGATCCTCCCCACTGATCTCGTCAGTTTGGCTGACAGCACTTCTGAAGAGCTGCTACGAGTCCACGAATATATTGGCATGCGCAGCAGCTCTGTCCCCGCAGGTCTCTCCCTACCTCCCCGTCCCCATCCTCTGTGCCTGCCATTCAGGCACGCGCAGCTGCGGAGCCCTTTCTCTCCTATCTGCCTCCCCGTCTCCTCCATGTGCTGTGCAGTGTCAACAAGAGCTTCTCTCCGCTCATCAGCACTCCGGCCACCCACATAGCGGTGCACGCTTTGAGAGTCTGAAAGCGCGGCCACAGCAGATTTACGTTTAGAAAAAAAAGTTGAGGGAGGGTTGCATTAACTGTTAACGCCCCCTAACAGGAAAGGAGCTGGAAGCATAGTTGCAGATGGCCGTTTTCTATGATTTAAAATTAGGTTTTCTCAGATGTGCTTGGTCTGTGGAAATAATGAATACTGCTAATAGAGTAAAGGTAAGGTGTGTGTTTATTTGGCCTTAGGTCAAGATGAGCGAAACAGTTAATATATATGAGCAAAGTAGAAACCAAGAAGGTAGGTCAAAGACTGAGAACGAAGAGCAGAATGAGGCAAGACTAGGAAGGGCACATACATGTGCTGACAAAGGACAGATCAATGGGAGGGTACATGTAAAGGCTGGAATGGGTTTCTGAGCCAGTATTTGAAATGGCTGAATTACTAGCTAGATCTCTGCTTAATGGCTGGGGTAGAAGACAGAGGAGGCTAATTATCGTTTAAACATTTGTTTGTAGGGTCTGTGATTGTTGTTTATAGTTTGGCTCGAAGGCTGGGTTCCCACCTAGGCATTATTGATGCATGGTTTTGCGCGTTATATGCGCATACATCAAAACGGGTGTTTTTGTGAGCAGATTGTAGCTTATTGATGTTAATGAGCAAACACGTATAAAACGTGCAAAAACACAGAAAACGCACTTTTCAAGCGTTTCCTATTGAGTCTATGGGGCCAAAACAAGCTGTAATATGCTAACAAAAAAAAAGTACTTTTTCCAGCGACAGGCATTTTGCTTATTGCGACAAAACGCTCAGATGTTAACAGGGCCATAGAAATGAATGGCAATTTTTTAAGGCAGAAAAAGCTCAGTGTGAACCAGGCCTTAGGCTGGATTCACATCAAATGCATTGGGGCTGTGCTGCCCTTTTTTCCCCTGCAACCCCAATGAAAAAAAATGGCAATTGCCTTGTTTCAGATGGCCTCAGTTCGCACCACTGCATTGCGGCTATGTGTGTTGAAAAACATTTCTGCATGCAGTACTTTTTTTTCAGTGCAGCGGACTGCAACATAGTACAACTAAATTGCACCACACTGTGCCCATAGAACTTAATGAAATGTCACTTGTTCTAACATAAGAATAAAGTAAACCATGCAATGCGCCAGGATCAGCGCATTGCATGGTTTGTGGTAATGTAGAGGTGCAGTGATGATGTATATATGAGCTCATTGTTTTGACTCACATTGCAGGCTTTCATCATTTTTTAATTAATTTTTTATTAGGCCTGAATCCTACAAATTCAGAATTTCTCCACAGGAAACTCAGTTTGGCTCCGGTGGTCAGATTGTAAAGCATGTTGTTAACAGCTGCCCCCCTCTGTGATTCTGTGTAACACAAAAAAACACAATCACTAAACACCAGCTCTGCCTTTACACACAATACACTGTCCAGAGGGGTAAACCTTTTTATAGTGCCCATGAAGGACATTTTAGGATAGAGTCAATTCAATCAGTTGTTCATGAAAATAGGGATGCATACTTGGATATCGCCAAAATCCCAGAGCACCTGCATTTTCTCAGGTTTGTGGTAGACAAGAGTCATTTCAGTTTGTGCCCCTCCCTTTCGGGCTGACCTCCCCCCATGGTGTTTACCTAAATGTTGACCGCAATCCTTTCTTGGGGCTTAGGGAAACTCGATCATCAGATACCTTGACAATCTCCTGATAAGGACTCAATCATCATCTAAACTCCAACATGAGATACACTCTGTGGACCCTGAAGCAGTTTGGCTGGTTGCTGAACATCAAGGGGTCGTCCCTAAATCTATTCTGCCACCTGGGAAACATGGGTCTCATTCTGGACCCCAAGCAGGCAAGGACTTACCTTCCAAAGAAAAAAAAACTTATGAGGCTGTGATCTTGTGGGGCAGCTGAGGGATTGTCACCTATTGATCTTGCATTAGAACACTGGCGTTGATAGACTCTTCTTTTAAGGCAGTGCTATGTGCCACATGAGATGTCCACAGAGGAAGAGCCTGTCATTAAGGGAAAAATATGCACTATCTTTGGACAAGGAGGTACTATACAGGTGAAACTCGAATAATTACAATATGGATCAAAAGTTCATTTATTTCACTAATGCAACTTAAAAGGTGAAACTAATATATGAGACTCATTACATGCAAAGCAAGATAGTTCAAGCCGTGATTTGTCATAATTGAGTCCACAGGTAAGAATCCCCAGCCCTGGAGGAGAGCATGGGTTTCTTTCTTGAAATGGAAGGTTTGTCACAATGGTTGCAAGGTTTTCTGGCAATGTAGGTGTGCCAGACTCTCTGTTGGCACAGGGAACCCGGTCACCCTCACAGCTCAAAACAATGCCACTGGCTTGGCTAACAGCAATCATCAGGGAGGCAAGTCTGGCAGCTGCCAGAGAAGTGGAGCACATTCTCCTTTGGGCCAAACAACATGTTCTAGCAATCTCTGTCATTTACATTACCCATGTAGAAAATTGGAACTCAGACTTCCTGAGTCATCAACGCTTGGAACCTGGAGAATAGTCATTCCGTTAGGAGGTGTTCTGTCAGATCTGCCTGCATTGGGGGATGCCAGATGTGGATCTTATGGTGTCACTATTCATATTTTGTAGCCAGTTCCAGAGACTCTATGCCAGGGGTGCCGACAAGGTCGATCGCGATCTACCAGTCGATCGCCTAGCGATCACTGGTAGATCGCCATGTCCGCTCCTCCCGCTGCTTCTCTGGATCCCCGCTGCTCTCCATGCCATATGTAGTACATGCTCTAGTAGCCCCATGGGACAACTGCTGTCTGATTTACATGTTTTTCCCACTCAGGCTTTTTACTCACCAACATCCCATGAATGTCCAGATCTGTTGGCCAAAAAACAATTTGGCACCCTGCTTGTCATTCGCTGGCTTTTATGCCTTTGATGTTAAAGCCCAGGTGCTGAGAGACAGGCATTCTGGAATTGTTCATTCCTACAATGCACAAGGTTCATTAGTCTATGTTAAACAAGGTCTGTCTCGGCACCTTGATGGAGTCATTTGGCTGGTGCGAGAGTTTGGGGGTCATTCCCCCATCCTTTTTCTGTTGGCAGGCTCCTTTCCTTGCTACAGCTGGGGGTTGATCAACACTTGGGCCCTAACACAAATAAGGGCCAAGTGCCAGCCTTGTCTGTACTGTTGCAGCGGCCTTTGGCAAATCACTCCTTGGTGCATATGTTTATACTAGGAGTGACACATTACCTCTCCTGTAAGACCACCCCTGAAGCTGTGGGATTTGAGTATGGTTGGTTATGTAGGTACTAAAGAAGCCCTTGTTTAACACACCTTTTTGAGATATTTGGCAAATTTATTTCAAAAGTTTGCATTTTTGGCAGCACATTTGCTTGGTCAGAAAGGTCTCAGAAATGGCAGCATTGTAAATAAATATTCCTTGTCCTGCACAAGGACAAGGTTGTTGTTTTTTGTTTGTTTCCCGCTTTCCTTTAGTTTGTGTCCTCCTTACACATCAATGAGCATATTGTTTTACTGTCACACTTCCCTGCTCCTTCTCACCCTAAGGAGTTTTTTTTATATGGTTCCTGGATGTAGTTAAGGCAGTTAGGATTTACTTGAACCACACAGCTTCCTTTGGTGTTTGGAGTCCTTGTTTGTAATTTCAGATGGCCCTTGTATGGGTTGCCTAGCTTTTAGCGCTACATTCTCAAAAAGAATTAGGCAGACCATTGTCATAAGGATACTACTTTTTTGACTAAAGTATTTGAGTACTTAATGGGCATTTGCCTTTTAGGTGTCGTCGTGTCAGGTCTGTAAGGCTGTGATCGGGACTTTATTTGATACTTTCATAAAAGTTTGAATGGTACATGTGGCTGCATCTGATAATGCTTGCTCTTTGACTTTGCTTTTATTTTTTTTCCTATTTTTTTGTTGTTGGCCTACATTTTCACCCTTGTTGTTGCTGCTGTTTGGAAGACCTTGCTAGCCGCTCATATGGGACTGCTTTTGGACATCCGGTAATATGGAATCTACAGAGCTATGTTCCTTAACGAATAGAGGAAATGTTATTTTTTGTATTAACCAATAATCCATTTCTCTCATGTTCACTGGGTGACATTGCTCCCTCGCCATTTGCTTTGGTTTACTCCTCTATTTTCCAAGGTTATGTTATGGTAGAGACTTTTTCCCTGTTTTCCTCTACTACTTGCTGCAACTGAGCATGTTTGGTAGGGTTGGGGTCATAGCCCATAGTTAAATGGCTCCTTGAGCTTTGTGTAGAGTCCAATTCCTCCTGTAGGTGGCAGTATAACTCATGGTATGGAATCTAGAAAGCTGTGTCCCTCAATGTAAATTGGAGAAAACAATTTTTATGGCGAGTTAAAAAAAAATCTTCTTCTACAAAATTACATAAATCTAATACTCCTGTCTCTGTCATTGTTAAAACAAACTGCAAAAATAAAAAAGCTGCAAACTGGAATTGTAGGCACACAAATATTTGTTTTTTTTTATGCGGACTATAACCCCATTTATTTTTGTTTTTTTTCTACTTATAGGCTCTAGCATTAATTGAACTATACAATTCTCCAGAAGGCCGTTATAAAGAGGATGTGTATTTGCTACCAAAGAAAATGGGTATGTTGTGGTTGTAATATGTTTTGTTTGTAAAATGTTGACGTGGACCTTTGGTTGTGGCACTTTGTGAGATTGTGCAGGCCCATATACAGGCAGTCCCCGACTTACGAACAACTCCTACTTACGAACCGAGGTCCAACTGCCCCCCAGATTAGTTCCTCTGCCACCCGCAGGTCCTGCACTCCTGCAGTGTAGTGACACAACTACATACAGCTATCACTCAGTGTCAAAGACTTTACTACAGTTCATTGTGAAAAAACTTTGTACAATGAACTGTAGTAAAGTCGGTGACACTAAGTGACAGCTGTATGTGCCGGCGCCTGTGCGGGCATCCGATGGCTGTCATTTAGGAGAACTGTGGCTTCAGCGGCCTGTGTCCCTTCAAATCCCTGCTGCTTTCCCCGCCTGTGTTGGCGGAGGCAGAGGGCACACAGACCGCTGCATTCCTCCGCTGCCCCCCGTACCTCCGCTGCTGTCCCGGCCGGTTCCTCCTCTTCCCCCGGTCTGGCCGTTCCTCTCTTCCCCCAGTCTGGCCGTTCCTCTCTTCCCCCGGTCTGGCCGTTCCTCTCTTCCCCCGGTCTGGCTGTTCCTCTCTTCCCCCGGTCTGGCCGTTCCTCTCTTCCCCCGGTCTGGCTGTTCCTCTCTTCCCCCGGTCTGGCCGTTCCTCTCTTCCCCCGGTCTCCTATATCAGTATATCAATTTAAATACCTAAAAATAAAATTGTCCCAAATCCATTATTTTAAACGGTGGTAAGCATTGTCCCTATATATTTAAAACTACTCACGTTATTAGAATCCAATACAATAATCTGAAATAATCTGAATGCCCGACAGCTGTACAAGAGAGGAGGGGACCCAGGCGGAATACCTTATCCTGCCAGATGAACGTCCCCTCCTCTCTGCAGGCGTCCCATCACCAAGATGGCCGCCGGCAGTTAAGTGCACGTGATGTCATTACGCGTGCATAATGACGTCCCGGCAGGTGACACCCCCTGGCTAGGGACACCTCTGCCTACTTTTAAAAACTATTAGTTTCCAGGCTGACTCTAGATTCATAATTCTTAGCATGTTGGTCTGCGATGAGTGACTCAAAGTATTTAAGGCACTGAATCAGCTTGACAGCCAGGCAGTCCAATTTTCAGAGGAAGGAGGCAGCAATTGCAGTGTCTTTATTTCGGTCATCAACCACCAAGAAAGAAACCACTCTGTACTGTACGTCCAAGGCATGGGAAAAATAGCAAATGCCGCAAGAGCTGATAAGTGAAAGTATTACTTATATTTGGTGGTCATGAAAGCCAGGCTTTTAAGAACCGATACCTAGAAGTTTCTGAACTGATTCCAAAACGCAAAAGGAAGAACTGCGAAGGAAGAGGTAAACCTAAATAAACTGGCTGTTGCTTTTCCTTAGTAACACACTTTAAAACAAGGGTTTGTAATGATATAATAATGTGCTTTTCATTTCTGTTTCCATGGTGGTAAATAAACAAAGTTGAAAGAATAAAAAAGTTTTTAACTATTTTTGATCAGAGGTCATTGAAGCCCAAATGTCCAAACTAAATGTAGCAGCATTAGTGTGCAACAGTTAACGTGACTAATTTGTGCTGTGTTATGCTTTGAATATACTTTTTGTTATTCCTAGTTATAGTCTAGTGCTTTGTAATTATTAGGCCTCTTTACATACTGTATAATACTTGATATTATATATTACATATTATAACAGGTGCAAATTAATCTTATAACTGCATATTTTGTTAAAAAAAATATTAAATGCTAAACTTTATTAAGTGCTAAAAAATATAATACAGACAACAAACATTTTAATTTATTTTGTTTGTAGATGAGTACGTTGCCAGTTTGCACCTACCTTCCTTTGATGCCCACTTAACGGAGCTAAGTGATGACCAGGCCAAATATCTTGGACTCAACAAGAATGGACCGTTTAAACCTAACTATTACAGGTAGGTAGCCATTGAGAATCTGCCAAAAATGCTGCTGTATAAATATAGTGCCATGTAGTTGCAGTTGTTTTTGTGAGTGATTGCAATTCGTTCAGAAAAACTAAACCATTTAAGGAACCTGAATTTTTTTTTCTCATTCATTGAGGGACGCAAACTAACAACAATAACCGGCCCGGTAAACCCCTCCAGCTCTCAGCATGCTTCATTTGCTAGTATCTTTTCTCTACTCAGAAAAGTTTAGCAGCGCTTGGATCTGAGGAATGGGTCCCTTCACCCAAGTGTTCCAGAGCCACAGTAGCCACAGTGTCACAGGCTGGGGGCGCTCGATGAGGACCTCCTGCCCTCTAGGTTCAACAACAGGACAAATCTGTCTCCAGGTGCAGTGATCTTTTGGCGCAAGCAATGAATGCTCTGGTTGCTCCATGGGATGAATACAACCTGATCTATGCCTTTATTCCCCTAAAACTGGGTATGATCTGCAGTATTGAGATGGAAGGCATTCTAGTAAGCCTTGTAGCTCCAGATTGGCACAGGCAAACATGGTACTCTGACCTGTCCAAACTCCTCTTCCAAATCATCCAAAACATCTGTTGTAAGGACCGGTTTACCACTCTGTTTCACAATCACTGGCCTCAACAACATGACTGTCGTAGCTGAGGTAAAAAAAGTGCTGGTATCTGCTCTTAGTATCGGGGCATTTTCACGAGTACTCATGAAAATGCCCAGTATCTGCACCAATGTCGTTATCGGTGCATCCCTAATAGTAACCTAGCACAACTTGGATCATTGGACTTCCTACCTTCACATATTGCACTACGTGGGCAAAAATATATTTTTGATGGAAATTTTGTTGGGAAAACCTATTTTCAATAGACTGCCATCTACCTCCTATACCAGGGATCACTAACAGGAGGGCCGATTGGTGGTTCTGTCCGTACCGTAATTATGTCCCTGTGCTGGGTTATTCCTGTGTGATAGTGGATGCACGGGCCTCCGTGCCAGCCATAACCCAGTACAGGTCTCCCGTCCTCTTCAGTCATTGTTTGCTAGGACCGCTTATTGGGCACAGCTGTCCACGTTGCTTCGGGTATGCGCTACCACATATGTTTTATAACTGCACTTTGTTCCCCCGACAAAACTGAAATAAAATTGTGAAACAGTACAGAAATATACTATTTGTAGTATTAAAGTAAATATAAATTTTGTTTGTGCCAATGTTTTCCAGATACTGAAACTTGGAGGACCCCAGTATACCAAGGCATCTGTAAAATGTCAAGACCACATTAGAACAACCACCACGCTTATGTGTCTGTTATTATATCATTGTAATTGTTTGTGTGCCCATTTGTATGCTTTTACTTTGTTATATAAGAAGGAATAGTACTTAATTTAATTTTATTATTCTGATTCCCAAAAGCACAGTGTAAAACCTAACTAGAGGGAAATAACACTTGGTGCAGAAATTGTCCCTATAACATTTTTAATTTTTGATAGAAAGTGGAGGGGCATTAGAACCTCTGTCTATTTTTTTTTTATTGCCGTCTGTATCCCTGTTGGGGAGATTTTCCCTCATATCCTATCCCAGTGACCACATGGGAAGTAAAGAGAATCTTTGCAGTGGGGTCACAGACAGCAATAGAAACCATAGTTTATAATCCTTTCCCACAATTAGGTAGTGCAGCTTTTCTGTCAATGTTTTTATGCAAGTGTAACTTGTCATCTGTATTACAATGTATACACGGTAGACTGCACCATAGATAATATATGTGCACACATACACTTTTTTGCTGCCTTATTATGGGACCTGCTCGACAATACTATTTTTATTTTTATTTAGAGCTGGACAATCTAAACAAAAGAGCAATCCGATAACTTGACGCATTCTGTTTTACATTTAGCACATTTATTTTATGACCAGGAATAAAACATTATCTTTGCTCTTTTTCTTTATATTTTACATCCTGTCAACACCATATACACAAGGCACTTTGTAAACAAGAGGAACGTTACCACTATGACAACTGGGAATCGCAAATATGCAACTATGTTTTCTTATAACTAAAAGTTTCCAAAGTGTAACCATTAAGAATGGTATTTTTATTAATCGTTCATTAGGGGACACAGGAGAGATGAAATCTAAGAAAACATGGGTTATGCTGCTTTTTACTGCACAGAACACTGGCAAACAAAGCTATGAGTCAGCTAAATATAACCCCGCCCACTCTTATCATACTACAGGTTTTTTTTTGTGCTAGTGTCCCAGGAGAATGGACATCTTCTATCAAGATTCTACAAATGCTGCAGAGCCATAAGTACTAATTTTGCAGCTTTCTGGATCAACTGATCCTTGGCATATCCACGGAGGCCACAAGACTAGTGTGACCTGTGGGCACTGGGCTCCGCGCGGTGCTCTCCTAGACACTTAATGTACTGCAGGGCATATTACAGGTCCAGGGCTGTGATACACCCGCTTGGTGAATTTCCATGCCTGGAGACGCGTTTGGGAGTATGCCCAAAGCCTGTCTTGAGTGTGCATATGTGCCCTGCCTGAGACCCCCTTGACCATCCAGAACTGCTGACTCTGTGAGTTCTCAGAACTTGCCCCTGCCTTTAAAATCAGGCACCGTCACTCGGTGTCCCCACTGTCTCTGATTGGGCTGTTATCCGTTTGATGTGACACAGTAATTTGTCAAAGAGAGTCTAGAGGATGATTTCTTATAAAACCTATTGTGTGTGTGTGTGCCTCTGAGGCTGAGACACACTGGGTGGTAATACCACCCACTCTGCAAGCTGAGACATATGTTGTGTACGCTCCTATACATCTCCCACATACTATCTGTGAGATCCCATCCAGCATCTTGCAAGGTCCAGGATCTGTCATCCATACTGCTGTCTTAGGGTGACCTAGTCACAAATGGCAATTTAGCCCCTCCTGCTTCGGCGTTGATGGTGAGTACCCATCCAGTGTTTCCTCACATACTATCATTATGGTGAATTATAAGCACAAGGAAAGTGGTCCAATGGGGCATTTCCAGCTCACCGTAAGATACATTTCTTGGCGTTCATAAAGGTCCCACCCCTATGTCTAATGATCTACTCCTGCTATTGCATTTCCACAAAACAGGAGTATGATAGAAATGGGAGGAGTAATTCTTAGCTGACTCACAGCTTTGTTTTTCAGTGTACAATCTCCTGTAAGTAGCAGCATAACCCAGTTGTCAAAGGTTGACTGTGTCCCTTATTGAACTGCAAGAAACAGATTTTAGACTAAAAAAAATTATGCTTTTTTTAAAAAAAAATCTGTGGCGCTAATACAACTGTTTTATGGGGTCAAGAAGGAATTTATTTTCACCGAGAGGCAACTGTTACCCATAGTGGTCCAGAATGTTTTGTTTTGCCTTCCTCTGGACCAAAACTGCTAGAGTTTGTGAGAGGTTGAATACTTGTATTTTTAAATATAACAAATTACTAAGTAACTATACCTCCCATCTTATTTGCCTATAAAACGTCATTTGAAATGTAATAATATTTCACAAGTTTTCCAGTTCTTGTTTGAAGGTGTTATTCCATATGTGCTACACCCAGAATATGTGTATAGGAGCTTTTAGTTCTTGCAACCATTATAGCTGCATCATTCAAATGAAAAGGTGTGCAAGGAGATGGAAAAACCCTTTGGGTTTACTAGACTGGGAGTACTAAGGATGGGTACAGCCCATTCAACTCTACATAACACTGTGAAGTCAAAGTCTCAGCACTGAACTATTTAGTTACTTCAATTAATCGTTATTCACTTGAACTATCTTCTAGCTCGTGAAATCATTTTTTATTTCACCCAACTCTTGGTCAGCTATTGCTTTGCTCTGCCATACAAAGAAGAAGAAAAAAACTTCAGCAAATGCCATATACTTGAGGTATTACTCAGCAGCTGCTGACCCAGCTTGATGGTGCTAAAGAAGTCTCTTGCAATGCATGTAGTAACTGCCTTTTATTAGTGCACCTCTATTACAGGTTATATTCCTTTTTTTTCCCTAAACACAAAAATCTAAAATCACTGCACTTCTGTTCTCAAATCATTAGTAAAGGGCTGAAATCAGATAAAAGCCTCTTAGATGTGGCACTTTTAGTGACATCACAGTAGTGATTTTTTAGCATGTTTTAAAGATCAGCTTGTCAAAGATTTATTGTACTTTGTACCTTGATTCCTAAAAAAAATGCAATACTTTAATGATTATCTAAAATAAACATATGAAATAAAGCCAATTTAAGACTTGACTTGCTTTTAATATGTCTGATTCTTCTTGTATATGATGGCTTTATAGATCTCTCTGTATAAATTTAGTCTATACAATATGTTAAATATATTTCCACAGTTAAATTCATAATGTATAGGATATTACATAATTACCATAAAAAAATAAACTTTTCCAAGTCTTAACCATGGGGGAGATTGTATAGTGCACAGAACCACTAGGGTAAGAACACACAGACAACTTTAACACCTCCTATTATCACAAGAGTGCTGAAGCTCAGCATAACAATGAAGGGATCACCCTTTCACATTGAACAAGCAGAGGGGAAGAATTCCTAAGTTCCTGAGGAAGTCTGTGATGAAAAATGTGTTTGTGGAGGTATGGGCACGATGATATCTCTCCAAGGAAATGTACGCACACAGCATGTTGCAATGTGGGGTGAAGTTACTTTGTAGTGGTGGGCAAAGCACTTGTGCTGTGTATGTGTTTTGCCTTGTTTTTATTCTAAATAAAAAGTGATCTGCACAAGAGTGTCTCTCTTCTGCTTTGCATCATTGCTGCTGCCAGTTTTCTGGGGAATGCGAGAAGTAATAAAGCCATTGACTACCCTATGATAGATCTGTAACAAACACAAGGCTATTCACAAAAGGGTGAAGAGTTTGGAGAAGACAGGAGAAGGGAACAATCTAGGCCAAAATAGCTGAACTGGAAAGTGAGTTTGATTTGGATAATTTTTCTGAATCGCCTATTGTAGCCTAGATTGTTCACTTCTCCAGCCTTCTCCATACTCTTCACCCTTTTGTGAATAGCCTTGATAATGTCACATCTATCTGGTGATTTTTGCCTCCGTTGGGGAAAGTGTTTCTAGATAGAGGAATTTGCGAACTTTGCGAATTTGGGAGCACGTATCAGATATGGACACATTTTATCTCTGAAATAGCATGGTGTCTTGGAGTACACATCTTATACGGGCATGTGATATCTGTAAAACATGTTTAACAGTTTGTTCATTTGCACATTTCTTAGCATTTTTTGTGGCTTATAATGGGTTTTTACTTGTTAATCATTATATTATTTATTTGCTTGGGATTAAATGAAATTGATTTTAGCAGTGTGCTATATTTTATCTTGAAAACAATTTAGGGCCCCCAGTGTTTTATTTATAAAACTTTGCCACCATTTTATTCTACAGGGTCTTGGCTTGAGAAAATATATAATGTTTGAGGGTTTGAAGTCATTTTCAGGCCCAAAATGTGGATTATAACATGTATGTGGAAAAAAGGCCTTGGCAACGAAAGGGTTAAACCTCCAAAACTTGTATATTTTCTGAAAGCAGAGTAGAATACAAAATGGTAGCTGCATTTTTAATGTTGTGCAATATTTGCGCACATGTTTATCAAATCAATATTTCTAGGAAGAACACTAAAATGAATTTCCACTTTTGCAGCCATTTTATTTTGATATTTTGTTTTATATTTGTTACATGTTTCCATTCACAAAGCATAAGCTAAAAAATTATTCTTACAGTTTACGTTTCTTGTCCTTAGGTTAGGGTTTCTTGACTTCTTAATGGTTCACATTTCTACATGTTAGGAGGAGTGAGGGGTTTGCATTGTATGTTATGGAACGCAATCCTCAAATTTCAGTCCTAAGTCGTTCTATAAGGACAGGTTACTGTGAAGGTGCTCAGAAAAAAAATTGTCTCAGCCATGTTGCCTGCTACAAAAAAACATCTAAAAGGTAATAAATATTTTTTAAGAATGATTTTTAATTATGCCGTGACATGCAAACACATACAGTAACAAACATATAGAAGGGTTTTCTCAAATTTAACTGCAGAAGTGGAAATGGGCTTTAAGAATTAATTATTTTATTGGTAAAGTTATTGGTTATTGGTAAAGTAACATAAATATCAGCAAGGACTTGAGAGCACCCCTGCAACATATTTTCTTTAGCAGTAGACTCCCATAGTCTCCTGTGAAGAAGGCTATAATTGAAAACAAATTGACTTTTTAAAGTGGCAGTTTTAATCCCACAGTGAGAGGGCTGGGTTTCTACTCAACCCTTATCTTGGTACTGAACCTATGGATGTGAGTGTGTGTATTTATCTGGCTTCACCACTTCCCATATCCCTGTAGATTCTGCGAGAGAAGAAACTCATCCAGTAGTTTCTCGAATTTATCAATGTGGTAGTGAGTTCCAAACTTTCACTACTCTCACAGTGAAATACCCCTTACTAGGGTTGAACAGATACCAATTACAGTACTCGGTACGAGTACATGTACCGATACCTTTGAGCTCCAAGACTAGACTAGAGAAAAATTCTAAAATTAGGAGGCAGCTGTCATTTGTAAGGCGCACACGGAGCTTCTGGGATTTCTACATCTCTGTTTTAATGTACGATTTTGTTTTTATAAATATAAATAAAGGGATGCACCGATACCAGTTTTGCGAGTACTGGTACTTGCCGAGTACTTACAAGTACGAGTAATGATACATTTTTGTTTATTGTCATGTGACAGTTTTTCTAAAACAATACAGACTAATGATTTCAGGACAGTGGTGGAGCGCCAGAGCCAGGTCCCAGCTGCAACTTCTGCAACCCTGATAGTTCTCATTAATACTAAGGATTAGGATGAGCAGTGCGGACTAAGATGATCTGTACGGATTACGATGAGCAATGTGGACTAAAATGAGTAGTGCGGACTAAGATGACCTGTAAGGATTAGGATGAACAGTGCGGACTAAGAAGACCTGTACGGATTAGGAGGAACAGTGCGGACTAAGATGACCTGTAAGGATTAGGATGAGCAATGTGGACTAAAATGAGTAGTGCGGACTAAAATTACCTATAAGGATTAGGAGGAGCAGTGGGGACTAAAATGACCTGTAAGGATTAGGAGGAGCAGTGGGGACTAAAATGACCTCTAAGGATTAGGAGGAGCAGTGGGGACTAAAATGACCTCTAAGGATTAGGATGAGCAGTGCAGACTAAAATTACCTGTAAGGATTAGGATGAGCAGTGCGGACTAAGATGATCTGTACGGATTACGATGAGCAATGTGGACTAAAATGAGTAGTGCGGACTAAGATGACCTGTAAGGATTAGGATGAACAGTGCGGACTAAGAAGACCTGTACGGATTAGGAGGAACAGTGCAGACTAAAATTACCTGTAAGGATTAGGATGAGCAGTGCGGACTAAGATGATCTGTACGGATTACGATGAGCAATGTGGACTAAAATGAGTAGTGCGGACTAAGATGACCTATAAGGATTAGGATGAGCAGTGCGGCCTAAGTTGCACATTGGGGGTTAAAATTAGCAGTGTGCATTCAGATAACCTGGACAGCATTTACATGACAAAAAAAAGACGAAGATATATA
>NW_017306544.1:277586-336689 GCF_000935625.1 Nanorana parkeri
TATATATTTTTTTTTAGCAACCTGATATCTCATGGACAGCAATGGTGGAGATGTGGAGAATTCTGATGTTAAACTATAAGATCAGCAAATGCGTGAGTTGACATTCAGTTTCCGCATGCCCTGTAGAGCGTATTGGAAAATGTGATAGGGCGATCTATCCTATCAGCCAAGCTTCTAGATGACGTCAGGGACGCAGGCGCAGTATTTCTATTAAAAAGCTTATCGCAGCACATACTAGCCAAGATTCTGGTTAATGTCAGGCACGCAAGCGCAGCACTTCCTTCTCCGCACAACTAGCGTATTGGAGAGTGACGTCACGGACGCATGCGCAACACGTCACTTGGCATTTGTGAAAGGCCAGCCTTTCTATCAAATTTGCCAATGATGTCGGCCCATTAAAGCCGGACGCATGCGCAGTGCCCCGCTTTTCCCTGACTCATAAATTGTGACGTTTTCAAGGTGCAGTCCGTAGACCCGGAAACTTTTGCGTTCCAGCGAGTCACTGCAGAAAGTCTCGCGACGCTTGGTTTTCGTCGCAGAAGATGGAGGCCTCCGGTTCCCTGATTGTCAACAACAAAATGAGGACCGGAGCGGGCGGAATCGGTGCTGGCAGCCCTCTACCAGGAAAGGGAAGAGAATATAACCGGAACCAACGAAAAGATTCGGAGGTGAGCAGGAACAGATTATCCGTGGTTTACTCAGCTCGGTTGACCGGGTTACATTAAAAGGTGGTCAAGAAATAATGTACAATGTTGACAGTTTGTATTATTGGCAAACAGGAAAACTGTCCAAGTGATGCAGGTATCTCTGTAGCAGGAAATCTCCATTACTCTGATATCAGCCCCTGTGTTTGCAAGGAATGTGCGCACTGTCAGTGAGAATGTATAGTAATGTCTTCCCTCTGTAAGCTGGGCTGGAAATACTCTCAGCTAACTCTGTCACTACCACCACAGCGGCTGCTTTGACTTGCTAGGATAGTCATTGCATAGAGTAGGACTGCAACCACCGAACTGAATCATTGATAATGAGAGTAGTTATCAACTATTCTCATTATCGATTAGTTGGTTGGATCCCCTAGCTCTCTGCTCCATGCTGGGAGGAGGGCACAGCAAGCAGTGGACGGGTGCAACAGCCAGTCTACTATTGGCTATTGCAATTTAAAATGGCCAATAGCAGGCTGGCTATTGCACCAGTCCACTAGCTGCTGTATTTACATTCAGCTGCACTCTGTGAAATCTTGCCACTGGCCGCTGTCATTCCCAGGCTGAAGCTTTTCAACTGTCATGAGCTTACAATACAATTATTATTTTTTTAAATTATAAAAGAGGGGAAAAAGTAATTTTCGCTTTCGGCCTGACAAATTCTGCTGCGGGAGGTGCATTGCAGTGCCATTCATTTCAATGGCACCCCAAACACGCCACCCACCCACAGTGTGATACCCTGCACTGGAACGCATGGTACCGCAATGCTGTGCGTTCCAGTGCAGTGTGATTGCATAAACTTGTACATGCAGTTTGATTCTGAAGTAGGCGAATTGATAGCTAGCTAGATAGACAGTGCAGCCTGTCCAGAGACCTGGAGGCTGGGAGAGGTGCACATTTTTTATATAATGTATTGGTGGGGTGAAATAATAAAAACGGATTCAATGTTTCACAGAATCTGATTCATGGCTTGTTCACACTATCCAATTCGTTCAGGGCACAGTTCCATGCCATGAACGCACTGGATCGCATAAACAATGCCTCCCCATGTTCTGGGACGGGAGGGGGTGTGGTGGTGCCATTCATATCAATAGCAACACCGACACGCCTCCCGCCTGCACTGGAACATGTACTACCCTGCGATCGCACTGGAATGCAGGGCATTACAGTACCACGTGTTCTGATGCGTGTGATCGCACTGCTGGTGGGAGGCATGTCTATGAATGGCACCACCATGCTCCCTCTCCACCCAAGAATGCAAGAAGGCTTTGTTTATGCCTGTAGTGCTCTACTTGTGGGTCGTGACCCAAAAGTGGAATGTTGAGATAGATCACCTGCACTCCATACAGCATACAGACCTTCTGCTACTGGTATTGATAACACGGATGGTGCCATGTAGCAGGAATGTCAGAAGTGGAAATCACCAGCACTTAACTTGTATGCATGAAACGTGGTCACTTTTATTAAATGAAATCATGTCACATGCGCCGTCAAGCCAACGTTTGAGGGCCACACAGGGTCCCTTCCTCAGGGCAACAGTGGCACATGTCGCCCTGAGGAAGGGACCCGGCGTGGCCTCTAAACCTTGGCTTGATGACACGTGACATGATATACTTTATTAAAAGCGACCAATGGGAGAGATTCTGCAGTAGTGCACTGTATCAACAGGTGTGTGCAAAGAGTTGGAGGCAGAAAAACACTTCTTTAATGGCATCATTTTGTGATGCTTAAAATGTCCAATCCACTAAACTATAAAAGAATAAACAATCTAGAAAATGTAATTCAGGGAGAAAATCTCGAAAAATCCATCCTTGTACTAGTTTCTTCAGGACCTACATGAAGAATGTTAACACAAAAACTAATAGCAAGCGAGAGCTTGTAATATTCTCTTATAGGTTGAGAATTTATAGACCCCTATATAATGTTGTGGATTAATGTAGGGTAACTAATCAGTAATCCGTGTTCAGGACTAGTGTATGTCCTGACAGCTGAAATGTGTTCTCTGATTGGTTACCATGGGTCATGGGTTTTACGTTTGCTCTCATGGTTATGTGCTATCTTTTCTAAACATAAATGTTTTTACAGTTAAATTGCACTTTACATATATTTTATTTTTAATTACAATCTCTTTAAAAACACCATTACGTATAATCAATCTGCTATTGTTGCAGGGCTATTCGGAGTCTCCTGACCTAGAATTTGTGTATACTGATGCAGACAGATGGGCTGCTGAACTTTCAGGTATGACCATGATATGCTTGGGCCTCTGTTCATATCAATTTATTATAATGCATGGATGATTAGCGAGCACTAGGTGACTTGTATTGGCTTATTTAGTATGGCAGTGAACAGAGCGTATGGGAATATGCAAGCCCGCATTCACAGCTGTGCGTGCCGTGAACGCATGTCACATTCGTGCGTGTTTTTTCATATATCTGAGAAGTGGACATAAATATCTGCTTATCCTGCTGTTATCTGCTGCTTTCTGTGACCGGTTGACAATGCTATCCACACGCTCCCAATGCAGGTGTATTGTTGTCATCTCTGTGTGTGCATTTCTGCACAGGAACTACAAACAGTGGTGCCAGTCCTGCAATCCTCTCCTTTGCAACACTCAGCAGTGCTTGGCAGACGGCTGTGCATTGTGAATATGGCTCAGCGGGAAAAATGGCAAGGGAGCCTGGGAATTGTAGCCTTCAAATTAGCAATCCTCTCCTTTGCAACACCCAGCAGTGCCTGGCTGACAGCAGACGGCTGTGCATTGTGAATAAGGATTAGAGGGAAAAATGGCAAGGGAGCCTGGGAAGTGTAGCCTTCAAATTGCAGGGATGTCAGTGGAAGTGGTGATCCACTGCAGCTTCTGCCCACCCTCAGGCCCGGTCTGTAGAGACTTAGATCTTAATAATAGACCATGACTGCTAATTTGAACCACAAAAAAAGGTATGCTGTGCTATTTTGAATACTCAAAAAACTTTAATTTTCTATGCACTATACCCTGCTTGCTCGTGGTAAGCAGAGTTTACATTTATCTACTTTACATTGACCCTCTACTGCTACTTATGACCAAGGAAGTTGGATGGATTTAACAGGATGCAAATAGTTATGCTATCAAGACTTAAATAATTTGGAAAACTATGTAAATTGGTTATTAACAGGAAGAAAGTCATATGGGATCCTACGTATATTACATAAGCTTATGTTTAATACCAACACCCAAGCTCAAAGCTATACATAAAATTAAAAGAAGGAATCTGAGGGGGGGAGGAGTACACTGCTTGGCTACAACAGGTGCATACATATAGAGACTACTCCTTTTAAAACTATGGGGGTAACCTTTTTATACCATAGTTCTCTTTAGGGTCATGGGAGGACATATACTAACCTCCTCCCATGACCCAAAGCTCAGTATATAGCGAGCTATTGTCCACTATATACTGAGCGCGCCACAGCCGGGACGGATACAGACAATACTGAGATCCACCCAGCTGGCTGATTGACAGTGGGCTCTGCCTATCTAGAGGCAGAGCCAGCTGTACCCGCCCCCTCCCCCGTCCATTCCCCAGTCAGCACTGGAGGATCGGAGATGGGAGGGGGGGAATTCCTGCGGGGAGCGGTGGCTGACAGTCACCGCTCTCTGCAGGGAGATAATCGAAAAGTGAGCAAGCGACGGTATGTGTTCGCTCATTTCCCGATCTATAGAGCCGATGTGTTACAGTTTCAATGTCACACATCGGCTCTAACTATGAGGATGAGTGCAAATCACTCACCTCATAGTTCTCCTTTTAAGCTTGAGTGATTATGTTTAAAGTGGACTGTCTTCCTGCACTGGGTTGTTTTGCTAAACTAAATATGTTTAAAAAAAACTTTCCCCATCTGCAAAAGGCTGCTTTTGATGCAGTTGAGACACTTGGAATTCCAAAAGTTTGTTAAATGAAAATACATTGAGAGGAATGTATCAAGACTGGAGCAGACAAAAGCTGGAGCAGCTGTTCATGGAAACCAATCAGCTTCTCTCTTCAGTTTGTTGTGTTAAGATTTGAAAATGAAAGAGAGAAGCTGATTGGTTTCCATGCACAGCTGCTCCAGATTTGGTCTGCCCCAGTTTTGATAAAATCCGCCCCATTGTTTCGACAACGTGTTACAGAAGAGTAGAGTCAGTGCAGAGCTTTGTCTCAGTGGAGCAATCTAGCCATATGTCTATTTTGTTAAATGATGATTCCTGTGCTTGGCACAGCTCCATCCATAAACAGTGTGGACGGAGGAATCTCCACTGCCGGCTACTTTTTTTTCAGAAGCCACGGCTGCGATAATCCACTTCCTCTGCCAAACAATGACTGCATCTCATAGGATGCAGTCACAGTTCGGGGGATCATTTTTCCGGCTGGCTCAACTGACTTTTGTTAATCTGGGTGGTGCTTGCATTGCTGCCCATGGCTGGAATTTCGGCATGAATCTGCCAAAATTCTAGTCGTTTTGAACAACTACAAGCAGTAGAAGTATGCAAAATCATAAAGGGGGAAAAAAAAAGTTAGCAGTAAGGTAATTACTTACTGTCTCCGCCACTCGCTCCCATCCAAAGATCTGAAGATTCTCAAGTGGCCGAGCAGCATGATGGGGCGGGTGCATGCGCAGTACAGATCTTTGGCGGGGAGGAGAGACTAGCTTTAAGTCAATGCAGGCAGCCGTGACTGTGTGCGTTGGACAGATACCATGGGACAGAGAGACTGGAGTCTGCGGTGGATCAGAAACTGGCATCAGCGCTGGAGGGACTCCTGAAAACTACAGGAAAGAAGATAATCGGATCAAGTCATCATTTAAGGTAAGTCCTTAAAGCAGCATGGGGGGTTGTGACTTTATTGTCACTTTAACACCAGCACGAAAAGACCAGTGAGCATATTGGCGATTTATACATGTGAAAACTGTGGTGTTAGCAGGATCACACTGTAACTGCTCATATTCAAGTCATCCATTTATTTTGCTTGACTGAACAACACAGTTCTAATTTTAAAACTTTTATAATATTAAATAATCCTAATATATTTTTGTGCTTGCTCCTTCATGACAGAACTATACAGTTATACAGAAAGCCCCGAATTTCAGCTAAACAAGAAGTGCTTTAATGAGGACTTTCAAATACATGGTGAGTTGCCCCATTTCCTATTCTGAATAGATTGAGTGATTTATATTGGTGTTAGAATGAAAAAGTGGAAAATCAGGACCCGATCACACCACAACCCAGTGTGCTGCAATGCAGGCCTTTTTATTTGTTGCGGTGCAATGAATGGCAGCATAAGGCATGTAAAGTATGGTAACCGGTACCACAAGTGGTGTGACTCAGCTCTCAGGCATTTTCCTAGCTGAATTGAAAGAGTTGGCAATCTGCAGTTTTTTTATTTGAATATATTCATGCAGATTTGTCTCGGCTATTTAAAATGATGTTACTCAGTAATGCAGGCAGTTATTAATGATGACTTGAATGAATTTCAAGGATTAAAACCTACATGTTTTATATTTAAGTGAACCAAAAGGAAAAAAACAATTACAATTGCACCCGTTCGCTTACTGGTATGTTCATCAGTAACATGTTTACTTGTTACTAGTTTGAACCGCAAGTATGTAACAGTCTGTGAACCCATGACACTCCTGACCGCTTTTTCCATATAGGTTCAAGTGGGTGCAGCTGTGATCAACGGATGGCACCCGTTATTATGCACAAGTAGAAGTATGGACAACGGCACTCCAGATGCAGTACAGATGCGTCTATTTATTAACGGAAATGCACTAGGTGTTTATGCTGCATTTTCATTAATAAATAGACTCATCTGGAGTGCCAGTGTCCATACTTCTACTTGAACGCAAGTATAGTAACATTGCTCTGCCTTTTTGCTCTCTTGTGATTTCACCTTATTCATGCTTGGATACATGTACTTATCTAGGAGCCAGCAACAGATTAAGGGGTTAGAAATTGTGGAATTTGTCATTGCTTCTCTGTCCATTATGGATGAATATTTCCTTGTTACCTTTTTAAATCAAAATGGGTTTGTTTGAGTCATGGGACAGGTATGTGTGGCCAGATATCTCTCTTCCTGCCATTTATAGGGGACATATCATATCCAACAATTTGTAAAATTACCTTAAATCATTCTGCAGTTCCTACGTCTAGATGAAACAGGGCAAGTGTGACTGTGTTTGTGCAGTGGTCCCAGGTTTACATTCCCATGTATGCTTGCATGTCTGCAGTTGTAGCACTAGAAGGAATCTTGTGACCATTTTCCTATAGGGTCACCTTGCTGCAGACCCTATATTATTGGCTGGCAAATTTGGTTCTGGGCACAGGATGAAGGGAACAGTTGGCATAGATTTAGATGGTCCTCACTCTTAGCTATATACTGTACCTCCTCTCCTGATTCTTCACATCCGACTAGTGCAGACAGTTAATAGTAATCACTGTACATGGCCTCTTTTAGACCTTTGTAAGCATTCTAGTTGCCTTTTCTAGAATTCCTTGAGGCGGGCATTTGCCTAGCTTCCACTTTTAGTGCACTTTTTGTTTTTTTAGATGTTCCATATAATATAACTTTACTTGCTTAGTGTGTGAAATATTTACCTGATTTCAACATCTCTAAATATGTTATTTTTGCCTAATGTGTATTTTCAAGTACCCGATAAAAAATGGACAGAGCTAGATGTGTCCCAACAGCGTACTTACACCATGCGGCTTCTCGATGCGCTGGAAGTCACAGCCAGGGAGAAACGACTGAAGGTGGGCCGGGCTTTGCTATATCTAGCGCAAGGTAAGCCCAGAAAATAGAGAGGACAATAAAGTGTTTAAATATGCTTGTTCCCCCATGTGATATTTGTTGTATTGACACTGTTTTATTTAATATATTTGTAGGTACTTTTGGAGAGTGTAGCTGTGAAGCTGAGGTCCAGACCTGGCAACGACATAACATCTTCCTTTTGTTGGAAGCAGGGGCGTTTAATGCCCTTGTGGAACTGCTGAACATGGAAGTCGAGTGAGTAGCACTATTGAGTAAAGAATCTGTACGGCTGAATAGGGGAAAAAACCTTCTTTACAGCATACTACCTTTTCTGGACTGCTTTATAGTTTATTTTAGAGTTTCGGAAGTAGAATTATTGGCATTCTGTTTACCAGCTACATATGCAAATTATTGGGTTACACAGCTGAACAACCGTTTTTTTTAAATGTGGATAGAATGAAGAAGGGTTGGAATTTTTTGAAGGTTTGTATTGTTGCCTCTATATTCAGGGAGGTTTATCTTTACTTCCTTTTAACCTCTTGCCGTCCGCCCGCTAAGAAAAAACGGACGGATGGCAGACCCGCATCAGCGGGTTGCCGTCGCCAGACGGCATTTTTTTCCTGCTCGCACAGCTCCTTGCTGTTCTCCCTCTGTAGTGTGAATGCAGAAGTGATGTGTATTACATCACTTCCCCATTCACCTGTCAATCATCTGGCTCCTACTGCCAGAGAGAAGAAGCTGATGAAGCAAATCTGTGCTTCATCAGCTTCTTTTGGGGTCTCCAGGTGACATTAGGGGTCTAGAGACCCCTAATGTCTCCATAAAGGGGACCTGTCAGTGTACCTGTGCTATTATAGCTATTATATAGGGGGATGGTATCCCCCTATGTAATAGCAATAACAATAAGTGTAAAACAAAAATGTATATAAATAAAAAAAGTTTAAAAAAAGAAGTCAAAAATAAAAAAAGTAAACTCCCCCCTTCGTTTACGCACATATAAACGTAAATATGCGTCGCATGCGCTAGCGCGTGAAAATGACAATTGCGCTACACATGTTACATATTGAAGCAAACGTCACTCTATCGCTTGCCCATTCAGATGAAAGAGACAGGTACTCCTTTAAAGAAGGACCTCTCTTACTCACTTTCCCTGCACATCCTTCCACAGGGTGAGTCAGAGTTATGAGTCCTAACCATGTGTATGTTAAATTATATGTGAACCCAATCACTAAAATCTCATATAAGGTTTATCATTATAGTATTAGAAGGAAATTGGTTAGAAACAAAGCCTACACTGGAAACCTGTACTGCAGCTGCCTCTCCCAGGATTGATGCATCCTTAAATCGAGCCAACCCTCAACTGCATGTGCTCCCTCTAAAGCATCCTGTCCTTTGGATGTTGCCAACATGAGTATGCCAGGGCCCAGGACCTGTAGTATTAAAGCGGACCTTTACCCATATCTTTGAAATAACAACAAACACACCTTTTGGAAATGTTTAGTAATGACAATCTACAAACACATACTTCTAGATAATTGCAGACTTTGTATTCTTTACATACCTTATTTCTCTTTTCTTCCCCAGTCTTCTGACAGTGGCCATGTTTACTAGGGGCAGATTACTAGATCTCATTACTTCCTGGATTTCTGGCACATGTGACTAGGACATGTGACCATGCACATCATCTCAGGGGAGGGAAATGCCTTTCCCTGAGATCTCATGAGATTACAGATGAGATTTCCCAGCAATGCTCTGCTGATGACCAGGCAATCCCAGTGTGCATTGTGTTGGCAAACTGAAGTCATTTGCACTTTCAAAGCAGGAAGTGAATGCTCTGCAAGTGTAAGTATTTCAAAATTGCAGCATTTTACACCTGACATGTCTATGCTATGATTAATCACCATACATACATACATGCATACATACATACATACATACATACATACATACATACATACAGGGATGCATTGGTAGAATTTGATTTTTGAGCATAAAGGTTTGCTTTAAACTTTAATGCTAACAGAATAGAAGGATTAAAAAGAGCCAGCATGTGAGCCTAGAATCCGTTAGCTTTTGCCTAAGCACTTTACAGCACATGCTGCCCACTGTCAGACCTCTCTATAATCCTGTCTTGCACATACTGCCCATGCTGTCATAGCATCTTCTCTTGTGGTACTGCCTCCTATCTTATTCTCTGCACCCTTGGCATGTAATTACTTCTGTTCTGCACATATTTCCCATCCTCATACCTTCTGCAATCCTCTCCTGCACATATTTCCCACCCTACACTCCTCTCTTGCACGTATTGGACATTCTTATGTCCCGTGCACTGTTTTCCTGCACAAATTAAATATGATGCTCTGTCCGTTCAGTTGAACTATCCATAGAATTGAATGGGTTAAGCACAGCTCATATTTGGGCCCAGCTCATAAAATTGCTCAGAAGCAGCTGTGTGGCCTCTTTTGCAATATCTTGCTGGATCGGGACAGGTGAGTATAAAACTCATGGGGTCAGTGGTATCTACAGTATAATTGTAACTATACCAAAGTTGCAGTTTAATTTTTACGTCTTCCTCCTCCTCATCACATAGCTGCCTTCCTCAATAGCTGCAAAGAAGTTCATATTAATGGGCCAAGCCCTATGGTTGGGCCAAGCATGTTCCAACCATAGGCATCCACTGGACATATTAGAAAAGTGGCTCACATCCCATTAATTAATATCTTATAATCTTCCAAAGACCTCAGACATATGTCACTCAAATTAAAATAAAACCGCATATAGTGTAATCCACTTTTATTCAAGTAAACAAAAAGACGTGTATGCCGCGACTATGCATGTTGCACTAACATTAATCACAAAGTGTAAACCGTCGCAATTAAATAGTCCCATTGGTCTTTATCATCATGCTGCTAGATAGTCCCTTTGGTCTTTATTATCAATGGCATATTCCGTTCCTGCATGTGAGGACTGCTGGAAATATGATTGCAGCTTTTTGGGTTTACACTTAGCAATAGGTATAAACATATTGCCAGTTGCAACATTTATTGCTAAACATTTGCTTGTTTGTGATACAGCTGTCAAATTGTTCAAAGTTTTAATATTTAACACTTCTTATGTTCCTAGAAACAGTGCAGCCTGTAGCAATGCTGTTCGGAAACCCGCGATTTCCCTAGCTGACAGTACAGATCTGCGGTAAGATGAAATTGCACTAGAAATTGCGCAATACTCTAAAAACGTATAATTTTTCTCTTGATTAGCTTAATTTCAATAGCTTATATTAACTCATATTCATTTATTTTAGTGTTCTGTTGAACATTATGTACCTGATAGTAGATGTATTGCGTGAAGAAGAAGAATCTGACACCGAGGAGTGGAAATCCATGAGGCAGACATTCCGCACTGAGCTAGGTAAAAAAGATACCCGTATATACTGTTTATCCTGTTACACAGCACTATAGACTGTAGGCACTTGTGCACCGGTGTTACAATATTATCAGAGGCACAGTTATAAAAACATAGGAAATCTTGAATAGCTATTCTTTTCGCCTATTAATTTAGAGAGATGCTGACATTGTGTTTCTATCTGTATTAAAAGTTAAAATATTTGATATTGGGTATTGCTACCTTTCTACAATTTTTGCTTCTATTTATGTGCTGCTCATCTGCTAACTCAAAATTGCTTTTTACCTGTATTACAATGGCATTCAATACAGGATCCCCACTATATAACAATGAACCTTTTGCCGTGATGCTCTTTGGTATGGTGACAAAGTTTTGCAGTGGACACGCTCCGCATTTTCCAATGAAAAAGGTGCTGTTGTTACTGTGGAAGACTGTGTTGGTAAGTTTTTATTCCAGAATTTAATTGGTTCATTTTAATTTCGTATGTTACTGAAAACTGTTATTTTTCCAGTGCACCCTGGGAGGATTTGAAGAGCTACAGGGGACGAAAGCAGAAAAGCGAAAGACTTTGGGGCTACCACCTCTTCCTGAAGACAGTATAAAAGTTATTCGTAACATGAGAGCTGCTTCCCCACCAGCATCAGCTTCTGATCTTATTGAACAGCAGCAAAGGAGGGGTCGGCGAGAGCACAAGGTAAGGAGGAGCATGCTAATGAGCATCTATGTACTTTACAGGAAAAGAAAAAGGTACACTTAACCCCTTCGTGACTGACGACATACAGTGTACGTCGCCAGCATCGGGGCTGTTTAAACAGACTCACAGTTGAGAATTAAGATGCATAAAGGGAGGAAATCCCTTATGCTCAATACTTCACATTTTCATCCAGACACTGGTGCAGTGCACCAATCCAACGTATTCCCTTTTGTCAGTAGTTTAGTGATCCTTTACATCAGGACTCGACAAATCCCAGGCGCCAGGTCGCTAATGCAACTAAAAATTGCATCCTGGCCCCTAGGCTTTTGTCACCCATTCCTTCCGCCGCCGCCGCCTAAATAAACTCCTGCCGTTCTCCTCCCTGCCGCAGACTCACAGACAGTCAGAGGGGACACAGATTGCTGCAGCTGATTATAGCCTGTAAGGAGGGAACGCTGACAGTCTGTGAGTCTGCAGCGGGGAGGAGAATGGCTGAGTTCATTGCAGCGGTGGTGGGAGAAGAAACGAGCCTGCATTCCCCACGCTGCCCCTGCCGCCAGCTGTGATCAGTCTGCAATCCAGCGGCCGGCAGCAATAGCCAGCTTGCTATTGGCTATTTTAAATTGCACTAGGCAAAAGCAGGCTGGCTATCGCACCTTCCCACTGCCTGCTGTCATTTAGCAGAGGAGGACCTGAAGGAGAACTGTTTATTTTTGCCTTTTGCCCAGACTGTCATTTGCTGTAAGAAGCAGTGCCCTGCTTGGATATTAGTCGTCATCACCAGAAATGAATTTACAGAGGCACTGAAATGGGCAACTTTCCAAAAAGATTACTGGACACTGCTGCAATGAATAGACAAACAATATCTGCAGAGACCAGTGGTAATTCTGCAGTGGTCCAATACACCCCTTGCTGAGGTAAAGCTAGAGCTCTCCAATCAGCAGGGAGAAATGTCCAACATGCCTGCAACTGGATGGAGCAGACATTCTGGCTATCTGTAGTGAGACAACACAAATGTCCTCTGCAGCATGCTGACTGGAAAAGGCTCTTCTACTTGGGCTGTGGCTGCTTTCTAAAGAAAACAAACTAAGACGTTGCTCCTGGAATGTATTTAGATCATTTAAACTGGAAGTATAATTGGGCTTACACAAATGTTGTTTTTATATTGCCTTCCTGTAATCACCTGTACAGCTGCATTTAGATGGCAAGACAGAGAATGGGCACTTCGAGACAGTCAGGGCTCCTTAACTTTACCTCGGTGGCTATTTAAAATGGAGAGTGGATACAGTGTTTTAACAGGTCATGCAGCAGGGCTCATCTCCCTGAACCTCAATCCTGAAGCCCTCAAAGACACATTTGTAAAGCACACCAATTAGCTTTATACATGTGCAGGTGTTTTCTTTTGATTTTGTTTTTGCAGTAGTATGGCCATGGTATGGCGTGAATTCAATATAATTAATTTAAACTTGGTGGAGGTGAAATAAAGACTTTGTGTTTATGCTTGATTACAGCTCTAGATGTTAAAGTGAACCTGTACCCATATCTTAAAAATAACACAACAAACACACCTTTTAAAAATGTTTAGTAATGACAATCTAAAAACACATACTACATTATAAACACGACATATGTGTGGGTTTTTTTCCAGGCTCTTATCAAGCAAGATAACCTTGATGCTTTTAATGAGCGAGACCCTTACAAAACAGATGATTCTCGTGACGAAGAGGAGGAAAATGATGAAGATAATAGTCTGGAGGCAGAACCTTTCCCTTTGGAGCGGGAAGAAATAATGCCACCAGCAGTTACACAGCCTGCTGTTGATCGTCTTGCTTTTCAGAAAGGTTTACCGTGGGCACCCAAAGTAAGGTGAGAGAGGGAAATTGATGGCTAGTGGTGCATGTTCTGAGATTTTAAATGCATCATTTTTCATAATATCCATTCTCATGTGAAATGGATGTTTTTAAATATATTTTTTGCTTTGTCGAACAGGGAGAAAGACATTGAGATTTTCTTGGAATCTAGTCGCAGTAAATTCATTGGATACACTCTCGGAAGGTAAGATGAATACTCAGTTCTATCGTTTTTAATTTTCTTATTTTTTTTTTTTTATCCACTGCTTTACTCTTGTATATGTTCTCTTGATTATCACAGTGACACTGATACAGTTGTTGGTTTACCAAGGCCCATTCATGAAAGCATTCGCACTTTAAAGCTCGTAAGTATGCACTTGGTATAAGATTAATTGCAGTGAGTATACACCAAAGGTAATCCTAGAAAAATACAGCCTATCAAAACGGGCTAAAGGGATTTAGCTGTAATAAAAAATATTTAAAGTTTTATTATTTAATTTCAGTAAAATATACACCCTCCCTTATCCAGATTAAAGTGTATTTCCAGCCAATTTTTCCCATAGTCATTTTCCAGGACAGCATTGCGAGAGAGAGTCTCCTCTCCAAACCACAGGAAACACATCACCCATTCAGATTCATAAGACCTGCCTCTTCTCCAGTCCCTCAGTCATTGTGTTTCCTCAGTCAACTGGGGAATGTGTCACTAGAATGCTGGGGGAGCCTCCATCGCTAAATTCTGTCTGGCTGTTTGTCTGGTGAGTGCAGGTGCCTTCCTACCCGTTTTTAGGTCTCCAGTGGTCCTAGGCAGGCGAAGGGGGTTTGCTGACTCTCCGTTCTTCAGTGCCCGCAGGATGGACTCTGCCTAACCTCTGCAATTTTCGGCTGCAGTGAACACAGGTCCTTCTGGCACTAGCCCAGCTCAAGTAGGATTTTTTTGATTGAATCCCACCTCCCTGTCCCCTCTGACCATCTTTCTCCTCCCGGGCCCCTTGGTGCAGGGCGTTTAGGTGTTGAGAGGCACTCTGTCCTTGGGTGTTTGGCGGTATTTTGGATGTGGGTTTAACCTTCTTATAGGTACTCTTTTTGGCAGGCTAAGGCTTTTGAATAAAACCAGGATTGCTTCCAAGAAGAAATGCCGTTTTTTTTTTGGACAAGCTTAGCTACAGCTGCTCTAAAACTTTGTGCCAACAGTGTATTGATGGTCTCAATGAACTTGAAATTTTGAGCCCTGATCTACAGTACATAATATCAAAAGATTCAGAGAATCTGGAGAAATGTCTGTGCGCAAGGGACATGGCTGAAACGCAATATTGGATGCCTGTGGTCTTTGGGCCTTCAGACAGCACTGCCTTAAAAATAGGCATGATTCTGTGATGCACATCACTGCATGGGCTCAGGAATACTTCCAAAAATCATTGTCTGTAAGCACAGGTCGGCGTACCATCCAAAAATGCAAGTTAAAGCTCATTCAAAGAAGTGATATCTGAACATGATCCACAAATGACACCGTCTTCTCTAGGCGGAATCTCATTTAAAATGGTCTGTTGCATAGTGGAAAACTGTTCTGTGATAAGATGAATGGAAATTTGACATTCTTTTTGGCAACCATGGGTGCGGCGTACTCCGGACTAAAGAGGAGAGGGACCTTCCGGCTTGTTATCAGCGCTCAGTTTAAAAGCCTGCATCTCTGATGGTATGGGGGTGCATTAGTGCTTATGCAATGGGCAGCTTACACATCTGGAAAGGCACCATCAATGCTGAATTATATATATTCCGGTTTTAGAGCAGCATATACTCTCATTCAGATGGTGTCTTTTTCAGGGAAGGCCTTGAAAATTTCTGCAGGACAATGCTAAACCCCATACTGCATCTATGACAACCACATGACTTTGTAGTAGAAGAGTCTGGGTGCTTGACTAGCCTGCCTGCAGTCCAGAAGTTTCAACAATTAAAAATATTTGGTGCATTTTAAAATGAAAAATATGGTCAAAGAAGACCCAGGACTGCTGAGCAGTTAGAATCCTATATCAGGCAAGACTGGGGACAACATTCCTCTCCGAAAACTCCAGCAACTGGTCTCCCCAGTTCCCAGACGTTTACAGAGTGTTGTTAAAAGAAGAGGGGGTGCTACACCGTGGTTAACATGGCCCTGTCCCAACTTTTTTGAGACGTTTTGCTGCCATCAATTTCCAAATTACCTTTTTTTTTTTCTTTTTCTTTTTTTTCTTCATTTCTTACATTTTCTCAGTTTAACCATTTTGATATGTTTTCTATTGTGAAAAAAATATGGGTTTGAGATTTGTCATTCATTGCCTTCTGTGTTTTTTTGGAATGGGACTGTAAGCTCCAGGCAGATGCTCTCCCAGAATGTCCAGATGTTCTGTCCCATGGACCAGTTTACCATCCTAATTCAGTTGCTCGCTTTAACAGCGTGGATGTTGAGGCCTAGCTTTTGAGGGACAGGAGCATCTCTGAATCAGTCTTTCCCATGATGCTGGGAGCGAGGGGGTCCTCTCCCCACATGGTTTCTCATTGCACATGGAAGGCAAATCCTGGCTTTTCTGCAATTGGGCCCTGATCAGCATTTGGCCCTGAGTACTATCAAGGTGAAGTTCTTGGCACTTGCAATCTTGTTCTAGAGACTGATAGCTTCCCATTTTTTAATTAGGACTTTGGTGCAGGATGTCTTTCCTGTGACTTTGTGGGATCTGATTGTAGTTCTCCTGGCACTTCAGAAACCACCTTCTCAAACTGTTGGGGATATTCTCCTTTCCACTCTCACAGTCTTGCTTTTCATACTCTCATCACCTCTCCAAGGCATATGTCTGAACTGGCAGCTTTGCCCATTAAAGAAGCCTTGCTGGTCTTACAAAGGGACAAGGTGATGTTGAGCCTTTTTTTTTCCCTAAGGGTGTTTTGGATTTTCATCTCAACCAGGACATCTGTTCTTCCACTCTTCTGTTCATCTGCAGTTGAACAGAAGGAGTTCGCTCTCCATTGCCTGGATGCAGTTTGTGCTGTGCTCATTTAATTCACAGCCACTGTTTCTATTAGAAAGACTGATGCACTTATTATCATCCCTGATGGTCTCCATCCAGATCAATATTCAAGCTTATGGTCTTTTTGGCATCAAGCTACTGTTTCCTAGTTCTCCACGTTTTACCATATCAGGCCTCCTTTGATGCCAGCTTCTGGTGTAAGGTCCTTCAGGCGGCTCTTTGAATTGCAGGCAGTCCTTAGTTCTGTTGTTTTTTTGCGGGATTGTTAGTGTTGCTGTTGTCCACCCCTCACTTGGACTGTGTCCCATTGCTCTGTGTCTGTGCTCATGCACTTGGTACTATGTTTCCACCAAAGTGAGGCATGGGGTTTTACCAGGCTGGTCACTGTTTTGTTTGTTTGTTTACCAGTGCAGGTGGTAGTGTAACCCAACAGACTCTGAATTCCTGTGTCCCTTTATGAAAACAAAAAAAATATATTAATTTACATTTTTTAACATAAATTTAAAAGAAATTAAAGCGCCCCATCCCCACACATGCACATATAAACACACAACCCTCATATGGGACACGTGTAAACAATTGCGCAGTGCATAATAAGTGGTCCTGTGCATGCTGAGGTAAGCAGAATATCTCTATGACCATTTATGGTTAACTGTAAGATGATAAGCTGTAAAGTTTTCTAATGGATCACCTGTGAAAAATGTTGCGTATTATGGTTTGTCGCCATTTCGCGTGTGAATGCCGTTCGAAGCCTTGACATATTTGGTATCTATTGACGTGATTCAATCTCCTCTTACCTTATTGTGTTTTCTGTGCACTAAAATTAATTTAAATGTATTTTTTTTACTGAAAATCTAGATTTGATAAAGTTGTGCTAATATGCATTTTCATGAAAAAAATTGATCCAGCGGTGAAAAGGTTGAGAGACGTTTTTTGGCCCTGGCTGTTTGTTTTCATTTGGCTGTTGGCAAAGCATTCCATAGTTCACACCTTTTTTTCAGGAGGTGACTAATGCTATTCCCTCTGTGAGGCATCCCCTTGAGCTGTAGATCTTCAGAAACCTCCGTTCATACTCTTCACAGAGATTCCTCTGCTGTTTTTGTCTCACAAGGTGGCTTTTTTTTATCGCCATTACCTTGACTAGGAGAGACTCATAGCTGGCAGCTTTACTGCATAACACTGCATTCTTTGTTTTCCATAGGGAAAAATGGGATTATTTTGTAATTGCCAAAGGATTCTTTTCTCCGACATTCTCCCCTGGTCTTCTTCTTCTTCTTTCTTCTTTCTTCTTTCTTCTTTCTTCTTTCTTCTTTCTTCTTTCTTCTTTCTTCTCGAATGAGCTGATCTCTTTTCCATGTAGGTCGAAAAAAAATACTAAAAAGGCTGTGCATTTCCTTGAAATATTTATTTATGTAAGTGGTCAATTTACCGCGGAACCCAGAAATATAAAAAAGGGAGAATACACAGCAAAAAGGGATACCTAGGATATGTTTCTTATACAGTACAATAATAATAATTAAAAAAACAAAACACTTCAGCCTCTTTCCTTTTTTTCTTGTCCTTTTTCAAGATACTTTGCTGAAATCTTACTTTATGTTTTATAGAAATCATAATTTTAGTACTGTTAGTGTTAAATCAGCTAGATATTTAGAGCAACAGAAAATGTAAGTTTTAGCCAACAAGATTGACATATATAAAACTAAAACATTTTCCACAAAAAGTCACTATTCATGATTTACAATCAATACTGAAAACACTGCTGAAAGTTTACCCCTTTCAGGTTACATTCAAGTATTGCAGCATCTGATGAGTCTTGTTTTATTGATTTATAAATTGCTTGAGTTGTAACTGAAACATTGTCTCTTCAACAGCACAAATACACATCTATCGCTGAAGTTCAAATTCGCCTAGAGGAGGAATTCTTGAAGTGTCCACTATCTGGGGTATGTAACATTTATTTTAAGATGGAGACGGTCTGGTATAGTTTACAATATTTGGAAACCCTAACATTAAACTTCAGTTATTTGCTTCCTTTTGGTCTGTTAAATATATTATTAAAATAGTTTTGATATGTAAAAACAATACCAGTTTATCCTACCAGAAATCTTGTGAGCTGATAACATCTTGTGCTCTCTGCCTTTGCTTACTGTTTTAAGTTAGCATTGTTCCCAGTTCTTGCTATGAACTGCAGAACACCTACTCCTGTGTTTTATAAAGAGGAGATGGGAAGGTGTTTTTTAGTCCTAAACACTTTCCTAGGGTGACAATACTGCTCCTCTTTGGATACAGTATGGTGAGTGTTGTCACCTTAAGATCAGAGGTGTGTTGGTAGCAGGATCACCAGGTGAAAATAAAGGAAAGAAAGCCTCATAAATAAAACTTATGATGCTGGACTGGTAAACTTTATTATGACATTTTCTTTCCTTAAGAACATACGTTTTTAGATGTGCTTTAAATTGCTTATTGGATTTGACATTTGATTTTCTGTTTAACATTAGGGTGAAGAAGAAGTTGAACAAGTGCCTGCAGAGATTTTATATCAGGGACTCCTCCCTAGCCTACCCCAGTATATGGTAAGCAAACAGTGTCCTGTTGCTGGTTTTCCAGTAGTTATATATCCTACATTTAACACAGTAGAGGGGGTGAAAGATAAGAGAAAGAATACCCACTCCTTTTTGAAAAAAATACACTGTGCACTTGGAAACAATAACTAGAGCAATAAGCCAAATTGTCACCCTGCTCTTAGTCAAGGTCCAGGTGTATGAACCCAAAGCAAGTGAACTGTACAAATAGAATCTACTGTCCCACCAACAAAAATGCTCAGGGTGTGCAGGCTCAGCAATAATAAGGAACCACTGGATTTCCAAGCAGGCAAGCAGGAACCTTTTATTATACATAGGGGTCTATTCACAAAAGGGTGAAGAGTTTGGAGAAGGCAGGAGAAGTGAACAATCTAGGACAACATAGCTGAACTGGAAAGTGAGCTGAATTGGAGAATTTCTCCAAATCAGCTATGGTTGTCCTAGATTGTTCACTTCTCCTGCCTTCTCCAAACCCTTTACCCTCTTGTGAATAGACCCCATAGTATTGTGCTACTGACAGCCATGTTGGTGGTTGTTTGCCACCCCTAGCAGCCCTGCCTCCCTAAGCCACGTCATATGTAAATTTCTTTTAGATTGCCTTGCTGAAGATCCTTCTAGCTGCAGCTCCGACTTCCAAAGCCAAGACAGATTCTATTAATATCCTGGCAGATGTCCTTCCAGAAGAGATGCCGTAAGTGTTACTTTTAAGTAAATTGCTGGTTTTGTTTTTTTTTGTTTTAAAATTTACTCACCTGTGGCTTTTTTTTTTTTTAAAGAACCACTGTATTGCAGAGCATGAAACTTGGAGTAGATGTGAATCGACACAAAGAGATAATTGTTAAAGCTATTTCTGCTGTGCTGCTGCTCTTACTTAAACACTTCAAACTGAATCACATTTACCAGGTTTGTTTCTTTTTATATGAAATATTAGAAAAAAAAATTCCAAATATCAAATATGCCATTCTGTTCATAATATAGTATTTAATTTTCTTTTTGTTTCAATACCTATCATATGCAGTGGTGCTTTACATTTTGGTAACCCTTTTGAATTGTCAGTATCATGCAAGTCCTAAAACTAGAAAGCAGTTAAAACCACATGGCTGGTTGACTTACTGTACTTGAAGGAAATGATCCACAGTTACTTTACATATGTGTCTGGCAAAAGTATGAAAACTTTTGCTTTCAGTAACTGGTGGCCCCCCCTTGTGAATTGTTTCTTAAACGAGAAATATGAGGTGAGTGCTTTTCACTCACCTCATAGCTTTAGCCGACCTGTGACAATGAGACTGTCACAGGGCGGCTCAGTAGATCGAGAGGTGAGCGAACACATACCCGCGTTCACTCGCCTCTCGAGCCTGTCACAGCTCTCTGCCGTGACAGGGAAGGGGCTGGATTCCCCCCGCTCCGATCCGCCAGCGCTGACTGGCGGAACGGATGGGGGCGGGTACAGCTGGCTCTGCCTCTAGATAGGCAGAGCCAGCTGTCACTCACGCAGCTGGGCAGATCCCGCCACAATTGTTGGGATCCGCTTCAGCTGCGGCGTCTCAGTATACCACGAGATGTAGCTCGCGGTATACTGAGCCTAGGGTGACGGGAGGACGCTAGTTTGTGTCCTCCCGTTACCCTAAGGAGAACTATGGGGCAAAGCCTTAACCCCATAGTTCTCCTTTAAGGAAATATGGCTATATTTACTAATGATCCCCCACAGTTTGCTTTTCAAATAGGACCAGGAAGTGCAGAATTATATTTCTTGATATTTAGCTTTCTTACAAACATTTGTATATCTAATGTATGTTTCAAACTTATTAATGTCTCTAAACGGTGCAGATTTTAATCCTTAATGTAAAACCTTTTGTTCATCTTGGGATGGTTGGGCCGAGTTAATATTAAATATACCTTCCTCTACCACATTCTGTTTCTTCTTTTCCTCCCACCTCTACACCGTCTCTTGCATACCCCCTTTCTTTTCTGTTCCCAAATCCTTCTCTTTAATATCCATTCTCTCCGGTTCTTTGTTTGGGGCCATCCTTCATTATTTCTGCTCCTGTGTGGGGACCATATTTCCCCTCGATGTCTGCCCCATTCTGTATTGGGGTGTTTCCCCCAGTACCTGTCCCAAATCATACAGGGAGATAAAACTCCGGTAAGTAGGGGACATGACTCTCTGTACGCCTCACTGTGTGTTGTGACCCCAAATAGTCAGTGGCAGCACACCCAGCATTGCTGGTGATCCCTATGGTGGAGTCCTATGGGAGCCTTGTGGGGAGGGACAGATCAGGAAATAGTGATGTATCACAGAGAGTTCTGGATAGAAGCTTGGGGTCTGCCTACTCAACATGCAGAGCACACAGGGACCAATGCCTTGTGCTAATGTTAATATTAAATTAAAAAGTGACAGTGGTATGTTAGTGTGTGCTAATGTGGCAGCTGTGTTAGTCTGTAGTAATGTAACATCCACATGTCTGTTTGCCTGCCTGACCGTATGGTTGCCCGTAGTGATGAGCTGGGCCTTGCTATGAACCCAATTCGCCTGAGTTTGCCCGAACCCACTCAGACCCGTGATTTATCCCTTTAAGGTGTCCCCCCATTTATTTTAAAATGTTCGCAACCATGGTATTGCTACTTCTGTGTAACAGGGAAATAAATTAGTATGGAATGGATCAAGCTCCGGGTGCTTGCAGTGCCTGGTGGTGAGAAACTGTATTACTACTTGTGAAATGAAATTCAAATGTTTTTCAGTCTGCTTTTAATAGCAGAAACAATTTTATAATGATTTAATGATTATTGCTAAAAATAACTTTGATGTTTGGGGGATAAAGGTGTTAAAAAAAATAAAATGAGCCGTCATAGGTATCAGGTGTGCTAAGTATGCCACTGCACCTGACTTTAAAGCGGATCTTTACACTCAAAAATAACATTCTACCAATACATCCCTCTATGTATGATGATTAATAATAATAACATAGACACGTGGGGTATAAAATGCTATGATTTTGAAATACTTACACTTGCAGAGCATTCATTAACTGCTTTGAAAGGGCAAAATGACTTCAGTTTGTCAAAGCAATGCACACTGTGATTGCCTTGTCATCAGGAGAGCATTGCTGGGAATTCTCATCTGTAATTTCACGGGATCTCAGGGAAAGGCATTTTCCTCCCCTGAGATAATGTACATGACCACATGTCCTAGTCACATGTGCCAGAAATTCAGGAAGTAAATGGAGAGCTAGTAATCTGCCCTTAGTTAACTATCAGAGGACTGGGGAAGAATAGAGAAATAAGGTATGCAAAGAATACAAAGCCAGCTATTATCTAGAAGTATGCGTTTGTAGATTGTCATTACTAAACATTTCTAAAGGTGTGTTTGTTGTTATTGTAAAGATCTGGGTAAAGGTCCACTGTAATTTCGCCTTCAGATAAACGGAGAATCCCAGAGGTTCACATACTTTAGCCACACACAAATATGTAACTTTGGTGCATTGTGTTCAGTAAAGAACAATAATGTTTTTGTGAACTTTGTTAATTGGGTTCTCATTATCTCGTTTTAAGATGTGTGAAAAACAGATCACTTTTTAGGTCATATTCATTTCAAAATATGAAAGATTCAAAGGGGTTCACAACCTCTAAAGCACAATGCCAACGTATATTAGATTTTAGTTTGCTGTAATTTAGTTTGCTGTCATTTAGTTTGCTGTTTTAACGTGAAAGCCTTGTGGAACTGAAACAAGTGCCAAGTATTTTTCTGCTGTCTGTGCAAACAGGAATTGAGAGGAAATATCTAAAAAGTTGAGATCAATCCCTCTTAGACAGTGTCGACAAAGATTTTTCCCTTCATTTCTGTTTCGGTGATAGCTGGTGATAGTTCTAAATCCCCATCACTTTCTATCCAGGTGAAAGTGGTCACCAGAACAGCGTGATGAATGTCCTTTTCCGTAACCCATGCAAAGAATTGTTGTCTATAGATACACTTTAAAGGAAACCTATATTGCGTGAAATATGTAGGCTTTAAAGGAAACCTTTTATTTATGGAAATACGTAGGGTTTCATTACTAATCTTTCTTAAGATCCTAGTTGCCTAATGGTTATGTTGATCCAGTGGCAATATAACTTTTTTAAGCCACAAACCTGGAACAAGTGTGTATGTCAGCGGTTATCAATTCATAGTGTACATACTTGTTCCAGGTTAGTGACTCAAAGTACTGAAGCCGGAGAAAGCCAGGCAACCCACATTTTTAGAATTAGACTAGCAAGGGCAACTTATGGATTTCTCTCCAGTCAAGTTTTCTTTTAAAGATAGGTTGTTGAAATGATTGATCTCTTATATGTTATAAACCATAGAGGTCCTCTATGCCTTAGAGGCAGCCATCTGAAGAGAGGTGCTACTAGTCATGTCATGATAGGACCTTTTACAGGGGACTGGGTGGATTTATTTTCATTCATTTTTTTATTTGTGTCATCACAATGTGTTTATAAATACCCCTGGAACTAGCCAAAAACAAATTGGTAACAACATGTGCTCTGTGGAGCAGTCACAGCAGACACATGGCTAAGAATGGAGCTTGTGCTTGAATTGAGAATGATGTGCAGAGTTATGTGTTTCCAGTGGATTTCAGATCCACTTATCTTAACAGAAAACTGTAACCCTTTACAAAAATCGAATGAGAGCCAAGTGTCATCAACACTCATTAAAATTTCCAACATGTTTTTGTTTAATTATCCTTGAACAAATGTAGGCTATTTGCACCTCCCCTGCACTCTGAAGCCCATGTCTTATTTGATTGCTTTATTTGCCCCTCTTCCTTTTGTAGCAGTTGTAGCATTTACATGCATGCTTATAAAAATCTTATCAAATCCAATCCACCTTCATGTAGCACAGGCATGAAGCTTAGGCATCATGAGAGTAACCACTGCCAACAGGGGAATAAACATGTCGCCACCCCGACATCTCGGCTATGCTGAGACCACTGCACTGGCTGCGATGCGAGTCCACACTACTTTTTCAATCTTCCTTATTCTACTTTGAACCTTTTCAGGGGAAACTGGCTGTGCTAAACTACTATTTAATGAGGTGAGCTATCATGGGGAAGCAATTTTTTTTACAGTAGCATTCAAACTATAATTTGGTAACAATTTCTGATGCTATTAGTTAATTCCAACACTTTGCCAGTTATTTTTTTTTTTTTTTTAAAGCTGCTTTGGAAGTTTCCCCATTCTTGACAAAGGCAAATGTAATCCCAACATATGTGTTATAGATAGACTTTTCCGTTTTCTTTTTTAAAGACATTATGCCCAATGCAGGGATGGTGGGGCATAACCTTTTCTCGAAGTACTACTAGGTTTTGTTTTTTTCATTTTTCACTTTTTTATTACCTTGTGCTTCACTTTTGCATCACAAACGTTCATGTTATGCTAGTATTAATTGGCAAGATAGTAATATAAAAAAGGCTTGTGGTTGTGCTGTTGATGGGTGGAGATTGAGCTTGTTAATGGTTACTGGTGGTTATGTTTGTTGATTTTCATGTGCTTTACTTTTATTGAAATGATAGCCCAACAGTCAGCATATATGGGGGTTTTCAGTGCTTCTTTCATTCTAAATTGTTTTTTTACACAACTACCGAGGGAAAATAACCATAAAAGTACTAAAGTCTATAATAGTTCTGTTTACAGCTTTATTTGAATATTTTTTTTTTCCAAGTCTACAGACCTGAAGGATGCTGCTGTGCTGTCTTACATCCATTTTTCTTTTATTTTTCTAGATGGAGTACATGGCCCAGCACCTGGTCTTTGCAAATTGCATTCCATTAATTTTAAAGTTTTTTAATCAAAATATCATGTCATACATCACAGCCAAAAACAGGTAATAGATATCAGAGAATTGTGAGTAGACAAGCATTTTCTGCTAATGTATGTTCAATTCTCACTATATTACTGTTTTCTGTAGTATTTCAGTTCTGGATTACCCATACTGTGTGGTCCATGAACTGCCTGAATTGACAGCAGAAAGTCTGGTAAGCCTTATTACTTAACACCAAAGTCTTTTAAATGCTTGTTTTAGACCTACTATAGCTTATGTTTTGCTATTACAATATTTATACAGGAAGCTGGGGACAATAATCGATTCTGCTGGCGAAACCTGTTTTCGTGCATAAATCTTCTCCGTATCTTAAACAAGCTGACGAAATGGAAACACTCCAGGACCATGGTTAGTAGGACATATATATAGTAGATTTAAATCTGTTTATATACCTAAAATATTTTTCTTATCATAAAACTGTGTTTACTTTATTGTTGTTTAAGGGATTCATGAATTCTATTACAGCTGGGTTATGCTGCCAACTACGGGAGGTTGGGACACTTTTCTTCATGTCCTAGGAGATTGGACGCCTCTGTCAGAATCTCCTGCAGCTCTGTTGGGCAAGGCCTAGGCCTCCTCCATGTCCAGAGAGACCTTCAGACCACTGTGGACCTGCTAACTTTTTGTGCCTGGTTATTGGAACAATCTGCCCACAAAGGCTCTAAGCTCTCCACGGCACCATGTCTGGCAAAGTCTGCCTTTGAGCCTAAAATCCAGCCAAGCCTGTAGTCTCTATCTCCAATTCAGAGCCTGAGCCCAAACAGTCCTCCTCCTGAGGAGGCTAATATTTTGAGTCACCTGGAAATGACCCAGATTTAAGAGGGGTTGTTTCAAACCTGATTGATTGCAGTGTGTGCTACCCTACATCTGGGGGATCAGCCTGTTCCAGCTCTTGTGTCTTTTAGGGCTCCTGCTTTCCACTACACAATTTTGGTGTTTCTATGAGGACTGGAAACACCCTGAAGGGTTCTGAGTCCCTCTTGACAGTGTGTCAGAACTTTTTTTTTTTTTTTTGCGAGAGAGGGTTCATAAAAGGCTGTAGATGCTCCAATTTTCCGCATTTACAGGCACGCCACCAGATGGGTTAGAAGTGTTGACTTTTCCGGAGTTTACTTACAGAGCGCTAAACTTGTTTCTCAAATCCCAAATTAAATAGACTGGAGTGGCTCTTTGTCCTATGCGGGGGCGGGGGGCTTAATCTGCCTAACTGTGTCAAAATAGATAGACTCCCTAAAAGGGGACCCCTCAGTCACTAGGGTATGCCTTTGGATCATTAAGAGATTTGCCAAGGATATCTTTTTATAGATTTCTCAACTCCGTTGTGCCTTTATGGTACAATTTGACTTGACAGCATCTGCTATCTCTAATTACCCGCCTACTGATATATTTAAATCACAAGGTGCGAAAGGTTTAATATCTAGGTTGTACTCTTATTTGTTACATACTAGAATTGGGAAAACCCTGCTACTGGCTAGATCTAAATGGTCTTGATGTATTGTTAATATGTCGGATCAAGACTGGAAAGATATATGCTCCTCTCATTTAAGAGTCTCAAAGGCTATTAACTTCAAAATTATAAATTGTGCATTATACATCAAGCATATTTATTGTCATATTTATTGTCAATCAGATTATATAAGAAGGGTTGTCTATCGACTACCATATATTTGCGGTGTCATCAGGATAATGCAGATTTTCTTGATAACTTGATAAACTTGATATCTTGAGTACTTGATAAACTATCCATCACACTCTCAAGACCAGTGCCATATACGATCTTACTGTGTCTGTTTACAGTGTTGGATAAAGAAGAGTGGATGAAATATGAAAGGATATTTCTATCCGAGACTTTATTTATGGCCTGCAAACTTATAGTTTTAAAGTTGATGCAATCAGAAGCACCAGAAATTGCCCACTAGAGTAGAAGGTAAATTAGATTATTTCATATGAGAAATTGATCTTTCAACCCACGGTAATCATATTAAGATTTGGGAAACCTGGATGAAGTCTGATGAGTATATATGGGGTTTAGTGGTTTGTGGTACACTGGCTATATGCATTAACTTTGGAGTTTGTAAACTATACATTTTGATATCGTACGAGGTATTTATTTGACGAAAAGACTATAGAGTATTAGGGAACAGTTTTTATGGTTAGACTATCCTTATGAAATGTTTAATATGAATTTATGTGGTTTTTGGATTATATGGATATGTCTAAAGTTTAATATGCAATAAAGAGTGTTTTAAAAAGATTAGAAAAAAAAAATATTTTCAGTTTCAAATTTTCATTTTGGTGCATCTCTAATATTTACCACAATTTGTCTGGGGCAAGTAACTACACTGGCATTTCACTGTTCTTCAATAGGAAAAGTTGCTTCTACCATTTGCCCCATTTATAACCCCGTTAACGTTACAGTTGCTAAATGTTAGTTTTCCATTTAAAATAAGAAAAATGTCCTTCACATTGGGGAACAACAAGTTCCCAATATTTAACTAATCCAGTTTTTCGAATATCAATAATTTTCTGGGAAATTATTAAGCATGCTCCTATATTTTCTTCAGTAATTATTGAAATCATTTTTTTTTTATTTTCCATAGTGCTTGCTTAAGTAATTCTGAGTAGCTTGGGAAAATAAAAATGTATATTCTTTTAATGTCTATGTTTTGAATGTTCATTTGTTTCTTAATAGATGCTTGTGGTTTTTAAATCTGCACCCATCCTAAAGCGAGCCCTTAAAGTTAAGCAAGCCATGATGCAGCTGTATGTACTTAAGTTGCTAAAAGTACAAACCAAGTACCTTGGGAGACAGTGGAGAAAAAGCAACATGAAGACTATGTCAGCTATCTACCAGAAAGTCCGACATCGTCTTAATGATGACTGGGCCTACGGGAATGGTATGAAGTCTTTGTTCTTAAATATTTGTATTTGCTTTCATTCAACCTTCAAAAAATGCATGACATTACACATATTTACTTTTGCTATAGATCTTGATGCTCGTCCCTGGGATTTTCAAGCTGAGGAATGTGCTCTTAGAGCTAGCATTGAACGGTTCAACTCTCGACGATACGATCGGTCTCATAAGAATCCCGACTTCCTACCTGTTGACAACTGCCTTCAAAGTGTGCTTGGACAACATGTAGAACTGCCAGAAGACTTTCAGATGAATTATGATCTTTGGCTAGAGAGAGAGGTTTTTTCTAAGCCTATATCCTGGGAAGAGTTGTTGCAATAAAACATACAGTACAGCACCTGCACAAGTGATAAATTACTTCATCTCAACATCTACAACACAACTATAGCCTAAAATTTTCGAATCCTTTGGCAGGCATCTTTGGCCGTTATAACTAAGCACACCTACCTGCCGTTGTTCCTGGAAGCAACCTACATAGGCTGCACTGTATTTTTAAGAGAGGTTACATATGGAAGAACCCGTGGACAATATTTATTATTTTATGTTTGAAGCTCTCCACACTCCAGTCTTTCATCTTTTGATGACTAATTGTACATTGACTTATGTGTCTTGTGAAACATTGTGCTCACATTCCATACTTGGGTCGTGCTCTTGGAATGGACCAAATGTCTAAAACGAATGGCATGCACAACACATAGTTCTATTCATTGTGTATTTTTTGGAGTGTGGTGAGGGGTTAAAGTGTTTTTATATTTCTCCAGGTGTATTCAATTATAGTTTTCTTCACCAATGAAATCCTTTTTTTTTTTTTTCTCGTGCCTTATGAATTTTTTGCTCTTTTATTTTGCAAAGGAAGAGTGTATTGTATATGTGTATATATACTGTATTAGTGATTCTTTCACACACAAATCTCAGGTAGACAAACGGCATTTACATTTACTGACATCAGGTTTTAGGAGACCGTTGGTCACTCAGAAAAGTGCCATTGATAAGATAAACAGTATTGTCCTGACTAGCTTTCCGACAATGGGACAGCGTCTTCTATTGCGAAAAGCTAACTTTCACAATGGGATATTCAGGTGTTTGTTCATAGCTGCCCTGTATTGCTTTTTTTCTTTAGTTGTAGCTAGCTTTCTCATAATGGGACATTCTTTTGGGGAAGCTTTGTGTCAACAACACACCCAAGCTGGTCAACAATTGCCTGGCCTTAGGCATTTAACTGACCGTAGATGGCATTTGTGGTGCTGTGCTACCATCTAGATTTTGAAAAAAGAGATATACCAGTTGTAGAAATTTGATGAGTAGATTAAGAGAGATGCCCACAGGTGGGATACCCATTTTCTAAATAAAAGCCAGCAATAGGACTTCACTGAGGCCAAACTCGAGGAATGCACTTGACCAGGGAACCAGAAGGACAACACTAAGCCACGACCAGAAGCCATTTTCCTAAGACCGATTAACCGCCATGAAGTCCTGTGCTATACGGAATCTTGTAAACCAACTCAAAGCCAAGTAACTTTAGTGTATCCTATTGCTTAAACCTTTGCATGCACTAGAAAGGATAAATTAGTGTGTGTAAATGTAATTGTAGCAGCCTGTTTGCCTTCTATTCTTTTACCTGTAACAAAGTAGTTTGTGCACGTAGGATTTTGGTATAGTAATAGTGTCACGGCCTGGGAACCGGGGCACTAGGGATTGTGAGTTCTGGGTTTTGCAGAGCTGTCTGGAGCAAGGAACTGGCCAGGAACACGGGTCTTGGGTAGTGAAAGGATACACAAGAAGCACAGAAGCAATGAGGGTCACTGAAAAGGAATATAGAGTAGTGCTAAGACTTAGGGAATATACGTAACACAGGAGCACAGGTGACTCGGGAGGAACACACAGAAATGTGAAACAATAGAGGAACAGGGTACAAAGGCAGTACTCACAAGAAGCTTGGATACACACGCGGGAGGGGGAGAACAGAGGGGATTAGAAGTTAGGACGTACCATGCCGAACCTACGGTCTTTAAAGCCCATGCTTTCCAGGACCGCATGGAACGTTCATAGTTGCAAAGGGGTTAATGCATCTGAGTTGCAGGCCTGGACAACATTTTTAAGCTTTCAAGCAAATTAATTGACTCAATGATGACAAGATTGAATGCTCTGATTTAACTATTTCAAGCAAACGCTTAAACAAAATTCTAACAGTGTGTTGCCTGCTTTAGTGTGGAAAGTTTGTACTTTCTTCTATGTGTCTTTTATCAGCTCTAATTGATTAATGGACAGATTACCCACACCCCATCTGTGTATATATTAATTGCAGCTCACGTGGATGTCACAACCATTCCTGCCAACAGCACTTTAATTAAGGCACAACAAAGAAATCAACTACAAACCATGCACCACTCTGAACAGACTGCAAGTGTACCCTATTTGTTAATCTAGCTCTCTCTTTCACAGTCTGCTTCCCACTCTTTCCACCCTCTTAACATGTTCACCCTAAAACTTTCCTTCTCACAATTGGGCCCTCTCTTCTCAAATTCTCTTTTACCCCTCTCCACTGCCCATGCACATCACCCACACTCATGTCCTCTCCCTATTATAGCATGCATCACCTCCTGCTTTTTCTGAACACAGATGAAGTCATAACCTCCAGACCATAAGACCACATGCCTTCATATATTTCTCACTCCCATCTTACCTCCCTCGTTCTCCTAACCTCTGAGGATATCTCCCAGTTCCAGTTTCTCTGAGAATTGTGTGATTTATTAGCCTCCAGTACTGGTGTTGTGCTTCCTGAACAACTTCTTTATATGGCTAGCCTATTGACCCTCTCTGAAATATCCACTATCCTCTTATGTGACTTTAACATCCCTGCTAATTTTAACAACCCCGATACCTCCTAACCTCTTCTTTTGACCTATTGAAATGGACACACACTTTTACTCACTCTGACGGCAAAACCCTTGACTTTGTATTCTCCTACACCTGCATCCTTTCCTGACCCTTATAAGTTTCCTGCACTCCCTGTCTTCAACCTCCTAACCACCTGTCCTCTGGAACCTGTCCACTCGCAACTACTATGATCCCCCAATCTACGCTTTCTAACCCACATCTTCTATCTCTCCCTCTACTGGCATTCTCTCTACCCCTCTAAAACATGCACAGGTCAACCCCATACTTAAAAACCCTCACTGGACTCCACCAATTTGAACAACTTAAGACCCATTTCCTTGCTCCCATTTACCTGTAAACTTCTAAAACGTCTTGTCTACAACCGTCTGAGCTGCCACCTTGCTGAAAACTACTTTCTTGATCCCTTACAGTCTGGCATCTGCCCACAACACTCTAATAAAACTACCTTCCTAAAACTCACTAACTTGCCACTACTCTGTACTCCTACTCCTAGACCTTTCTACTACTCTCCAACTGCCTTGTCACCTTTGCTCACCTCCAAGTCTCTCCTATACTCTAAAACTCCCCGCCCCAAACTCCTTCACTGTGTTTAGGTGATCCCTGAACTCATCTCTTCAGGGAAAGCCTATCCCATGTCCTACTAAACTGTACTTCTCGTAAGCTCTTATCAACAGGACCCCCCTATCTTCTTGTATTGAATTGTATTATAACTGTAGTGACTCCCTTTATTTTGTTAAGTGCTGTGCAAACTGTTGGTGCTATACAAATCCTGTATAATACTACTAATGCAGCATGTCACAGAGTTTGTGAATCCTCTGTGCAAAAAGGTACAGTAAATGTGTTCATCCTACTTAGATATGCAGGGTCACGGCATTGCCAGATGATGTTGGAACGATATGCAGGCACAAGCTGATACATGCTAGACTGATGTAAGTACAGGCAGGGGTGGCAGCTCACTGCTGCATGGATGCATGACACTTGGTCATCTTCCTGGGCAACTGCAGGTAATATTGGAACATGGTAACGGAATTAGAAGACTGGATGAGTGATCAGGTATGCCAAAGGCAAATAGCACATAGTCAAAATGACATGCGTTATGCTATATGCTTGTCTTGTAGCCCTGATAAAGGGGGAGTGTTGTTGCTGACTTTCTGTTTGTGGTACCTGTAATCTTAAGTTGAATAGTGAATGGGAGCCAACTCTCTTTGTGGTGCAGAGCCAGGTCCTCTTCTGTGCTATCTGCCTCTTCATCCTCGTATGAACCCTTTCTAGAGCCTTTAAGGGAGCCTGTGACTATCTCACTTTTTAGTCTTTTTCTTTGTCGCAATTGGTTCAGACTCTTTCCAGTCTTTATTGATGGTTCTCCGGAAACGCTCCCTTTAGGCTTGCAATTTATCCTTCTGATGTTCCAGCATCCCCTGAGCCAAATAATGTGTCATCTGCAGCAAACACTTTTGAGATGTAATAGTTACATTAGCTGTGCGAGGATGAACAAACGGCAACATTTCTGTCACAATAAAGGAAACAGTTTCTGCTTTTATTCAGGCTGTGCGACCCTCAAGTTACCAGACTCATTTGCCTCGTCCTGTAGTAAGGCCACAGCAATAAGTATTCAACCAAGTTTTTTTGTATGATCTTTTGTTTGATTTCCTTTACAAGGATTGGAAACAAGGTTTTTCCTTTTCCTAAATGTTTTTTTCAGTTCTGTGTCCCTTTGCGCAGGGTGCCAGTGATGAGCAGGGGGGTGAATGATTAGGTGGCAGAACATCCATGGGTGCTACTGATTGGAGAGGAAGGGCAGAACAACAGCGATGAAGATTTTTGTCCAGGGACAGCTTGCAACAGATTGGTGGGAGTAGTAATCTTAACTCATTTGATGACACGGCCCCACAGGTACAGGTCACTGTTATCCTCAGGGTTGTTCAATAGAGCTCTGCAGTGTGTGCCTTTTTAACCTATCTGCTTTTGGGGCAGATAGAAAAATTTTCCCAAATCGCTCCCATGCCCAACTGATTAATACCAGCTTGGCAATACTGCTAGCTTTGAAGCTGCTTTCAGTCCAGCTAAGGAATCAGCCCCCTTGAGGAAATTCATAGCCTGTGCTACACCACAGTGGCAGGTATCCAGCTGCCAGTACCTTGCCCAGAAAGCCATCCCTGCCCTTCATCATCATCATGTGGAATGTCATATGTGGACATATTGGACAAGACACATGGTAGCATCAGCAGCTACAGCAGTGTGCCTCATCCTCCATCCTTCCCAGCAGCCAGAAAATTGATTTAATTTTGGGGGCGGGTGGCATTCAGTAGTGCAGACCTTTGTTTTTTCATAAAAGGTCTGCTTTAAAAAGAAAGGCCTCTGAAAAACAATTGCACATAAGAATAATACGAACAGCGCTCTCGGATTGGGCCAGGGGAATGGGATGCTGTAGCTCTACCTAGCCTGCAGCCCTGGGAGACAGGAGGAGTGCCTGCACTTGTGGAACCAAAAAACAAACGTGAGGGCGCAAGGCTAGAGGGACTATGAAGCTAATTGAAACAAAGTGAGGGAAGCAAGAGGAGATGGAACACTTACTTTTAAGTGGGTCTCGGGACCCACTCGGAGCAACACAGAGTGTGAAGCTACATAGTATTCTGCATTGCTGTGTAAAGTATTGCTGGGATTTGTAGTCCTCTATAGCTGATGGTACTATTCTGCAGTGCTTAACAATGTATTGCTGGGATTTGTAATTTTCTGTAGCCTGTGCCATTCTGCATTGCTTTATAATGTATTGCTGGTATTTGTAGTCCTGTATAGTTGGTGGTATTCTGCATTGCAGTGTAATGCATTACTTGCATATACAATCCTCTATAGTTGTGAAAAACAATATTGTGCCGAGCTAATATTCATACACATCAATGTGTATGATTATTAGTTCGGCACAATATAGTTTTTTACATTTTCCAGATATTTAGTTATATCCTTTAGTGCTTGGTAGCTCTTATTTTCACATTACACTTACTGGTGCTGATTACCTTATTGTTTAGTTATATTTTTAATCCTCTATAGTTGGCGATATTCTGTGTAATTTATTGCTGGGATTTGTAGTCCTCTATAGCTGATTGTATTCTGCATTGCTTTGTAATGTATTATTGGCATTTGTAGTCTGCTATATTTGGCGGTATTCTGCAATCCTGTATATTGTATTGCTGAGATTTGTAGAGAGACTGCAAATCACAGACTGGACCAAGGAAGAGGGCCGTGGTGACCGTCGACATTTCCAAAAAAGGCCCACGGAAATACTCCGCACCAGGCCCATAGTGCTCCTAATCTGGCCATGACAACTGGCTGTATGTGTACTGTCATACCAGACTGTCAGATCTGGAAATGCAATGCTGTAGTCCTTTCTCAGTTCTAAAAACCTGACTGGACTACTTGTCACAGACTGGTGCTGAAAACTGGCCGAGAGCAGTGAGTAAAGCTGGCCGTACACCTATAGATTATCTGCAGATGTAAAAAGTGCAACAGATTTCTCCATCTACGCTAAACTGTGTGGATGGATGAATCTCTCACTGGGCCAAGCTTCAGTATCTTGCTAGTCGGCCCCGCTGGCTCTCAAAATGCCTGAACAATGCCTGCATCCAATCAGATTGTTCAGGTATTTTGAGAGCCAGTGGGGTCGACTATGTGAGCCAGAGCCCTGTGGCACCAGTTGTGTGTGCGGCAGTGGCGGAACTACCGCCGGTGCGGGCGCCCGGGGCCGCAGGCTCTGGAGGGGCCCAGCAAGTTGCTAGAACGCTGTGTTTGTGGGGGGTTTTTTTTTTGGGGGGGGCCCAAAAAAAATCTTGCACCAGGGCCCTTTGTGCCTTAGCTCCGCCACTGGTGTGCGGGGCATGTTGGGGAGAGAATGGAGTGAGCAGGGCTATGCAGGGAGTAAGCCCCATAGGTCAACTTACGGGTGATGGTTGTTGGGAACGTGGGAAAGACTAAGAGATTAATTGCACTGTTACAGAATTCCTGGGTGTTCTGTAACGGTTAGGTTTGGGTTCACAGCTAACATGGGATTGCAGAAAATGCTGTGGGTTTGCAATTCATGGTCCTGACTAAGTTATGCAGAGATTCACTGAACCAAATTCTTATAACCATAATATACTGCCTGGCCTTTGCACTAGGTCAGCAGCCTTAGAATGGCCACAAAGGGGGCTCCTAAAAAAGCCAGCCCCTTCACTATAAAAGGGTCGGGAGACATCAGCTATATTGACAATGTGCCTCATCTGTTATAGGGAAAGCATAGTGAGTGCTGCTGCCAAATTGCATAGGTTGTAGTTTCCTTTGGGAGAGCATGTGACAGGGTGATTTACAAGCAGGAGATTGGGGGAGAGAGGGGCAAATCACCCTATAACACAAATTGGCTAAACAAGTGACATAAACATGTTAAATCTTATCAGGGATTTTAGTGGTTTGGTCAACGTCTACTATAATTCACTATGCTTGAGTTCTGTGAATGGCAGAGCTGGGGAACATTCTATTAAGTGTACTGTTTGCGTTCACAGATCTTTACTTGCATCCAAAAATCTTCTGCCTGCTCTCCCCTTTTTGTTCCTGGAGAAACTTACAAGAAGAGGCCAACAAGGTTTGAAAGGAGATTGATTGAAATGAGTCTCCCACCAAACAAGGCGGCCCCATGAAATCTACTCGGGTCACCAATTTCAGTTGGGCGGAATTTTTCCCAGCTGCCAGTGCTTTTACCATTTGTCGTTTCATCTGTGCCTTGGTAAAACAAACTGGCCTTAAAAGAAAAAAATGTAAATAATAAAAAGTTTTGAAAAAATAGTAACGGTAGGTAGGGAAATGTTAATGTTGGACTGCCCAAGCCATACAATGCGGCTAAATATAGGAAGAGGAGTTGCAGTGAATAAGAGTGATTATTTCAGAAGCCATGTAATAGACTTTCTGCAACAGTTCCTGCCTCTGTACTGCTGCTGCTTTTCTTTTCCTTTCAAAGCATATTATGCCAGAGACCACATTGAAGGAGATGAAGGAGGGGGAGAAGGTAAAGAAAATGGATACATCAGCAATACTTGCAACGCACTATATTCATCGTGGCACCAAAATGTCTCTTATTACGCCAGTCTGTCATTTGTTTTGTTTTTTGATGATCCTAATTTTGGGGGCAGGCAGCCTATGGGCGTAAGATTGTACACCTAATTGTTGTTGCGTGGCTTGAGACGACTGGGGGTGGTTATAGTGCAGCTTCTTTTTTTTTTTGCAGCTCCAGATGGCAGCTGGCACCAGCTGTCCACTGCTCTATGTTCCCTCTTCCAGCATGTTGTGCCTTATATGCTTCTCCTTTTGGGGGTGTCCTGCCTTCCCCACCTTGGCATCAAAGTGCAGTCTGACGCATCATCGACATACAGCTCACTGGGGCACAACTTGCTTAGATCCCTAGTATGGCATCCTCAAGCACTGAGAGGTTCTAGCCCATCCTCTCTTGTTCTGCTCTCTTAATCACTTTGTCACTACCAGTCATCCTTCTGAGAAAAGGGGAGCTATGCATGGCTCCACATGCAACACAGCATAAATGGAGCATTCAAACATTTCCATCTTCTCTAGTCATAGACAGATGTTTGAGGGGGACTTGGGCGATATTGGGAGAGGGGGCAAATTACTCGAAAATTAAGATGGATAATTAAGGATCTACCACATACGGCTTTAAAACATCCTGAAACCTGTTATTTGAAAGATTTGTGTATTTGTCAGGTTGCCCTCAAACCCGCATAAAATTGACTCTTTCCAAAAATGTCCAGAATTTACTATTAAGATTCCCCCACCCATATAGACTATAGGTTCCATGCTAAGTTTGGCATTTACAAACTTTCAAAACAGGATTTGCCAAACTTCCATTCCCCCTCCCCCCGCAAATCAAAGTAAGGAAGACGCACTCAACCCTAGTGTTCTGCAATTTGAATGCTACTCTGACTACTGCTTACATTTACAAGTAACCAAATTACAATGATGGCGCTGTGAATTGCAAAAGTGTACTGATTAGCTCACTGTGCATAACTTCCCACTCTCTATCTATTGTGCAGAGGAGTGTATGAAAATAATATAATGATGTATAACTAACAGAAATGTAGATTTCAGGAATTTCCACTCTGTGTTTTAGAATTCATGTGTAGCATCCCCCTTACTCGGTCAGTGATATCCCAATGCAGGATAACACTACCGTTGGCTCCTAAGGGGTGATCTACAGTAAAAGAACTAATGGGTCTCCCTGTATTTCCTCTGTAAGAAACCTCTATAATGGATCCACAGCACACTAGTACACCATGAGATCTAGGGTCGGTAGCCATAGGTTACTGCAACTCTGAAATCTTCTTGTCTGGGGATAATTTTACTCGCTTTTGCCCATCAGCACTTACCGCCCTTTATGGTGATCGATTGTGATGTCCAGACTGTATATATGATGCTTAGAACTTTTTTGTAGAACTTCAGGGAGAGAGGAGGGTGGTTAGGATCATCCAGGCAGATGTAGACTCCATGATATGGCAAAGTGTGGTTACTGTTTCTATGTACAGCAGGTAGAGCACCTGACACCACAATACTTGAGGTAGAAGTCACTAGTCCTTGTCATCAGTAGTAACCACTGGGCCTGCTGCTGTCAGGCTCCACTGTCATCTCTCGGCTAGTCCCCAGGCTTCAGATGTAGCCATCTTAGAATGTCCATAAACGCCTCCCCACAGGTAGGGCCCGGGGGAGGAAGAGAGCTCACATGGTCCACCCTCAGTATTTATCTCCTCCCCCAGGATTCACCTTTGGCCATCGTTCAACAGTGATTGGCTGGAGAGGGATATCTTCTCATAGCAATCTCTTATTGGTTACTCTGCTCTGTGACCAGGGTACACCCAGCAGTACACCTAGCAGCAGACAGATGCAAGCGATGACAGATTGATTAGGGGAAACCAAATTAACCTAGACTAAAAATCAGCATCAGACTGCATACAGTCTGAAAATACTAAATTTAATAGCACTCTTTCCAGCAGGGTGCTACACATTAATAATATTTAAAAAACACATAAAAGGCCCAATAAACTATTAATGGTGCGCCACATATTTGGTGCACAGAACACTAATTTATGGAATGTGCCAAATAATTAGTTCAAGTTGAAGGGTCTGAACAGTAAGATAAGACGAGCACATCAAATGTCAAAAAATCCAAGTGTGACATGTTGCACAAAAGTAGCAGGATCTCCGCCAAACATATCCCAGCAATACATTATACAGCAATGCCTAATGGCAACCCGCAATAGAGGACTACAAATCCAGTAATACATTATACAGCATAATACTATCATTCTGCATTGCTGTATAATGTATTGCTGGGATTTGTAGTCCTCTATAACTGATGGTATTCTGCATTGCTGGGATTTGTATTCCTCTATAGCTGATGGTATTGCTGTATAATGTATTTCTGGGATTTGTAGTCCTCTATAGGCGATGCCATTCTGCATTGCTGTATACTGAATTGCTGAGATTTGTACTGTATAGATGATGGTAGTCTGCATTGCTGTATAATGCATTGTTGAGATTTGTAGTTCCTCTACAGCAGTGCTCCCCAACCTTTTTATCACTGCACGGACCGGTACCGGTCCGCGGACCGGGGGTTGGGGAACACTGCTCTACAGCATGGAGGAAGTAGCAAAACTACCAGGGTCGGCCGGGCCCTTGCGCTCCACCACTGCCCTACAATCATTAGTCTGTATTGTTTTGGAAAAACTCTCACATGACACAAAAAAAAAAAAAGAGTATAGGTAATTGGTATCGCTGAGTACTTGAGGAAAAGTATCAGTACTCATACACGGTCTGAAAAAAATGGTATTGGTGCATTCCTAGTTTTAAATGGTATTTTGCAGTGGGGATATATTAGTCACATATGTAAGCAAGAATGTTTCAGAAAAATGTTTAGTTCCTCGGATAGTACAGAGGTGCCTGAATTTAAAAAAAACAAAAAACAGTTAACATTTTTTTTACCAAGAACTAAGCGTTTACTTGTCACTGATATTTGGTAAGAGAAATATGCTGGGAGCTCTCTTTAATCAAACTTTAAGAAAAGCCAGGTATATATCTGCAAATGATAGTTATACAGTATTTAGATCCAGTATAGTGTGAAGGCAACGAGATTTGAGCATAGTGCATATAAAAAATAGTGATTAGTCGCGTTACATTATTTTGGCTAGTTATACTATTGCTTTAGCCTGAGATAAACCAGAGCCCGGGTGTCTAGTTGTGTTCACCCCTCCTGCTTTCAAAGGCATAGGCCACCACTCCAAGCTCACCCCCATGATAGACTATACTAATTATTAAACTAAACAGGAGATTGTAGTCTATCACGGGAGCAAGCTTGGAGTGGTGGCTACTTTACAACACACAGTGACCATGGGGAACAAAAGTAGCCACACTCAGAAGGAAAGACGGTGTTAGCACCAATTCAGAGATGGTTTTAGGATCTACAACCGAGTGATTTTTGTTAATAGTTAAGGTACTTGAATGCATTTTTAAGATTTAACGCCTGAGTTTGGTGTCACGTTAAGCAAACCGAGTACGCCGAAAACAGTCAAATCATACCTGCATGTTTGAACTTATCCTGGCACTTGTAATCATCCTAAAAAATAAAAGTTCTCCCGGCACCTCAAACCATATAGTTAATTGGGACAGCTATGAATTCCAGCCAGATTACAGCTACCCATAGATCCTTTCTACTACATTTGAAGCACTTTCAGGTTTCTTGTTTGATGGCATTAATTGCTGAACAGAGCAGTACCGAACAGTCTAAGATCTCTTAATCACTTACAGTGCATACTGTAGGATCCTGATGTATGTTAACATTGGAAATTGCACAGGGATGCTACTTCTCACAAACACTGTGGGATTGCAGTATCTTTATGCACTGATGTCATGCTGTCCTCTGACCAGAGGAAGATCATGCTGCACTCAAATTTGTAGGATATGGTATAACTAGTGTGCTGCAGAACACATTAAACAGTTGTCCTGTTGGCCTTGACATAAGGGATCTTTCTGCACACACTGACATCAGTAGGAGTGATTCTGAGCGTGCACACCAAGCATACCTACGGATTTGACTGTAGCTAGAGGTCCAGACTGTTGTGTTGCATCCTTGCCAAAGGAGAACTTGAAGAAAGGAGAACTAATGCACTCCAGCCACCAGGGGTAAAAAGTAGGATTCTGCTGCACCCCAACCGTTAGGAGCCTGTGCGTTAGTCATGTTTACTGAATGCAAGGGTGTAAAGGACTTTTCAGGAAGGAGAGAAGGGATTCTTCTCTGGACAATAAGGGATCCAAGGAGACTCCTCCTTCACATTTCTAAGACATATTAATCAAAGGGGGTGGTATTAAGCATATTGTGACCACAAACCGACCACCAAATAAAAAGCTATTTTGCTGTGATGTGAGTCATGAAGGAAGCCAAGCATAACTGACTGTAGACGCCCATGTAGGTTGTGATGATAGAACTCTGTGTATTTGCACACAAGTACACTTCCAGAATTTGAGGGGGCAAACGTTTTTTTCACTGGTATTTATTTGCATCTGTCTTTTTAGCAACGATGCAGTGAGGCAGTCGGTTTCCAATTCATTTCCTAAGCTCTTTAATCTTCTATATACAGAAAGCTCGATGTAGTTTTCTGCCGAGGATAATCTGAAAAGCTGATACTGTATGATTTTGTGTCTGCTATTTTATCAGGTTTATGTGTTAGGGAAAGCTCTGTGTCAGCTCACTTATTCACCAGCTGTTTCCCAGGCACAGACAGGAACATGTGAAAGATGCTGATCAGGTTTCCATAGTGACAGATCCTCAGCACTGGATGCTCAGAATCAGAAGGGTTGAATTCACAGGAACTATTTATAGCTCGCGATCAGGGCACTTATGGAAGTAGGTCTGCAGAGGGCACGTGCTGAATAATCTTGAGACACAATAGATGCATCAGTGCACTCAGGTTATTTCATTAGCAAATCAAATAGTAAAATAAACACTAGTGTGAGAGAGAAACACACACTGAAGTGGTAATTACAGCAGACTTGTTTACCTTCCTGTTGCTATAATAGAGTATTTTTTTTTTTTTTAAACATTTACGTTTAAGGGTTTGTTTACAGCAGCAGCGTTGGACTGTGTTTACCAACACAAGGCAGTTTGCCTTGCGTCCTTTGAGTTCAGTTCAAACCATGTAGGTACAGTAATATGTGCAGTCCTCTTTTGAGTCCTCTCAAAGCTTTTTGTGTCTGCTTCTGTGCATGTGAACATACATTTGTGAAGCATTTTTAATGTATTTTCAGCTTTAGGCCTTCTTGTTTTGTGCAGTATCATCTGTGACATCATATGCCCTCATTGTCCTTGTATCTGCTTTCTGTGTGACGTTTTGGTGTCTTGTGATATCTGAGCTTCCCAGCCTAGGAAACATCACACCCACATTCTTCCCCCACTTCTGCCACTTGCTCCCAGTTCTTGTAATGGGTGTCACAGGCATCAGAGGTTCTTGTGGGCATCAACGGGCGGATGAATGTCTTTGCATCAAGCTTTGACTCTCCTGTATCCTCCATTGTGCTCACAGGCTTGAGCTTGCTAGGAGGAGGAGACCAATTGTTAGGAGCAAGAGTGTGTGGAAAAACGTGCTCAAGCTGGCCGTACACCTATAGATTATCTGCAGATTTTCTACGGTCACATGGGAAAAGTGCAACAGATTCCTCCATCTACACTAAACTGTGTGGATGGAGGAATCTCCCACTGGGCCGAGCTTTAGTATCTTGCTAGTCGGTCCCGCTGGCTCTCAAAACACCTGAACAATGCCTGCATCCAATCAGATTATTCAGGTATTTTGACAGCCAGTGGGGCCAACTGTTTTAAAGTGCACCTATCCTTTAAATCTGTGTAGGAGGCTCACAGCCCATTACTGGACTTATCTCACAGAAATACACAAAGCACAGTCAACGCACACTAAACTCCCCCCTTCGCTCTGAGGCCGGAAGGGGGGCGTGGCGGTGCATTAAAGTAATCATCACAGCCAAGCACCCTGTCCGCAGTGCGTTCTGGTCCAGTGCAAACGCAAAAAAAATGATGCATGCCACCCCAGAACGATGACAGTCCGTTACAGCAGCTACTGATCTGGAACACACTGTAATTGGTGTGAACTGGCCATTAATCTGAGCCCTAGGATAAGCAAAAATGGTCTATATACAAGACCATGTGTGCTTTGTGTATTCCCGCCAGATAAGTCCAGAAGTGGGCTATGAGCCCCCTACAAAGATTTAAAGGAGAGGTACACTTTAAAACAAAGGGCACTTATCCTTTAGGCCCATTTAAGGTGACATCATTGCTCCTTCCCCGAGGTGTGGCCTTGGTTGTTTGTTGACATCCTGTGGTGGACTTCCCCCTGTGCACACCTGCTCAGCACAACCCCATTTACTTCTATGGGGCTCAACCACCTCTAGCTCCAGGATGGGAGACATGCCGCATAGAAAGCAATGGATGTCAACAAACAACTGAGGTATTGGAACAGCTGAGTATTGATCTATGCAAGTGTAGGGAGGCAGCGATCACATAACCTTAAAGGGGACTAAAGGATAAGTGTACTTATAACACAAGTTCCCGCATCACAGAGATGTGAACGAGGGTTTATGGATATCTAAATGTAATATATTGCAGCTTACCAACCCTTCCATGTGGTAGCTGCATACATTTTCTCTTTTCAGGCTACAGACATTTTCAGCAAGTACAGAAAAAACCTATTAACCTTGCTAGAAGTGCAGAGCCCTGGTCACTGATTCTGGGTTCACAACTCAGCGTATTGGAAACTCTGCGTTTCTTACCGCGATTTGCGGTAAAAGAAACACGCGGCAACCGCGAGTTTCCGAGCGGGTATCCTTATGGATACAGCGGGATACGCGCGTTAATACGCCCCAAAGAAGCTCATGTACTTCTTTGGGCATATGGCGTTTTACCGCGCGATCGAACGCGCGGTAAAACGCTCAGGTGTGAACCGGGCCTCACTGAGAGCTTAACAGAAAGCACAAATCGTATCTGCCTTTCTGAGCTTTCTTTTGTAATCTGCTAACTCCTTTCCCCCATGTAATGGAGATGAAGAGAGGACTTAAGCTGGGTAAATGCAGATATAAATCGTTCACCCTACGAGGCTGAACAGAACTATTCTGATCGATTCGTTCACCCACGCTAACAGTGTGTCCTTTGTATTCTGACAGTAGCCAGCTGACTGGCTGCAAGCACTGCTCTCCCAACAATTTTGCAGTGTGTCCCTTCCACAAAAGTCAAATGTTCGACTTTAGTCCAGGAGACAAGGCTACCCACGGATCACATTTTGGCCAATTCCTGCAAGTCCACGTGTGACAAATCAGGAGAGCAGTCTAGGGTGACAACACTGCTCCATTATACAGTGCAGAAGCGAGTGTTGTCACCCTAAAACAGGAAGTGTGTGGAAAAGGAACAGTAGTGATGTGTGCGGGCGCAGTAAAAAACTAAGTCCACACAAAACTGTCACTGATATGCCCCCTCCCAGCTACATGTCACAAAGGGTAAGGGAATGCCCCTGAGGCAACTGATTGGGCAGAGAGGGGTGTGTCAGTGACCAGGCCCCTGCACATCACCAGTTACTAGCAAGGTCACAAGGTAAAATAAAAAAGGACAAAGCGAAGAAACTAAACACCCTTTTTACATGGGCCAATCAGGAGAGGATCCGTCAACAGATTATCTCCTGATCAGAGCAGTATGGAGTGGACATCCATGACTTGCGATAGAGGAAACTGAAAGCGCCGGACCCCATGTCGGTCTATGGGGAATCTGATGTAAACAGACATGTGTCTGTTTACATCAGATTACCCCTGGTCTGGCAGGATACAGGCCGTCGAAGCGTATCAGTGATCCGTTTGTTTTACCACACCAAGCCGGAGCTAACCGGGTGTTAAAACACAGCTTTCCATAGCGCATCCGATCGGGTCTGGTTGAAAAACTGACCAGCGAACTTGATCGGACCGCTCGTCTGCAAGGTGCCTAAGGCACCTTTCACATGGGAGATCCAATTGGGTCCCTCTGTATCAGTTTTTCAGGTGGACCCAATTGGATGCCCAATCCTAGTCTATGGGCACCTGGGTCTAAATGGACGGGCGTCTGTTTACACCCAGTTACCCCCCATTCTGGCCAGGTCTGGAAAAACAAATGGAACAGTGTTCCATTTCGCTTGACCTGATGGTGCCAGATCGGGGGTAATGTGATTATCCCTGACTCCCAGTAGACCACCGTGGGGTCGGCCAGTTTGAGTACTTTCCTCCATTACAAGACGGAGGGGAAATCTGGACACGGATACCCTCCTGTTCAACCCATGTGAAGGGGGACTAATGCAGCCGCCACATCATAGGACTGCTGAGCTGCAATAAATAAAATGTTAGTTTTGGCTTTAAGGAAACGACGGCTTGCTTTGTTTCCAAATTCCCCATGGAATGAATGGTGCTATGAGGCGTGTGACATCTTCCATGTCTGACATCTGACCCAGCAAATACATATTTAGCCGGAGAGAAGGATAAAGGAAAAAGAATGATCAGCTTCAGCCTCGTGACTGTCCTCCCCCACCCGCAACTTTCACACGTTCCCATTCACGACTGACAAGCATTTGTGAGTGACTCAAGCTTTGCGTCAGCACTGCATCCATCAGAGCCATTCTGCGTGGAGATGAGGAGAGCATGCTGCTACCCGCCAGCACCAGGTAAGCCGATGCCGCCAGGGGAAGCAGTCACTTTGTAGGTCCTGGGGAGTGGTTTCGGGTTCTCTTGATCGGGGTGGTCCCCTGGGTCCTGTCGTCACGCTTGCGTGAGCAGCTCCCTGTGAATGGAGCCAGGCTTCTGTTTCCCTGTCAGCTTCCATCCGTGTGAGCTTGTTCCTCACCTGACTCAGTCCGAGCGCATCCCTCCTCGCTTCCACACACGCGGCAGCGGGTAAGTGCGCCATCCTCCTCCTGTGTGTCCTACAGGGCTCTAGGTCACCAGCGAGGGAAGGGGGTTGCCACTGTTTGCTTTTAGGTGGGCGACAAGGTGACATTGCAGGGCTGTCTTAGATGCCTCTGCCTGGGAAGGGCATTAAAGTGGCTCCTGTTCGGATGCCAGTTGTAGTGATGAGGTGGGCAGGGCTAGGGAGGATGTGGCTTTTTGCCACCATATAGATGTTTAGGAAAGAGAGATTGCATCCCTGATAACCTAAAATGTGTCACCTGGTGAGGTGCGCACTCCATTCCCCCTTCAGGCTGATGAAGCCTGACCAGCCAGACGGCTATCCTACCCCGGGCGTTCTAATTACAGCGTGACCTTGACTTCAATGTGTCATTCCTGCAGCCATGATATTGCCTCTTGACGTGTTTATGGTCTAGGTAGGACGTTGGGGGCAGGAGAGCTGATTATGGTTATTTTTAAAGGCACGTTCCACCTTTTTGGAGAATAAATACACACACATTGGTTCATTTATTCATTTTATTGCATCGGAGCCTGCAAAGTGCAATGCACAGGCTCCAGCAAAGTGTTCCTGTCCGCACGGCGGTACGGACCTTCGCCTATGGGGCTAGAGGATGTTCCTAATGGACTACAAGTGCGTTGATGCCATGCACCTGTGCTCCATTTAGATCTACCGCAGTGGCAGAAGGGTCTTGTAGTCTTTTGATTCACAAATGGTCGATGTGGCTGTGTGAACGGAACCATACATGATAGTTGCACCAACTAAAAAGAAAATCGAGGATGCTGCATGAACCCAGAAAAAAATGGAGGAGTATATTGTTTTATATGTCGGGGGTGGGGACATGACAGAGAACATGGGGGGAGTATATTGCTTTATGGGGGGGGGGGCGCGGAACAGGGGGAGCATATTATTTTGTGTGGGAGGGCGAGGAATGGGGGAGAATATTATTTTGTGTGGGAGGGCGAGGAACGGGGGGGGGCTATTATTTTGTGTGGGAATGGGGGGAGCATATTATTTTGTGTGGGAGGGCGAGCAACAGGGGGAGCATATTATTTTGTGTGGGAGGGCGGGGAATGGGGGAGAATATTCACATCTGTAAGTTTACGTGCAATTAGGTATTCCTGCATCAGGAACCTGCGGTTTCCTGCAGCAGGAATCCCTAATGTGCTGTTTACATGCGGCAGCTGTGACCCATTGAAGTTAATGATCAGGTGACAGCCACTGCATGTAAACACCTGCACACCGCATGTAATGGTGTGTGATATGATTACATGCTGTTAGGAATCATTCTCCCCGGATGCACAATCAATGTATCCAGGGATAGTGATTGATTCCTAACAGCATGAAATCATATCGCCTGCACATGCGGTGTAAAGGTGTTTACATGCAGCGGCTGTCACCTGATCGTTAACTTGAATGGGTGACAGTTGCTGCATGTAAACAGCAGATTAGGGATTACTGCTGCAGGAATATGCAAGTTCCTGACACAGAAATGCTTAATTGCACCTAAACTTACATGTGTGAATGGGGTCTTATTGTGGATATATTAGTGTTTGTAGTTCTGGTTGTGGGGGGTTGTGCATATTTCTGTGTGTGTATGAAGTTTGGCAAGCGGCTCCCATAGGGAAAACACATTTTGTCCAGTGGTCCCCGAGTGAATCGAGTTTGAGACCCCTGATCTAGCCTGAGAAACCTGGCCTTAGGGCAGCGGAGAGAGTAAATCCGGCCCTGTGTATTACATTAGTCTGTTATTCTTATTTAGGTTTTCATGGTGGAAACAATGTTAGGACATTTGAATGGGTTTTCTCTTGTGCCTGATGTAAGCATTTTAGCAGTCAGAATATAATACCCACCAGTACCTGGTATGTGTGAAAACAGAGGCGCATGGTAATTCTGTGATATTGTATCTGCACATTATGATTTGATATATTTTCGATTAAAAGAATGAATTTACAGTGAAACGCTGCTGTAGATTGCTATGTCATTGGACTTTATGGACATAAGGGGGGTAGGTGAAGTTCCTTTTTGCACTGCATTCACATCAGCTTCCATGGATAGAAAAAAAAAGCGAAGGAAAAAAATATTACCTTTAACCCCTTCGTGACAGGAGACATACACTGTACGTCCCGTCACGAAGTGCTCAAATCACTGGCCACGTACGCTGTACGTGACCAGTTATTTGCTGCTCTACAATGCTGGTAACCGCTGAAAAGCAGTAGTTACCATTCATTAATAGATGCCTCAGTATAGATTAAGGAATCGGGTGTCTGAGAGTGAGGGCAGCGCCGAATTTGCAGCTCTTGCCGTCACTGTGACAGCTTGTATAGATCGGGAAATCCCGATGTACACCGGCTTTTTTTTTTTTAACTTTCAGCAATAGAAACATAATGTATCTATTCCTGAAACAATGTTGCAGTTTTCTGATCGTTGTTGGAACGATCAGAAAACCTTTAGTGATAGCTGATCCTGAAATGCTGCAGGATCAGTGTCACTAAGGTTATTATTGGCTGTTCTTAAGTTTGAAGCAGCCTGATAATAACCAAAAATTAATTGATTAATTTATCAAGCAGTAATAGTGAGATTCATTCACAATGACTGCTTGAAATAATTACATTAAATAAAAATGTAAAAAGTTAAAAAAAATAGTGAAAATTGTAAAAAATAAATGTAACAAATAAAAATGATTTATTTAAATATATTTTTATACTATCATTGATCTAAAAATTAACCCATTACAATGAAAATCTGCAGCTGAGCTGCAGATTTGTTTTTCACTTTGAGGTTAATTTTTTTTTTTTTTTATAACCCCCTCATGACAGTGATGCTCAAAGTATGTCACTGTCGCTAAGTGTGACATTTGTGAAAGTACCATTGTATGCCAGGTGACCACTTTTAGCTTTAGCTTTTAGAGAAAAAAATATTAAAATGTTAGGTTTTAGTTTTAGACCGAGAAGTACAGAAACATTTCTAGAATCCTAGGGATGTGAGGTTTTTCCAAATAAAGGACAAATAAATGATTGCATTTATTGCATTTTTTTTAGCTAACTACAAATCAAAACTGGGGAAAAAGTGTTTTTCTTTACGTTTTTTCCTCTTTTTTTATATTTTATTTGTCCCAAGTGAGGCGTTAGGTACACATATGTGATATAAATATACAGCCCTATCTGTCCTCTAAAAAAACAACATATAATATGTGTGAGTGCACTTTGTAAGAAAATATATTACAAAGCAAAAATGTCAAAAATGCGTCAGTCATTTACTAACAAACTAAAAACACGCTCATTCATGAAGGGGTTAAGGGCCCAGTGTTGTGTTGCAGTAACATGCACATTACATGTGTTAGTGTGTTGTAGTGCCAACGCACGCACCCTATGCACATGCGTTGCCGTGCACCACAACGCATGGCATGGGTTGCTCACCTCTTGTTGGGGCTGCTGTAGCCACACAGGTCTGTCATCTCCCTGAAGACTCAGACAAGCAGTGCAGAAAATTTGCACCTGCAGCAAATCTTTTTTTTATCAGTAAACTTTATTTCCCAGTGTACCATGCATAGCACATGATACCATCCTCCTCACACTGCTTCTTCAACTGATGCGTTTCACCCCAGGAGGGTCTTTATCCTAAAGGTACGGAGTTGGTATGGAGTGGAAATATTTATATACATACATTTCTTATAATTCCCTTAGGCCTAGTTCACATGTAGCGACATACCTTTGCAGCGGCCGGGATAGCGCGACTTTCGGGGCGACGTTCCAGCGACGATCCAGCGATGGTAGCGCGACCTTCTCCGCGTCGGGCTCCAGCAAAATCCGCCGAAAAAAGGGTCCGGTAGAAGCGACTTGCGACCGCGACATGGAGCTAAGACAGCTCCATTGACTATCATTAGCCGGCGACTTCTCGCGATATCGCGCAGCAAAAATGCACGATATCGCGGCGGAAATCGCGCGATAAGTCGCTACATGGGAACGGGGCCTTACTTGTGGTACTTATCTTTTCAGATTCTCTCACATCAATATTGTCTCTATAACAACTTTCCACTAAAACCAACTTTATTTATTATATATACAATTACAATGAACACAAGTAAAAATAGTGGGATATATTTATAAAACATGCAGAGCTGTTTGCTCTGTGACACCCTCACAGGGCTATTCACAAAAGGGTGAAGAGTTTGGAGAAGGCAGGAGAAGTGAACAATCTAGGACAACATAGCTGAACTGGTACAATTCCCCATTTGAGCTCACTTTCCAGTTCAGCTGTGTTGTCCTGGATTGTTCACTTCTCCAAACTCTTCACCCTTTTGTGAATAACCCTGTTAGATTTGCACCGCATTATGGCCACTAGATGGAGCCAAGGTGCACAATAATTTCTTATGCTCCTTAGTTTCATTTAGTAGCCATAATGCGGTGCAAATCTAAAACTGACATTTTCACAGAGCCGACAGCTCTGCAAACAAATACACCCCATGACATTAATAATAATTGATGGGCACTAATGCAGATATCCTGGAAAAAAATAAAATAACAGTCTTTGTTTGGGCTCCCAACACACCTCCAACGCTAATGCATTGCAGAGCACCACAATGCACAGTAACGCACTACCATATGCTGCTTCAAAAATAACTTGCATGTCTGATTTTTGTTGCGTTCCCAGCCCATTAAAATGAATGGGCTTCCTTAAACTAACTCACATTATTGCAACGCACAAGGATGGACCAGTGTGAACTTACCTATAATCTCCTCTGAGATAACTGTGTGCAGTACTAGAGAGAGAAATGTGTACATGTTATTCCTGATCTTCCCTTCTAAAAATGTTCATTTTTGGGCTGTCATGCTCATTCAGTGTCCTGAGTACTTTTTAATGCAAAAATTTGTGTATCTTGCAGCACTCCTTACCAGATTATTGTAGATTGCAAATAGGTGCAAGCAGTGAAAATCTGAAGTAGAAAAGGATGTCACCAGCACACCAAGCTGTAGTGTTCAGCAATAGTCCATTTTAATGACCACCAATGTCATTCAATAGCGTGTACTTTCAGGGCCTCGCAGGGTCCCCGCCGTCAGGCTCATTCTGGTGCGAAAAGGACGATTCTGCCTATTGTGCCGCACATGTTACATATCGCCGCAAACATCGGAATGAGAGCAATAATTTTAGGGCCATCAATCACTGATAACACTAAACTGATGAGCGGTAAAAGCTTTTAAAGCATCGCCTATGGCCAACTTTGGGTGTGGTCATTTTCTGCAATTTCGTGGGTGTGAGCAATTTTAAAGTTTGACATGTTTGGTGTCTACCCGACTTGACCCCGTCTTTTATCTTTTACCAACAATTGTGTAATAATAAATGTTTCATTACATTTCATAGGAAAACAAGTTTTTTTTTCTTCAAAATTTAGGGTACTTTTTTGTTATATAGTAAAAAATAAAAACCCCAGTGGTTATTAAATACCATTTAAAAGAAAGTGCTATGTGTCCCTAAACAATGGTATAAAAATTATTTCAGTACAGCATTGCATGACGGAATAAACGTCAGTCAAAGTACCGCAGCGCCGATTAGGGTATGTGATAAAGTAAACATTTTTAACAATTTATGTTTATGACTTTTTTAGAAGCTTTTAAAAATGTATATACTAAAGTAATATATGTACGAATATATATTCTTGTTTTTCAAAATTGCAGCATAGAGTTGCGTAATGGTCCGGGATTAAAAAAGGGAAATCGGAAGACGTCTGTATGCACGCTATCTCCCCTCGAAAAAGTCAGTGGTGACAAAATGCGCCTGGTGGGCGGAGCATACATACGTTTCCTTTAGCCACTGCATTTGCATATCTGTAAGTTGTTTTTTTTTCATTCTTCAATAAATTTGAATTGAGAAATACTACACCATGAGAGTAATGTCAATTTCTATTTTGAGCTAGGAATCGTGTGGTATCGAGTTTGCAGGATAAGAGAGAGTTGAAAGGAGGGATCATTATCTGACCGTTACAAGATCTGGTTAAGAGGAGAAACATCAGTAATAAACCGTTTATGGCTCATCCTATGTAGGAGAGCCCTATAACTCTGGTTAATGCGTTTCCTAAAGGCTTTGCTTTGATCACGGTGGATTAAATACTTTTTTTATGTCAAAAGATGTGGTGGAGGATAAATATGATATTTTTTGCATCTGCAAGCACTTTGATAAATTAATTGTGAGAAGGAGAAAGTTTACACTAAAGAATGGACTTTTAGTAGTTTTAACACATTAACTTTCTATTGTTTTTCATGTTTTACTTTTTGTTTGCACTTTATGAATAATGCCTGTTTGAGTGCTTGTTGGCACTTTTATTTGATATTAAGGGTTTGCTAAGTAAGAAGATTTATGGTAAAGTATAGTGACACTTTATATAAGAAGTTGGAAAAAACATTGGTTAGGAATTAGTGCAGTGCATTGGTCAGAATATATAGCCAGAGACCCTGGGTCCATCTTGATGCACCCCTCTGCCCTAAAAAGGCTAGAGCTCTTTCCTGTGGCCTTTGAACTACTGCATTGATGGCCTGTAAGATACCCTAAGACAAATCTCCAGGATGGTAGTCCTGTTTGTCCACATGTGATGGATCCTATGGCTTTAATGTTGGTCTATAGAGTTTCCTTGCAAGAAGTAACTCAAGTGCATGCTGTTTACTGGAAAACACCTGTTCAACGAACCCTTGGATATTTAAATTAGGGAAGTCATGAGGGGCAAGAGCACATTCTTACCACAGAATAAGAATCCCAAGCCAACAGAAAAGTTCCTTTTATCATTCCCAAGCTTCAGGGTTCAAGCCCTAGTCCTGGCCCCACAAGCTCATAAAAATCCAAGTACAAGCCTTTTTCACTGAGAAGGCGCACCCCCACTTTTAGTAGTGGGGAGATGTGCATTGGCCTTCTCAGCCTCCCTGATCTGTGTCATTCCCTATGCCTGGGTACAGAGTTTCTCTCCCTGCCTCCTGCCTGCTGTTGAATTTGCGAAGATCTCCTCAAAACTGGAAGGATATATATTCGTTGCTCCAGGTCAGCTTCTTTTTCAGAGGGTCACAGTTCCTGTCCCAAAGGCAAAAAAGTTTCACAGGTTCTACACTACCCATGCACTGCCCCCAAAGCAAAGGGGAGTTCTTCCCTATTCTCAATCTGAAGATTCTTAACGGGTCCATGCAAGTCCAAAGCTTTCATATGTAATCTGCCTGCTTCGTCATCGCCCCCCTCCCTTGCACAACTTTGGAAAATATGTGGAAGCCACAAAGTTGTGCGGCTAAATCCTCTGTTTTTAACCCTAATAGTTAGATTGTAATTTTTGTATTTTTTATTTTTACAGGCTAGCTGATCGGTGTTCTGGGAGATTTTTGCTTTTGAACAGCCCTTCCATGTGCATCTTGCTTTGACGCTGGCTATGAATCGATTATTATTACATAGGATTTATATAGCGCCAACAGTTTGCGCAGTGCTTTACAACATAGGGAAGATATTACCATACAATTCAAGACACGATGGTAAGGAGGGCCCTGCCTATGAGAGCTTTTCATCTAAGGGGGAGGGGGAAGTGATACATGAGGAGGTAGCTGTGTGGGGATGAATTGTTTGAGAAAGGGATAGTTCAGCGTTTAGTTTGAGGAGACTGGTTAGGATTGTGCAGGAGAACATGGCACAGGCCCAAGCCAAACAAAAACATTAGTTTGACTGTATTGCTGGAGAGTGCATGTACGACTTTAGTCAGAAGGTATAAGGTCTTCTCCCAATGCAGCAAAACAAACTAGAGGCAGCATGGGAGGGGCCATACCCACAAAGCACCTAAATGACTCAACCACCTGGTAAGGCGGAGGTAGATAACTGAAAGCCTTTTATGTTAAGATGCTCAAGATCAACTTACACCTCTCTTCCACCCAGATACCTCAGCTGCTGGATGTGGTTGCACATTACATGTTAAATTCACAGGGAAACATGAGAAAATGCACCTGGCACACTGTGCGTGAGAAAACACGCACTGGGGAGCATCCTCCTATCACACAGTCTGCCTGTCCACATGAAAAAGAGATAGAGGAAATGCTGCAGTTAGGGATCATTCAGATGTCCCACAGTGCCTGCATGCCACTGGTAGTCCTGGTCCCCAAAGAGGATCAAGAGACCAGGTTCTGCATGGAGTACAGGAAAATGAATACTGATGCCTAATTCCCAGATTTGATGAGTTGTTGGATAATGTGTCAGCCATTCACTAACAATCAAGGACCTAAGCGGAGGGTATGACGGATGCCCAGCCCGAACCCGCTGTATGTCAATAGCATGTGACTATACACAGTACTGAACCGAGCGAGCCGTCACAAGGACATGGCGATACCGCTCTTACCCTGATCAGACTGAGAGCGATCGTCACTAGGGTTGGTCAACTCCGCAGTTAACCCTTTACACACCAAACGTTGGCTGCCACCGTGTGGGTTTTTTTTTTTTAATCGGCAAGTGCTGTGACAATTCAAACACTTAAGGCCTATGATACGGCTGTCCTCTCAGAAAGGAATATGACAGGTTTCACTTTACAGTAGCGCTCTTCACAGAGGCAAGGATACTTTAAGGTCTTATTTAGGCCTGGTTCACACCTGCGCGTTTTACAGGGCGTTCCTACGCGCTGTAAAACGCTCAACATGTGAAAACCAATGATTGCCTATGGGCATGGTTCCCACCTGGGCGTTTTACAGCTCGTAGGAACGCGCTGCAAAACGCCCTACGTCCAAAGAAGTAAAGGAGCTTCTTTGGGGCGTTTTGCAGCGCGTTTCCATTGGTATTCCCGAGTGGATCGGGGTTAACAAAGTGGTAACCCCAAGCCACACTCGGGAATACAGCGTACAGGTCTTACCTTGTCCGCGATCCCTGCTGTGTCCTCCGGCGGCTGCCGACTTCCGTCCCTTGTGAGCGGCCGCGTCACAGGGGGGCGGATCCGGCCAGAAGTTTGAAAGTGAAATAAAAAAAAATGTTAAATAGGGAAAATAAGGAAAAAAACAAGAAAAAAAATCATACCGCCAGTGAAACGCGCGTTTCACTGAACGAAAAAATGCGAAAAAGCATGAAAAATACGCTCCGGTGTGAGCCCAGCCTTAGAGTGTAGAGATAAGAAAATAAAAATATACAGAAAAAGATATTACTAAAGAGAGACAAAATATAAAACCGTAAAATACAAGGGAATAAATAGAGAATACTTAACAGTCCTGGGTTTATGAGTTCTGACAGAGTCCAGAGTTCAATAAGCAAGTGGCTCTTCTCCAAGCAAGGCTTGCACAGATGATTTCCAGATATTAAAGGGGAACTCTTCTGGGATGTTGCAAACTTCTTAATGTTGCAGAAGTTCCTTTCTTTGATGTTACAAACAAGGGCCTCTTTCTAGCTGATTCTGCAGCATCTTTTTGTCAGCCCTCTAGGGGGTGTCATGGAATGTTTATCTAAAACTTGTCAATTGCTAATTTATTAGGGGATTAGCTGAACTGGGCAAAACCATTACCTTGCATTAGCGGTTTATGACACCGCTCATAAAGAACTATCAAGATTACAATCCCGGATTAGCAGATCTCTGTTTTTTGGAATTTGAAGAGACCTGGCCAACGGAGGGCAACTTAAGGTCACCTAAATGAAAGGCTGCATTTGCGTTGCGCTATTGAACAAGAGAATTTCCAATTTAATAATAGGCTCAAACCTCCTTATGGTCACAGAGGGTACCACCAAATCCCTCTAGCAAAAAGCTAGTAGCTAGGTCTCTTAACCCCATTTGGGAGTTTTCAGTAATGCTGTTTGGGATGGGTGTGAATGACCTGCTGGAAACATTTGCCCTCATCTGTGAGGATGAAATTGCAGTGTTTAGTCTATTCTGGGAAGAACACCCTGTGCACGTGTCACTAGTTCTGGACAAACCAGCAGCAGCTAATGTGACAGTCAAACCCAGTATTAGATAGGCATGATAGAAAACAAAGAACAGTGCCTTCTCCACCTGATATACTGTTTTATTTGTCCATATAAAAACGTAGTAAAGTAATACTCACAAACGGTGTCTGTAACATAAGCATTCAAGACAACCAACCAGATAGATGGATACATAATTATATACATATACTGTATACAAGTACTCTTGTTGATAATGGTTGTCCATTCAATTTTTTTGCTCCCACCACTAGTATTTTTATCAGCACTATGAATTTTTCCACCAGTATTATCATCTGAATATTAATCAATTTTTTTTAGCAATATATGTTTTGTATGCAGTTTTATGACTACAGGCTATCCCATGTACAGTATATAGAGGGGTACACCCACTTTTTTTTGTACATGGGTCTAGTGGCTATATATAATATGTACATACTGTATGTAACTCTGCATTTGTGTTTGTGTATATATACCTATGCCCAAAGAAGTACAGGAGCTTCTTTGGGGCGTATTTCCGCGCGTATCCATTAGGATACAGCCGGATAGCCCTCGTAAACGTGCGTTTGACGTGCATTTTGTGGGCTGCAAATCATGGTTAAAACATGCACCGCAAAACGCGCGTCATACACGCATATTTCAAACGCCTAGGTGGGAACCCAGCCTAAAGGAGAACTATGAGGTGAGTGCTTTTCACTCACCTCATAGTTCTAGCCGAAGTGTGACAATGAGACTGTCACAGGTCGGCTCAGTAGATCGCGAAGTGAGCGAACACATACCGGTGTTCGCTCACTTCTCGATCATATCACGGCACAGAGCCGTGACAGGGGAGGGGCTGAATTCCCCCCTCCCCACTCCAATCCGCCAGCGCTGACTGGCGGAACGGATGGGGGAGGGGCAGGTACAGCTGGCTCTGCCTCTAGATAGGCAGAGCCAGCTGTCACTCACGCAGCTGGGCGGATCCAGACATAATTGTCGGGATGCGCTTCAGCTGCGGCGTCTCAGTATATAGGGAGCTGCAGCTCGCGGTATACTGAGCTTGGGGTGATGGGAGGACGCTAATTTGTGTCCTGCCGTTACCCTAAAGAGAACTATGGGGAATATTATATATATATATATGACTTTGTATAAGCATTTATAGATTTTAATGGATTTTTTTGTACATTTTGTTTTTGCGCTCACAACCTTGCTATTCACTGCTTCATAGTTTATCTATCTGTCACTAGTGACAGTTGTGCATGTGCCCGGCACCTACCACAGGGTGGATTGCTTCACTACCGATATCTCCAAGTGCCTCTAACATTACTCTTATCCCCATGGTTACTGGACGCTGTCAGTCCAGTCTCCACCCATCTCCATACATCACTTCCTCAGTAACAGAGATGCACATTCAGACGTGTCTGTGTTCATTTCCACCTACTTCCGCTGCATCACATCCTCGGGCTGTGACGCCACTTCCGTCTAGCGGCGTTCTGCAGTCCAAATGTCCCCATTTATCTTTTTGGTAAAGATTGTTCTGGTATGACACGTGTGGAACGTCATTTGATTGGCCAAGGATGAACTTCGAGTCCCACAGCTCCACCCAGTTAGTTAGCAATTAATTACCAAGATCATATAATTCTGAATGTGTGCTGTATTTATACACTTACTGGCCGCTTTATTAGGTACACCTGTTCAATTACTCATTAACACAAAAATTGAATCAGCCAATCACATCAGCAGTAACTCAATGCGATTAGGCATGTATACATGGCCAAGGCGATCTACTAAAGTTCAAACCAAGCATCAAAATGGGGAAGAAAGGTGATTTAAGTGACTTTGAAGCTGGCATGGTTCAAAGTCACTTAAATACTTAGACCAGACGTGCTGGTCTAAGTATTTCAGAAACTGCTGATCTACTGGGATTTCCACACACAATCATCACTAAGGTTTACAGAGAATCTTCTGAAAAAGAGAAATATCCAGTGAGTGGCAGCTCTCTGGGCAATAATACCTTGTTGACGTCAGAAGAAAATGTCCAGAATGGTTCAAGCTGATAGAAAGGCAACAGTAACTCAAATAACCACTCCTTACATGCGAGGTATGCAGAAGAGCATCTCTGTACATACAACACATTGAACCTTGAAGCAGATGGGCTACAGCCACAGAAGACCACACCGAGTGCCACTTCTGTCAGCCAAGAACAGGAAACTGAGGCTACAGTTTGCAAGGGCTCTCCAAAATTGTAAAATAGAAGATTGGAAAAAGGTTGTATGGTCTGATGAGTCTCAAATTCTGTTGTGACATTCAGATGGTAGGGTCAGAATTTGATGTAAACAACATGAAAGCATGGCTCCATCCTTCCTCGAATCAACGGTTCAGGCTGGGGGAGCTTTGCATCATGGATGTGAAGCCGACAAATCTGCAGCAACTGTGTGATGCTATCATGTCAGTATGGAGCAAACTCTCTAAGGAATGTTTCCATCACCTTGTTGAATCAATGCCACGAAGAATTGAAGCAGTTCTGAAGACAAAAGGGGTCCAACGTAGTACTAGCAAGGTGTACCCAATAAAGTGGCCAGCGAGTGTATATAGTGGTGGTGGTAGCAAAAGTCTGTTGCATTTGCCATTTGCTCTGACGAAGAGGATGTTATCCTGAAAACACGTTAGCAAGGCTTATCTAGATTGCTTCGGCTCACATTCTGGTGGTATGACAGTCCATTCTCAGGTCGACCGATGTCCATCAGTCTGGTTGGTTGTCTTAAATGCTTATGTTACAGACATAATTAGCATCCCATACTCACCGCTTGAGTATGCTCCCTCTTCCCTTCTGGATCGTCGACCTTTGCTGGGTTATGCCCCAGCACTACCTCCCTTTTTATCCACCCTTCCTTCGCCCACCTTTTTTTTAAAATGTTATTTATTTTGTTCTTTCTTGTCCTCCATCCTCCCTACATGCACTTCCAACTTTTGCTGTTCGCGCTTCATTACTATTCTTCACCTCCCTCTCTCTCCATTTCTCACTCCATCTTCTGTTTGCTTAGTCTTTCTCCTCTGCGGCTGTTGGCACATGGGGGAGCTCTGGTTGGTCACTATTAATCCTAAAGGGCTTAATTCTCTGGAAAAACTGAGACTTTTAAAAAAAATTACCTTAAGAGGTGGAGATCTCGTGTGTCCTTTGTTCAGGAAACACATTTTAGAGCTGACAATGTCCCCTTACTTAGGGACCCTCATTTTCCAGTTTCTTACCACTCCTGTAATGCGTCTTCAAAATCGGGAGTGGTCTTTATTGTGCTTTCTAGACAGGTCCCTTGGACATTCCTGGATTGCCAGACCGACATTGATGGCCGCTGTTTATTCTTGAAAGGCCGACTTGGCCTTACTACGGTAATTTTTGCAGCTATTTATACACCTAACACTAACCAAGGTGTATTTCTTGATAAAATCTTAGACTTGTTGACTTTTTATGAGGGGCTTCTGATTCTTGGTTGGGATTTTAATGTTTTGCTAGATCCATCTATAGATTCTACTTCCGGTTCCTCCCCCTTCATCTCCTACAGCGGGTAAACGTATTCTTCGCTACTTTTTCCATTCCCAACTGGTAGACATTTGGCGCCTACAACCTCCGAATGTTAGGGATTATACTTTCTACTCCACGCCGCACGACTTGTACTCCCGTATTGATATGTTTTTTGTTCCCCATCAACATTCGGCTTTGATCACTGCTTCAGACATCGGGAGGATCACCTGATCAGACCACGCATCGGTCTTCCTGCAGGTCGCTCTTTCTAGCCTCTCCTCTCACAAATCGTTGCAATGGCGCCTCAATGACAGTCTTCTTCAGGACTCTTCTATCTTAGCGGATTTCAACAGGGAACTGAACATATACTTTGAAACTAATGATTCAAATGAGTCTGATCCAGTTATTCTCTGGGAGGCCCACAAAGCTTATATTAGGGGAGTTTTGAATAAACATGGTTCCTGTGTTAAGCAGCAGAGGGATGCCGAGCTTCTGGAAACTTTTGGCAAGAGCTCTTCGAGACCAGCGGATGCTCTCATGCGCTCCGTAAAATGTTACACCCCAGGGCGCTAAAGTTACACTTCCGAAAGCTATAGCCAACGCCTTGCAGGAGTATTACTTGAAATTATACAACTTGAGCTCATCTTCCGTCCTTGCCTCTCAGGATTCTTTACTTGATAGGATTTCCTCTAATTTGGCCTAGAGCAATATGCTTTCTCTTGAGGCTCATATGCGTGACTCATTGGATTCTCCTTTAACATCAGTCAAGTTTCTTGCAGTGCTCAAATCTTCCAAGGCTGGAAAGTCTCCGGGGCCTGATGGCTTTACAGTTCATTACTATAAGCTTTCACTCCTAATTTGTCCTTACTAGAGCTTTTTTTTGTTTATTAATTCTTTATTCAGATTTTGACATTTATAATTTAACAACATTTATCATATAACTTAACTTTGTCCTTAATATTCCATACAACACCATATATAATATTCCTGACCATGTCCCCATCCATCTACAGGCCCTGTGATCCCTCCCTCCCATCC
>NW_017306544.1:337105-350074 GCF_000935625.1 Nanorana parkeri
CCTCCCCAAAGTGTTCAGTGTATTATATATTCCCGTGTTCTAATCCATTTCCATATCCATCTAGGGTACCCATCAAAATTGGATACCCCGTCGTGTTATTTTGTGTTTTGTTCTTTCCCCTTAGTTTATTAGTGCTTTTAAATAAATTTTGCCTGTGTTCTAATGAACCAATGTTCATTGTCTTCTTTTATGTGTTAACTGCGTCTCAACCCCTTGCCCTCCTCGTGTTTAGTGTAACACTTAACCCGTACCCAATTTCCTCCTTTCCATTTTCTGCCCCTCTTTGTTTCTAACTCTTTTCCTATTCCTCCCTCCTTCCCTACCCCCCTCTCCCATTCTTCCCTACCCCCATCCCCAGATGGATGGGTGCATGGCCCCAGGTTACTCATCTTATCATTCTTCATGGTGCAAAAATTCAAAACATCAACACTCATCCCTCCCCCGACCCATTTCCCCAAGGCTCTATGCTTTACTCATATCAAATTTACCCCATTCTTCACTCATACCTCACTCATTCTCATACCCTTTACCTTGTCTCCCATTCCCTACTACCTCGTTATTTCCCTCATTAAGACATACAGGCAATATGCCTTCGATTACTTAAATTCCCACCATTTCCCCCATATCTGAAAAAATAGTTCATATTTATCTTGCTTCGTCTTTACCATCTCTTCCATTAACCTAGTGGCATCCATTTTGTTCAACCACTTCTCAATGGAAGGGATTTTAATTGTGCCCCAATAGTTTTTATATGCTTTAACTGTATCTGTTGTGAGGTGAAATAAAAACACCCAGGGATCTATGGGTAGTTGTACATCACATATTTGCATAATTATACTTTTCACCATTCCCCTGTATGGTTTTATCTTGGGACAGTCCCACCATATATGTGCGAAAGTTCCCTCCCCTCCACATTCCCTCCAACAGCCTGCTTTATTTGTAGGGTGTATCCTTTGTAATGTCTGCGAGACATGGTACCACCGTGTTAACAGTTTATAGTTTATCTCCATTGTTCTTACATCTATAGTTGTGGTAGTAACTAATCTTAGTATTTTCTTAACCTCTTCCTGCGTAAGCGTATGCATAAATTCCCTTTCCCATTTTGTCAAATATGTTGGTGTTTTGTTTTCCTTTGTAATAATTGCTTTGTAAAAAGTTGAAAGGCAATGTTGCGGTGCGTGTTTAGCTCCCATGGCAGACTCGAACACTGTGAGTTCCCTCCCTATTCTCAACTGTGTCAATCGAATCAGTTCAGTCAGATGAATCAATTCATCCAGTTCACTGAAAAGAATCGATTCAAAAGATTGATTCCTTCATGAACTGGACATCAGTATGTAAAACATGTCAGCAGTGACCCCTGCTACTGTTTAAACAATATTAGTTGGGATTTCACAGTGGAGCCTGTGGCTAGTCACTCACCTTGAGCGGGTGGCCATATTTTCAAGTGGAAATAGTGCATTGACTTGATTTTTCTTATAGCTGCCAAGTAAAAGTGCACATGTTTTATGAACATAAAAGGCTCATTTCAGTTACCTGCAATATATAATTTAGTCGCATTTTACAGATATTTTTATGACAGACTTATAGAAATGTGGAGGTAAGTGTGGCAGAGGTGTAATGTCTCCTTAGCTACTATTCTGCCATCATTCATTCTAGACATTCTGCTGTAAGCATTTCTCCACCATTTGTACTGCAGCAAGCTATTTTCTTTGCTCTGGTATTTTTCAGACATCCTTGAGAACATTCTTACCAGGCATTTTTGCTGGAGGAGGATCTGCTTTAAGTGGATATTTAGAATAATGGGTAGTCTTGTTTACATCTCTATCTCTCCCTGCACTTCTACCCATGATGTTTGGATGGGGTTTTTTTTTTTAGATAATATACTGTATTCTGTTTTAAAACTCATAAAATAGTATCATTATTGTTGTTTATACAATGTTACAATAAGGATAAACAATTGCCAACATCACATTTTTTTTTCTTCTTTTTTACAGACTGATTTTGCATGGGAGCTAGTATTAAATAGCTTCAGTGTTCCAGCAGTTTTCTCGTCAGCCGCAATCTACTCATCTCCAAATGCCTAAAAACAGTAAAGTTACCCAGCGAGAGCACAGCAACCAGCATGTTACAGAATCAGTTGCTGACTTGTTGGCCCATGAGGAGCCAATAGATCACAAGGCCAGTGCTCTAACTGTGTCTGGAGAGCAGTGCGGAGGAAAAGAGCTGGAAGAAAATTTAGAAGAGGACAGACCAGCATGGAACAGCAAATTACAATATATCCTAGCACAAATTGGATACTCTGTGGGTCTGGGCAATGTGTGGCGATTCCCATATCTGTGCCAGAAAAACGGTGGAGGTAAGTTTCAGATATGTTTAACATTATATCTATATTTGTAGAAATGAAGTATATCTAAAATCAAAACTTTTTTTGTTTTGTTTTCCATAGAGTAGGAAATAGTTAAGCTATGTCATTTTGTTTTTGGGGAGACTTTGCTTCTATCCCTGTTCCGTATACACAACAGGAAGTAAGAGAAAAGCTATCCAGATAAAATCCCTTCTTACATAGTTTATTTAGATGACAGAGTGGCTGCCTAAGCCATATAAAGAGTCGGCTTGTTTCCATTGTGTTTCCATTCCAAAGATGTGTGTCTTTAACAGTTTTGCAATTATTCATTAGCAAGCCCATTGTACTCCGTTGTGAAATGATCATGGTCCTAGCATATTAATATGTTGTTACATTTCATTGTTTAAAAAAACACTTTTTTAAATGCTTAGATGTCTGTAATTGCTTTTAAGGGTAGCACTCCAAGGAAAGGTACAGATCTATTTTTCTTCCTTTTTGTGTTGCTTTATGTGCCTTTTTATTTTTCACTTTATTTAGATCTACTAATATGCTTCTAGAATGATAAATTACCTGTTTGTCGTCTAGGAGCCTATATGGTGCCGTACCTGATCCTGCTCATTTTGATTGGCATCCCTCTCTTCTTTCTTGAGCTGGCTGTGGGACAAAAAATTCGTAGAGGTAGCATTGGTGTGTGGAATTACATATGCCCACGTCTTGGAGGAATTGGCTATGCTAGCTGTGTGGTAAGCACCTAGTTTGAGATTTCTCTTAGCTTATTTTAAGCTTTAAAAAAAAAAAAATTAATATTATCTTTATGAGTATAGTCTCCCAAAGTTCTCTAATGAGACTACAGTATTTGAACCTCCCAAATATGATAATGTTCTATGATTGCTGGAACACATGCAAGTCTGGTTCTGATGTTATAGCCACTGTAATTACTGTCTTCATTGTCAGCTGCTATTGCTGCCCTATTTCCGTGATGCTGACTTCTGTGATGCTTTCTCTCATACTAATTCGCTGACATATTTTGACTCAATGACCAAGAACATGGATGCAGCAATTTGAAGTCAGAATACTTGGGTCATTGACTTAGAAAGTAGTAAAGTCAAAAGATCAGTTATAAGGCTAGAATATTAAGAAGGTGGCTATCAATGGTATCATACATATTTCTTTCATATGTTTTACTTGAAAAAGAGCCATTCAAGATAGAAAAATATGACCTGTCATTGCTGACTTGTTTTTTGAAGTTGCAAGCTCCAGGGCAGTTATCCTTTTTCATCCTTCACTACTTGATGAGTCACTGACCTGGAACACGTGTGTATATCTGTTGTTGGGATACCTAATGTGCTAGTTTAGTGATTACATAACTAGTGAAACATGAATAAGTATGATATTTATTCAGCTTGCAATTCCAAAAACATGTTAGTCCCATGCATTTGTTACTTACATGGTATGTATAGGACTACAATATCTAACATGCTTTATTATAAAATATTCAGAGCATCTGCAGTCTAGAAACTGTGAAATGCTACAGGTACATGTATTTTAGATGATTTGGTTATGTGTTTAGATTATTTACTAGTGTTTTTATTTCTAGGTTTGCTTCTTTGTCGGCTTGTATTATAATGTCATCATTGGATGGAGCATATTCTACTTTTTCCAGTCATTCCAGTATCCTCTACCTTGGAATGAATGTCCACTTGTAGAAAATGGAACTGTAAACAGTAAGTAGCTATACTGTTTGAAAATTGTGTGACATACAGTATATATTTGTGTGTGTGTGTGTGTATATGTGTGTGTGTATATATATGTGTGTGTGTGTGTGTGTATATATATAAACTATGAGCATTTTGCCCAGCTGGGGTTGTTGGCATTACAGACACATATGTCTCTCAGCTTTCTGGCTATTTATTATACAGCTCTGTCTATTTTCTCTTTTAGGCTGGGTTCACACCTTTTTCTGGGCCAGATTTGGAACATAGTGCATTGTGTTTTTGCCGCGTTTTTACTACGATTTTACTGGCCGCTGAAGCCGGTGTTCTTTCGCTTGGACACAGGCAATCAGGAAGGCAGACGAAGGGTTATGATTCACTGCCTGATTTCCCGATAATCGGAGCACAAGGCACCGGAACCCGGTATCGGCGAGTAACGGAAAAAAAGTATCGGTACTTTACTGAAATGGTGGCTCAGTTATGGCCAGTGCCCATATATTAGCAAAGTCTCTCAGGCTTGTTTAGTAAGGCAGCACAATGATAATGAGAAAACCGTTCAGTCCAGTTTAAATTTACTAAAGGGCCAGTAGGAGATGAATTAGGCTGGGTTGCTTTACATTGCCCTTTGCCTTGTTGAGTAAGCTTTTTACTGTTGCAAGAGAAAATATTTTCATCACCTGCCTGTTGTTTTGTTTTTCAGTGGTGGAACCCGAGTGTGATAAAAGTTCAGCTACAACTTACTTCTGGTATAGAGAAACTCTGGATATTTCAAATTCAATATCAGAAGGAGGAGGTCTAAACTGGAAAATGACACTGTGCTTGTTCTGTGCATGGACTATTGTAGGAATGGCCATGATTAAAGGCATCCAGTCCTCAGGGAAGGTAAAATATGCTTTACTATTGCTAATGAAATTCTTTCATTTGGAATTTGTAATACTGGCAACTAGGCTGACAAGGTTATTAATTTGATGGAGCTTAGACAATAAAGAGATTGGTTTTGCAGTTGCATATCAGATAATAGGGCCCCAGTCCAGATTATTTTATCTGGTTTTCTGAAAAAAATATACATTTTAAATGAATGGGTGTGCCGCAGAAACAGCGAACTTAGAAGAGTTTTCAGTAACTTTGTTTTGGTATCAGATATAAGTTGGTGGACAGTAGCTCTAAGGCTACCTATTCTATTCTTTTTTTTACTTTTTTGCTATATTTTGCATCCATTAAGTGGATTATTATTAAGCTGCAACAAATTTCAAAGTACAGTTCCATTAGATTTCCCTAAAATTTTAGGTCCACTTTCATTTCCCTGCGTATAATACTGTTCTACGAAAGCTTTGATTTTATGCCAAAAAAGAGGTTCTAGGATATAACTGCCCTATAGTTAGCACTGATCCGCTTAATTGTTCATACTGTATATAATAATGCAAATATTCTGTCAATGAACCAGAGCAGCTTCCTTTTCACACACAGATCTACTCACCAGGTGTATTTTTTAGAACTAAACACACTTTTTGTGCTTTTATTCCCTTTCAGGTTATGTACTTTAGCTCACTCTTCCCATATGTGGTGCTTATATGCTTCCTTATACGTGGATTGCTGCTTAGAGGATCTGTTGATGGTATTCTTCATATGTTAACCCCTCAGGTAGTATTGTTGATTATTTCTGATTTCCAAAGTGAAACTGCATAAATGGCATCGTTTTCCAATTTGTTTTATGTCCATTCCAGATTGATAAGATGCTGGACCCCCAGGTGTGGAGGGAGGCAGCAACGCAAGTTTTCTTTGCTCTAGGCCTAGGCTTTGGTGGTGTCATTGCCTTTTCAAGCTATAATAAGCAAGATAATAACTGCCAGTTTGATGCAGCCCTTGTCTCGTTCATCAACTTCTTCACCTCAGTGCTGGCCACCTTGGTTGTATTTGCTGTTCTTGGGTTCAAGGCAAATTTGATGAATGAAAAATGTGTTGTACAGTAAGTATAGGGGCTGATAATCTTACATACATCATGCAGGTAGACAGACTGAGTTTAGTTTGCATGTCCTCTTGAGTACTTCAACAGATTTACATTTAGGTTGGGAAACATTCATAATCCTATGTCTACCATTTCCATATTTTGAACTCTGAAGCTTTTTACCCCTTCTCGCCCACCATCTGTATGTAAACATTTTCCAGCACGATTCCCCATGCTGAGAATACGTTTATAAAAGTTCTTCTTCACCTTCAGAGCCACCAACTAACATTTCGGGCAGCTGGTGGCCGTTAATCCTGCCCGTCACTGACAGGTTGGGTTTCCACTGACAATTGGGAACCAATCAGCATGGCACCCTATCATGTGACCAGTTTGTTAGAAATTACATAGTTATTACATGCAGGTTGGAGGCTTCATTGAGAAAAAAGAAAGCCTTCGGACTTTACAAAATAAAAGCCTTATAATGTATGTCCTTAAGAAAATATTACAAATTATTAATAGAAGTACACAGTTTCATATGGTGATACAAATGTAAGGCTATACTGTTTTTATGATTTATATCAGCAAATTACTTTCCGGTCATTTAAATTGTAGATTTCTTTTTTTTACAGAGCTACAATTTAAAAATCGTAATGCTTTTTAGAGTTGAATCTTTTCTTTATTAGGAAATTAGAAATAACACATCAAAGCAAACCGTAAGAACAATTCTCATGAAAGTTTGCAACATAAGGCTTTGGTTCATCAGTGGCAATAAAATGAAACATAGATAAACAACAATCAACACAGTACAAGGTGAAAACTGGAGAGTAGGTAGGTAGAGCATAGGTATGTGGTAACAATATGAGGTATAAGGAGGTGATAACCATCCACTCTCTGCCCATGCAGGCTTGTCACAGACCTACATCAAAAGGTACAATGGTAGTATAGCGTATAGGAGAAAATATCAATGTGCGACAAATATCGCCACTGTGGGGGGAGCAAAAGAAGCTAATTGTTCTATCGGGGTAGAGAGAAAAAGAGAGATGTGCAGAAGGAAAAGAAGCATAGCGAGAAAGATCAGAAAAAGAGAAGGAGATAAAAAGAGAAAATTCAGGGGGGGAGAAAAAATCATAATGCTTTTTAGATAGGACTGAATACAGTAGAACATTTGAAAAACTGTGGACCCCAGAGTAGAATGTTGTTATCTTTAAACATATACACGCTACAACAAACTAGTATCCATGCATGTAGATAATTGTATGTACAAGTGTAGCATTGCAAGTAACTGTATGCATTTGTAGAAGTACTGTTTGTTAAGCTGGGTACGCAAGGAGAGATTTTTTTTTTTGTTCAGTCTCTCAAGCTGAGAGATTCCTCCATCCACGCTAATACTTCACTAGTTTGAAAGGACTTCCCCTTTCAGTAAAGCACAAAGAATACTACAGGTTGCCTGACATTTCACTTTTTTAAATGTTGCATGGTACCATGGAGATTGTTCCATGTGTTTGGCAATGCTGTTCTCTCTCTCAGTGGCAACTGTCATAATTTGTTCTGCACACCAACTACATATTGTGTAGAAGTACGTTGTCTTGTTTCACTGATTTCACTTTTCTCTTGCAGAAATGCTGAAAAAATTCTTGGATATTTAAATTCTCATGTTCTGAGCTATGATCTTATTCCACCACATATCAACTTCTCTCACTTGAGCACAGTAGATTATACTGAAATGTATCAAGTTATTAAAACTGTGAAAGAGAATCACTTTCAAGATCTTCACCTTGATGCATGTTTGTTGGAGGATGAACTAAATAAGGTTTGTCTACGTATTGTAAATCGAAAATAAAAATCATAAACATATTTAACATTTGTTTAACATTAGCATTCATAGTTTAAACATTCTGACAGAGAATGGTTAAGTGCTCAAACAATGTTGCCAGCATACATTACAGCAAATAGCAATTAGCAGGTAAGCTAAACATAACATTAAGTCATCTCAGCAGCACTGGAATGGAGAGGGTCAAAGTGTCAAAGGGTCGTTAAAGGTAGCATGGTCAGTTTGATGATGGAACGGGTGAATTAAGTTTTTTTTTTTGTATAGAGTAGGAAAGGGTTATAAACAATGTCAGGTTTTAACTACTATGTGTGTCCCTGCTGGTGAGATTACACAGTTTTGTTTGACTTTGTTACTATTGTCACTGTGATAGAAAGTGAGAGAATCTACATTTTACAGGTCTTCTCCTGTACCTGCGGGGCGTCCCAGTCATTTACTACCTGGACATTCTACTCTTCCAGGAGTGTTCATCAGTAGACCTGCCTACTAACATCAGCATCACTTTTTGGACACTGTCCAGCAGTCTTTTCTCACTCTGAGGTATCACTTGGATTATCTAGGTCTCACTAGAGACACCACACTTGCCAGGGTTTTCCTGCCTCAGAAAAAAATGTATTATTATGCGCTAGAATTCACTCTCAGGCACAGCAATTCTTGTCCAGGCATCGTTCTTCTCTGAGGAGATTATTGTGTCCTCTTTGGAGTGAAAACCATTTGCCCAGTTCTACAAAGGGTCCTGTAGAGGAACAGCCTCTCTCTGTGGGACAAAGTTGCCTCTGTCCCTAGACAGGGAAGTCCATTTAGGGACAGGCAGGTACTTTCTCCTTCTATAATAGAAGGTCTTTACAACATATGTGAGCCTTGTGGACTGGGGCAGTGTACTGGGCACCATGTCAGTGCAAAGGTGTTGGTCCTCGATCATCTTTTTCAAAGACCTCTGGTTACTTATTTTGGAATTTCACCTAATAAATTATTTGTGTAGCTCCCTCTTCTAGGGCACCACTCCAAGCAGGGCTTTGATATTGGTTCTGTTTTTCAGAAGCCTCCCTTTGGGCTAAACAGGGACATTCCCTTGTCCTCCCTTTCTCACAAGGTGGCTTTTATTGTGGTAATTACATACTGTAGGTTAGGAGGGTTCCAGAGCTAGCTGCTGCATCCTGTAAGGAAACTTTTTTTTTGAAGCTCCACAAAGCTAAGGTTGTTTTAAGACTGAGACCATTGCTGCCTAAAGTGGGCTCTGTCTTTTCATCTAAATGAATGGAAAACATATATAAAAAGAGCAACAAATTTATAAAACATTTATAAAAAGAGCAACAAACATGGGACTCTTAAGGATACCAACAAATCAAGAGAATCAAAATGTTTTCCTCCTCTTGTTTAACCCCTTGCTGAACGGATGCTTCTTGGCGGGTCAACGTACATTTACGTGGTTTTTTTCTGCTCGCGCGAATAGAATCCCGCTGGTAATGTGTACAGTTGTTACCGACTGTTGTATACAAGCATTAGGCTGGCTCTACAGCCGGCCAATTGCTTGTATTACAATGTACACAAATCTCTGTTCCATCAGCTTCTTTGGGGGCCCCCAGGTGACATTAGGGGTCTTGGAGACCCCTGATGTCTCCATAAAGATGACCTGTCATTGTTTTTTGGCTATCACGCACTTATAAACGTAAATACGCGTCGGGTGAGCCTACGCGTGAAAACAACGATTTTGCCACACATGTTACATATCGCCGTGAGCGTCGCAGTGAGAGCAATCATTTTAGGGCCATTAATCACTGATAACACTGAAACTGATGAGTGGTAAAAGCTTTTAAAGCATCGCCTAATTTTAGGCATGGTAGCTTTTTGCGTGCGATTTCGCAGGCACACGCAAGTTTAAAGCTTGACATGTTTGGTGTTTATAAACCCGACATGACCCCTTCTAATATTTTACCAAAAATTGGGTGCTGATAAATGTTTTATAACATAATGTAGGGAAAAAAGTGTTTTATTCAAAATTCTCTGTACTTTTTTCATTATATAGTAAAAAATAAAAAAAAAACTGGTGATTAAATACCACCAAAAGAAAGCTCTATGTTTCCCCCAAAAATTGTATAAATTTAATTTCAGTACAACGTTGGATGATGGAATAAATGTCAGTCAAAGTACCACAGCGCTGAATACTGAAAAATGGCCTGAGCATGGGGTTTATGGGTAAATCATTTATACCCATATAAAAGCATATATAGATTGACTTGTAGCTTATTTTTAACAACATTTGTTCCAACAAAGAGAACCATTCTCATCTTATATACTGATTCTATTTCCCAGATTTGTGTTAGAATAATGTATGTTGATGGCCCTTGTGTGTAATTTGCTGGAATGATAGACAACTACTTCAAGCATTAATGCATTGCACGGACTACTCCGCTTAATAAGGACAGGCAGTCAGCTGTTTTTCTGTGGAAATCAAATATAAATGTCAATATAATATATCCATTTATAAATGAGATTTGCCACATTCCATGCTAAAGTTTAAAAATTATTACAAAGATACATCTAGTCAATGTGCATGGCAGAAACTCATCTCCTCCCCAGCCTAGACTGCTTCAGTGTCTGCTGATAAGCAATGAATGCTGGGGTGGGAACACATTTCTGTATCTTTCTGTGCATCAGTTTTCTGATACAGAGAAATGCATGATTCCAGCAATGATCTGGGTTAATAGAATGTGTGCATATACAGTGAGGAAAATAATTATTTGATCCCCTGCAGATTTTGTAAGTTTGCCCACTTACAAAGAAATGAAAGGTCTATAATTTTTATCATAGGTGTATTTTAAATGATAAAGACAGAATATCAACCAAAAATCCGGAAAATGTTATAAATTGAGTTGCAGTTCAGTGAGTAAAATAAATACCTGATCCCCTACCAACCAACAATAATTCTGGCTCCCACAGACTGGCTATGTGGTACACAGATTAGTCCTGTCAATTTAAGAAGGTGCTCCTAACGACAACTCGTTAAGTATATAAAAGACACATGCCCACAGAATCTCTTTCTTCATTCAAACCTCACCACCATGGGCAAGACCAAAAGAGCTCTCAAAGGACGTTAGGGACAAGAATGTAGGCCTGCACAAGGCTGGAATGGGCTACAAGACTATCGGCAAGAAGCTTGGTGAGAAGGAAACAACTGCTGGAGCGATTACACAAATGGAAGGAATACAAAATAACCATCAATCGCCCTCAGTCTGGAGCTCCATGCAAGATTTTGCCTCATGGGGTAAGGATGATCATGGGAAAAGTGAGGGATCAGCCCAGAACTACACAGGAGGAGCTTGTGAATGATCTCAAGGCAGTTGGGACCACAGTCACCAAACAAACCATTGATAACACAATACACTGCCATGGATTGAGATCTTGCAGCACCTGCAAGGTCCCTCTCCTCAAAAAGGCACATGTACAGGCCCGTCTGAAGTTTGCCAATGAACATCTAAATGATTCAGAGAAGGATTGGGAGAAAGTGCTGCGGTCAGATGAGACCAAAATTGAGCTCTTCGGCATTACCTCGAATCACTGTGTTAGGAGGAAGAAGGTACAGGCTGACTTTGCTGCATTGAGGGCCAATGGACGAGGACATATATTGTAAAATCTTAGATGAGAACCTCCTTCCCTCAGCCAGAACACTGAAGATGGGTCGTAGATGGATCTTTCAGCATGATAATGACCCAAAACATACTGCCAAGGCAACAACGCAGTGGCTAAAGAAGAAGCACATTAAGGTCATGGAGTGGCCTAGCCAGTCTCGACCTTAATCCTATAGAAAATTTATGGAGGGAGCTGACACTTCGAGTTGCCAAGCGACAGCCAAGAAACCTTAAGGATTTTGAGAAGATCTGTAAAGAAGAGTGGACCAAAATCCCTCCTGAGATGTGTGCAAACCTGGTAACCAACTACAAGAAATGTGTTACCTCTGTGCTTGCCAACAAGGGTTTCTCCACCAGATACTAAGTCATGTTTTGCTTGTGGATCACATACTTAATTTACTCACTGAACTGCAATTCAATTTATAACATTTATATAATGTGTTTTTTCTGGATTTGTGGTTTATATTCTTTCATTGCTTTGTAAGTGGGCAAACTTACAAAATTGCAGGGGATCAAATCATTGTTTGCCACACTGTACTATGTGATTCCCTTTGCTGGAACAGGCATTGGTAATGATGAGATACATATTAACCTAGATATGGTTTTATATGGGTTTAGATAGATCATTCAAATGGTAAATTATCTAAATCAATGTAATAAATAAAAGATGAGGAACACATTTAAATTTCCTTGATTTGTTGTTATCCTTAAGTTACATTTTTGTGTCCTCAAAAATGGGATGGGGGTACCATTATCTTACATGTAGGTATAATGATTGATCCACTCCTTCTGTAACACATTACTTGTATTTAGTTGAAGACAGTCTTATCTTCCTTGTGTCTTATCTTCCTGCTTGCTTGCTTGCAAGTGTCCAGCAACCATTCACTCTAAGGTGATCTCTCCACTGTTTCTCCACTTCTCCACTGTTGAAGTTTATTCTAACGCCACAGCTTCTTTAGGAAGTCAGGATTCTAGTTTGAGGGTCTAAAGAATGGGGTTCCTTAATTTCTCAGTGAATCTGCCATGCTATTGTTCAGGTATATGATATGAAGGTTAACCCTCTTTTTCCCCTCTAAGCTAATTCCGCTAGGGCTGTGAGTACCTCTGGGTTTTTTTTGCCATCTGACTGCAAACTCGAACCACGCTTGCACAAAGCTTTACAAGGTGCATGTGTCATCATCAGTGGATGCTTTCTATAGTTACAAGGTTTTGCAGGCGGTCCCCATTTTTTTTTTTTTGATGTCCAAAATGGCTGATAGATAAAATAGGAATTTTGTATTCTGTAAAAACCTGGGGTCCATTGGGGGATACAGCTCCCTCCCCTCTTGTGGTAGATACTGCCATTGTTGCCTTTTTTTACTGCTTGCTACAACTTGGTGGGCTACTTTCGGGAAAGATATGACCTCTAGGTTTTTGCCTGCTGTCCAGTATTTCTGTAGGCAGCAGTATAACCCACAGTTGATTTAATACTAGGCATGAATTTTTGGCAGTTCAAAAGCATATGCGTCTCG
>NW_017306544.1:350084-369533 GCF_000935625.1 Nanorana parkeri
TGGGACCAGATCTGAACCTCCATTTCTAAAAGCTCAGCCACACTGCCAGCCTTGAAGACCATTCACAAGTTACTCATGCACTGCCACTTGGTCCCACATTGATTTTCTAGGGCCCTCCCATCTTACCAATCTAACTGCTTTAGGGGAGGTCAAGCGGATGACACGTTTGCCCACATCTGGTAGGATTGTCCATTCGTATCCGAATACGGGTCCAAAATTCACCATATATCCAAACTGTGATGGGCTCTCCATCCAGAAGGGCCCCTATGTTACTCTCCTAAAAAGGAAACCGTGTGGTTACACCCCAACTAATTTTAAGCTGCGTCGGCACATAATTACGACTGCTAAGTGGGTGACTGCTAAGTGGGTGTTCTTGGAAGACCCTCACACTTTCTCTTTGGCTACTTTTTGATATGTCCCATACCATGTTCTTCGAGAATCTCAGTTGGTCAAGATGACACAATGGACAAATTGTATACTATATGGACCCCTTGAATAGATGCCCCCCCATTTTTTTAGAGAGACTCCCTGCATCTATGAATGGGTCTCATTCGAGATTTTTTACTGCTTCCTTCCTTTCCCAGCATCGATTTCTTCCTCTCTGTTTACTCTCCCTTCATACCATTTTCTATATGTCAGGTCCCCCCTATCCGGGATCTGTATATTCTGTGACTAACCCTCAAAGAACTTAATGAAAGAGATTTATGGTGGGTATATCTCCATATTTTATAAAAGGCCAGAACACATATTATAAACCTTTCTTTTCACATAAAATATACGTTCTGACTGTTCTACCAATTTATAAAGCTGTCCTGGGCTATTTCCTCTACTAATTTTCCTCAAATTCAGGCAGAGGGGAAAGTAATCTAACAAAATCTATTTTGATGGATTTGCAAATTTTTTGGAGTGAAAATTTCACCTTACTTAATTCCTTACTTTTTAAAGGTTGATTTAGCATATATTTTTCTTCTTATCAATCAGAATCATTTCCATTCCATTTGTGGTGCAGGATTGGACAGAATGTTGAGCTTTCAGATGGCATAACACATGTGGGAGGTACATAAGAATGAAAATGCAATAAAGAGATGCATTGCAATAACTTATAGTTTATGCAGAGACTACTTTGCGAGTTACATTATGTAAAGTCATTTATTAGTGATTTTGAGCATTTACAAGGAGAGGGAGCCTTGAGAGTGGAAACAGTTATCAGGTATTTAGCAGATAATGACAAACCTCTACTTTTGATGAATCTTTTCCAGTCTGTAAGTAAAAATTAAGCAAGACTCAGTGCTGTTGTAATTAAGGGTTTTTAAAAAAATAATAATTGTAATATACAGTAGTTTGACATAGATCCTCAAATTTTAGGAATGCAGAATTATTTTTCAAGCAGCCATACACAGTTTAACAGTTTAAATATTTGTTATTTTTGTGATGTCGTGTAGATATCCGCAATTATAAATATCTACCGTTACGTATAACTCCCTCTGAATAATGTAAGGGTCCAAAACATTTTCCAAAACTCAGGTTTGTATTTCAAAATGCAAATCAGGCGATGAGCAATTATCGTCTTGTTTTTTTTACCAGTCACTGGAAGCATTCTCAAAATATACAGGAGAATGTTTGCATTTCAGTTACAGCACAAAAATGTAATTTATTGCAGCTTACTGGTCCTTAAATGTGGAGATTGCATGCATTTTCTCTCTTAGGTTTTTTTACCTTTATTTTCACCTGGGGATCATGCCAGCAACACACTTCCCCTCCTAGGGTTACAATGATTACTCACGATGCTGAAGAGTGTTGTAATTCTAGGGGTCAAGATTACGGAACACCGACCCCTTTTCTATTCTACAACCCCAATACCAAAAAGGTTGGGACGCTGTGTAAAATCTACATAAAAACAGTCTGCAAGGATTTGCAAATCTCAAACTAATATTTTATTCACAGCAGAAAATAGAAAACATATCAAATGTTTAAACTGAGGAAATTTACCATTTAAAGAAAACAAATAAGGTAATTTTGAAATTGATGGATGCAACACGGCTCAGAAAGTTGGAGCATGACAACAAAAAGCTGGCACAGTAAGTGGTACTAAAGGTGCCCATACACCTTACAATTATCTGCAGATTTTCTGTGGTCAGATGGAAAAAGTGCAACAGATTGGCCCAGGTGGAGATTACTCCATCCACACAGTTAAGTGTAGATGGAGGAATCTGTTGCACCTTTTCCATCTGACCACAGAAAATCTGCAGATAAATTGTAAGGTGTGTGGGCACCTTTAGAAGGTAGTGCTGGAAGAACATTTTGCAACATTTTGATTGGGATCACCGCTAAATCAGTTTACTCTTTTTAAACAGTTTGCTCAGCAATGCCCTATTGAAGGTTTTCTTAATAAATGGGCTGTCCCTGTCATAGACCCAGCTATATCTTGTTTAAACAAGACTTTAATGGCCCATGTAGAGGATATTCCACATAGAAGCCCTCTTTAAGGTCCTATTTCCCTTATGCATCCTGGTGTTGCTGCCATGGTGGTGTGTCAGATCTTATCTGTGTAATGAAAAGCTATGGCTAATGATCCTGGGTCTATCTATCACTGCTTTAAAACGGCTAGAACTCTTTCCTATGGCTTTGTGCTACGGAGTCGATGGCATGGAAGATGCCCTCAGAAAAATCTCCAATGAGTCTACTGTCTGTCCACATGCGATGGATGCTACGGCTTAAATGCTGGTCTGTGGAGCATCCTTGGAAGAAGTGCCTTGAATGTATGCCCTTTACCAGGAAACACCTGTTCAGTGAATCTTTGGATACCTACATTAAGGAAGTAATGAATAGCAAGAATGCCTTCATACCACTAAGAAGTCAAAGCATCCAGCTGCAAACTCCTCTCCCCTTTTTTTTAAGAAAAGTTCCACGCCTAAGCCAGGCCCTCAGTTTTGTCATAATTCCTGGTCCTTGAAGCCTGCTAAATTCTGGAAAAAGACATTTCCTTATGAAGGGGTGATATTTGTCAGCCTTCTAGGTCTCCTGGGTCCAGGACATTCCCAAAGCCTGCATCCTGAGCATAGTAACAGGGTTATAGTCTGAAGTTTAATTTCCCAGTTTCTGGATTTGCTCACTGCCCTAGATAAGCTCCTTGCTCAGAGGATCATAGTCACCTACCTTCACCTAGGAGACTATCTGGCATTTGGTACACATCAAGGATTTATATGTTCACATCACAATTTTTCCTGGCCATCGATGCTACCTGCATTTTGTTGTGGACACGCAACACTACCAATTTGTTGTCCTTCATTTGGCCTGTCCACTGCATGTCAGGTCTTCACCAAGATGCTGGTCCCTGTTGTGGCTTTGCTTCGGCCTCAGGGTCTCCCTGTAGTAGTCTGCTTAAACGATCTTCTCCTTAGAGAGCAGTTGGTGCCTTATCATCGAACATTCATTGAATGATACAAGTCCTGCAGAACTTAGGATGTTATCACTTCAGTACCTGGGCCTAGTCTTGGACATGGCCCTGTCCTTCCTTTCCCTGGAAAAGTCCAATCTCTCCACTCCCATGCTCAGTTTAGGGGTTGCGCAACTGTTTGTTTTGCTTAAAGGTTCTGGGCTTGATGGTGGCCTCTGTCAAGGCTGTCGCCTATGTTCATTTTCAGTCCAGGCTGTTGCATACGCAGCCAACATTCTGGCTGCGTATGACAATCAGGTTTGATCCCTAGACCTCTATTCCCTTGTCTAGTAAGGCCAAGCTTGCCCTGGCATGATGGAGCTTCAGCCGGGCACTGGAATCTTGAAAATCCTGCCTCACAATGGTCTGCAAGATGCTCACAATGCCAGCCTTTCAGGCTTGGGAGGAGACTTGGAAAACATCTCCTAGCACTCAGAGCTATTTGTTTCTCCCTTCAATACTGGACCCCTCTGTTACAGGGCCAGCCGATGAGCATTCAGTTGGACAGTGCCACAGTCATGACTAGCTTTGTCCTGCCCTTTCCACTGCACATCCCAGGAATGGAGAATTGTCAGATTAACTTCCTCATTGTCAACTTCTGGACCCTGTGGAATGGTCCATTCACATGGAGGTGTTTCTGGTGCTTTGCCTCAGGTGGAGAACACTGGAAGTGGACTTCCTGACGTCTAGTTTTATCAACAAACTGGACAAGTTTGTTGCCAAGAACAGTGTGGTGACTCCATGGGATCAGTTCAGTCTGATCTACGTCTTCCCTCCTCTGAAACTCTTGCCGCACCTCCCTTGCTGGGTCAAGATGAGGGCATTATGGTAATCCTCATTGCTTCCAACTGGCCCAGGAAAACCGTGGTATGTGAATGTTTTCAAACTCCTAGAAGTCTCTCAGTGAACCTTTCTGAATTGGCCAGACCTCCGTCCCATGTCATTCTACTTCTGTTTCGCAGTTGCTGGCTTATGCCCTCCTTCTAAACATCCTAAAGAAATTTTCTCCACTATGTGGTTCAGACTGTCTGTGTTTTACCTCTCTGTTACTACTTTCATCTGCAAGTCTGACTCTCTCCATCATTGCTGAGAGTTCCCGTATGGGGCAGCTGGCTTCTCTTAAGTGGCTAATCATAAACGCGGAACATTTCCTCACCTGGATAGTATGAAACATATATAATTATATGGGTTCTGTACCTTTTACTATAGAATGTGATTATGTATAAGAGGCATCTTATTGTTTTAATACTGATATATAAAACAGTTTTGGTTTTTGTATTGGGGTGTTGTGTAATATATGGTTTGAACATGAGGTGGCAATGCAGTAACCCTTACAAAGCTTTAAGCTGATTGTATATACAAGATCTAGGGCGAGTTTACCATAAATATCTTTCTCAATTCAAATTCATCATTTCTACCACCATAGTGATATCTAAATATTTATGTTAAATATTAACTTTGAATTATTTTAGTTACTTTTAAATTAACTTGTTACAGATTGTTGGCCTTTGTAGCAATGTAAAATGTCATAGCTACTTAAGTGGATTACAGTATTCTGTGTGTGGTTGCCAGTTCCTCAGTCAATAATTCACTTGTATGTTTTCAAGTACTGCACAATTGATAATTCAGTGTGAAAAAAATATTAATTTTACTTTTGTCATGTTGACATAGGCTGTACAAGGAACGGGATTGGCATTTATTGCATTCACTGAAGCCATGACTCATTTTCCTGCATCTCCATTTTGGTCTGTTTTGTTTTTCTTCATGCTGATTAATCTTGGGTTAGGAAGTATGATTGGCACTATGTCTGGGATCATTACACCCTTAATTGATACATTTAAAGTACAAAAAGAAATATTAACGGGTAAGTAGTATTCAGTATCCTTTGTTATATTATAATACTTCTAGTAATAAATACTGAAAAAAATTGGTTATGTAATGTGTATGGACCAAGATATAACCTTTTATGTGTTTGTGTTTCTTTTGTAATTTCTCTTCCTGCATTTAAGATTGCCTAGTGCTACATTTCCTCATGTTTTAGTTACTCAGAAATTATTCCATCAAAATTGTAAGCTGAGTTTTTTATTAGACAAAGCTATGGTTTTTTTTTTTTTTTAAGGGTGGACTGTGAAGGCTTTAAACACTCTAAAGAATCGCATATGGTAAAATCCTTTTCTTCTTTAACAGATGTCCATTGGGTTAAAAGCTTTCTATCGACATTAGCTATTTACTCATATTTATTTGAGCACCTATGTTTTTTTCAAAATAAACAAGCTTTGCTTCTTTAATATTTTATTAAAAGAAAGCACTTTCATCCTTTTTTTATTCTAGTTGTCATGCTGTAACACTAAATTTCATATTTGGGCTGGCTTCACACCTATGCATTGGGGTAATGTGTGGCAAAACACACATTTAGAAAGGCACCTCAATGCAAAAATACAGCAGTTACCAACACATCAGCACTGCAACCATCATGATGCACTTGTAGCCTATTGAAACTTAACAGAGTGACTTAACGCAAAGCACATTAAGAAGCAAAATTCCATACGCTAACATGTATGCGGTAATGCAGCAAAATAGTGTGAAGGGACCCTTAAGCTTTGGTTAACATAGCTGGGGAAAAGTAAATTTCTTTACATTTTAAGTATAATTTGAAGACTGACATTTTTCAAGTTCAAAAATAAAACTCTTGTTCCTGGAACATTATTACTTCGGTGCTGCCTGGCCATCACTTAGTTACTTACATACCTCCAGTTACAAAGTTGACATAAGTTGACTTCTGCCGCCTTGAGACGGCACCTATGCCTGGATTTATTCAAAGTAGATGCCAGCTGTTTTACTACATCAGTGTTTAACATTGTTATTTATTCTGAATGAATAGTCTGCTTACAATACAAAGAGAACAAAGATGTAGATGATAGAATAGGTGATTGTGACAGACCGCCAGCCTGCTTCCTCGACTGGGTACCTTTGTCAGAATTCAGCTTCCTCCACTCTGGAACCAGAATACCCAGGCAGAACCAGTATATATTAGGGTGAAACCAAGACTCCCTTTATTGACAAACACCACAATATTTATACACAAAATCTTCCCCCTAGACAGGTATGGCACACATTACAAGTCCCAGGAGATTAAGGGTGTTATTCACTAAGCTGCTGAAAGCAGCCAAGTGAATAACCGAGCCAAAGTGAAGGGAGCCAAACACCATTCGGCTATTCACTTCAGCCAAGTATGGCTGATTTCAGCCGTACTTCGGCTCTCTTCGGTTTAGCCGACCATGCTCGGCCTGGTAAAACTTTTGGGGGAACCCCAAACTTTTTTTTTCTTTTTAACTTGGGGTCCCTCCTCACTTTCCTACCAAACCTAAGGGGTCTGGTATGGATCACGAGGAGAACCCTGCGCCGTTTTTTAAAAATTGTTTGTTCAGATTTGCAAGGAGAATGGTCTGCTTCGGCTGTAACTTCGGCTCAGGCAAGCCAAAGCATATGTGTTCAGCTGCTGTACGGGCTATTGTAAATAGCCCGTACAGCAGCCCTTCGGTTCGGCTGAACCGAAGGGCTTCGGCGGCTGAATAACCCCCTAAGTAAACAAAAAAACATCAGACACTGGGCAAGGGCTTTTCACTCCAGGAGAACAATAGATTCCTTCCTGGCACGTAGCAGTTTGGAGGTGATAAACAAAGTGTGGGATTATCACCTAAACCTAATTACAACAGATAATTCAACATTAGCTTATGGCAGGAAACCTGTATCCAACCTGATTCCAGAAAGTAGAGTTTCTCATAAATTGAACCAGGGGTCGAGTTAATTCCTCATGTGCTGATGAGTTTGCACCCTGTAATTATAATAGGCTCTGGGTAGCTTAAACATAAGGGGTGACTGAGGAACCATGGAAGGGGTCTCCCAATACAAGTCCACAGTCTGGTACAGGGCAGGATACTGGGGTATAGGGAAACCCAAAGCCGCATGGCAATCCCTTCCTCCAATCAATAGAACCCCTTCACAGCCAAGATCCATAGTCAGTGGGAAGGTGGCAGGCCTGCAGTCCCCCCCAAATAACAGAGTAATAGAGGCTTCCGTCACAGTGATCTATTATCAAGGGGAGACGGGGTTAATGCTGAAACAAGTGGGTTATACTGCTGCCTACATGAGATTGGACACTAGCAAACAAATCTGTTAGTCAGCCAGATGTAAACTTCACATCACGCTCCAGTTTTAAGCTAGTGTCTTTCTGAGAGAAGTCAACCCTTTCCACTAGATCATCTTTTTTTTTAACCAAGATTCTTTCCTTACTGCAGACTCAGAGTCTGTAATGGGACCCTAGAGCACTGGGCTCTGCTTGGGTTGCTTTCCAGACACCTGGTGCACTGAGTGAGTCAGCTGCAGTGCACTTTACAGGTCCAGGGTATGCCTACTGGAGGGGGTGAAGACTGGATGGGGCATGTCTCTTGTGTCCTGCTTTGGCACTCTCCAGCTTGACTGTATTTGGAGTCTTCAGGACTCCTTCCAGACAACCGCTGCAGAAAGTCACAGGAACTTGCCCTTTTGGTGCCTGGTGTGTTGTTATTGTGCTATTGTCTCCGACTGCAACCCTGCAGAGGTTACTGCTTGGAGCTGCGGTTGCAACTCTTCATGTGTAGTAGGACATGATCAGTAAGAGGATGCTGCCCCACTTTTGAAATTTGCAACTTGCGCCCACCTTATTGAGCCTGCACAGCACCCTGTTTGTGTTTCTACTACTGTGCATGCACTGTGCCTCCTCCTATGTTGCACACTTACTTTCACAGCCTTTCCCATCCTCCACCTAGAGTCTGCACCACCACTGCTTTAGAGTGGCAAAGTCACACATTGCCATATAATTGCCACTGCCCCTGCAGCTGGTCGGGAGTACCCCTTTTGGGACCTGCACTCTTGCAGTACATCGGATCAAAAGCGAAGCGTGAGAAGTCCTCCCAATCCATTAACAGCTCTGGGGCAGCTTGTGGTGCCCCTGCCCACAGCCTGACCCGAACATCCTGAACAGCTGTCCCCTGCTGGAATCCTCATGCTCCTTGGAGTTTTCCCTAACACTCCTAAGTGTAGCTCCCTTTTCTGCGTTATTTTGCAACCATGTCAGACTTCATGGCTAAAATCACTTTCATGATAGCTGACTTGGCATGCAGAGTATGCAGCAGGCATCCTCCCATTCTGTGTCAGAGTTCTGATTTGCCTGTAGCTGCATTCAGCTAAGGATGAAGAGGAATGTAACCTATCTTTTTTCGATGAGTTTGTGCATTTTGCATTTTGCCCAGCTATTTTTCTAAAGCATTTTGCCCAGCTATACCCCATTGAGGAGCTGTTCCTTAAAGGCTAAGTTTTCCCACCTGACCACCCTTTTACCTGAATTACGGGGTTCTTATCACCGCAGGCTTGTTTACATTTTTTAATTTGGTGTGGCTGGAGAAGAACCTTTGTCAGCATCTGTTGAAAGAGAAAGTCCCATTTGTCACCACAGTAGAGAAACTTGTAGTTCTCAATGGAATACAGGTGTGGTGATGTCACCTCACTTGTAGTCCATTAACTCTTCCTCTCATTCATCTTACTGAATGTCCATACCTCTGTATGGACAGACGAAAGGGAGAATCTGCAGGAACCAGAGCATTGCACCCAAGATCCACTGATCGTGGTTGCAATGCTTTACTGGCTCCAATGCAAATCAATAATTGCATTTTTTTTGTATGAAGAAATGTGCATTTAGATTTTTTTTATTTAAAAGCTGCAATTATTGTTACAGAACTGGAGCCAGTCATTGCTGTGATGTCCATCTGCCCAACCTTGTATGGTCCAAGCACATGTCTTGTGATCTTGGTTCAATCTGTACTGATTATTCAGTTTTCCAACAATTTGAACTTTTACCTGTTGCCCTATACTATTGTATTGACAGGCTTGCAAATATCTTACACCTGATATCTAGAATGGACCTTTTGTCTGTACATATGCAAAGTACCCTTTGGGACAAATGCTGGTCTGCAGAACATCACTGCAAAAAATGCATGTTGTGCATGCCCTTTGATGGTGAGTGCCCCTTTTGGAACCTCTCTGAACAACTTTATCAAGAACATCACAGGCGTAAGAAGCACCCTTTTGTCCCAGAAAAAAATGGCTAAGCCTCAGACTGGAAAATCTTCTATCTCATAAGCTAAAAAGCGTTCTTTTGGTTTATCTCAGTCCTCTTGCTCGAAGGCCAGGCCTGGATATCAGTTTCATCACAAGCCTTGGAATCCCAAAGCCTCCAAGTCTGTAAGCTAGTCCTCCTTGCAATGAGGTGATGCCCCCACTTTTTATTGTTAGCCTTTGCTACCACCTGGATTGAACATACAGTATATTGGATGCTTGGGTGATGGACATGGTATCCAGGGTCTACAAGCTACAGTTTCAAACTCTACCACTTCTCCGCTGAATGATGTCAAGCATTCCAAAATTCCGGCAAAGATGAGCAGACCACTATGCTGCTCTCGCTCAATGGCTCTCTTAGGGAGTCATAACCATGCTTCCGGAAAAAGAAAGGTTTCAGGGTTTTATACTCAGACAGACATATTCACTGTCCCCAAAGCAAAATGCATTTGCCCCATTCTGGATCTAAAAGCACTCAACGACTTCATTCAAGTGGCTAGGGAGGAGTTCTAGATACATGTTTGGTGCAGGGAACTTGGTCGTCGAAGGAAGCTCGTCTTGATTGCAAAGTTAACCTGGATTCAATTAGATGTGGCATACATAAACCATAAGGGAGGAACCAGAGGTCTTTTGGCTTACAGAGAGGTCAATCAAACTGTGGCTTACAGTAGTAGAACGTCACATTCCAACTCTGTCCATTGAGCACATTCCAGGTGTGGAAAATTGGCAGAGGGATTTTCTCAGTTGTCAAACCACTGTCACAATCGGGGAACATCAGATCTGGACCACCTGGTTTCAAGACAACGACAAACCGAGTAGGTTTGTCTCCAGGTCTAGGTACCTTCTAGCCATGGCAATGGATGTCCTGTTGACTCTGTGGGATAGGTATAACCTGATCTATGACTTTCCTCCCTCTGAAGCTTCTTCCTTGTCTGCTTCTCAGGATTGAAACGGAGGGCATCCAAGTGATACTTACTGCACCAAAATGGCCCAGGTGGATGTGGTGCTCTGACCTCACCAGACTCCTTACAGACTCTCCGTGGGCTCTTCCAGATCACCTGATTCTACTGTCCCAAGTAGCGATTTACCACTCTGCTTCATGATCACTGACATTTAGGCCATGGCTGTTAAAGCCATAGTCCTAAAAGCCTGATTTCATTCTTTCTACACTCATAAAGGCTAGGAAATGCACCACTCACAGGGTCTATCATCGTAACTGGAAGGTGTACTTTCGCATGGTGCAAGACATGGAAATTCCATCTCGGGAGTTACTCTGTAGTGACGCATCCTGGCCTTTCTCCAGTCTGGTCTGGATCAGCATTTGGCTTTGAGTACCATCAAAGGCCAGATCTCGGCTCTTGTAATTCTTTTCCAGACTGTTTGGGGTTGATTTACTAAAGGCGAATAGGATGTTCACTTGGCAAGGGAATTTGCACTGTCCAGGGACATTTTTCTTAGCTTAGTAAATGTGGTGAAATTTCACTTTGTAAAAAAACCCAATAAGGAAAGGAAAATAAAAACAGCATTTTTGCTTGCTCGTGATTGGATGATGGTGGTCAGCAGAGCTTCATGTCACTAATTAAGGGGAAACTTCCCTTGCAAAGTGAACAGCCTATTTGCCTTTGGTAAATCAACTCCTTTGCCTCTCATTGCCTGGTAAAATATATTGTGCAGAGTGTGACAGTTCAATCTATAAATCCACCTGTGATTCTGTGGAAGCTCAACCTGGTTCTGTTAACCCTTCAAAAACTGCCTTTGGAGCCTATCAGAGATATTAATTTGTCTATTTCACTCTCTACGAGGTAAGTTTGAGTTAGTGGCCTTGTCTTATGAGGACCCTTTTCTGGTGCTGCACAGGGACAAAGTTGTCCTAAGGCTTAGAGCCTCCTTTATCTCTAATGTGGTTTTCACCTTTCACAAGACATTGTGCTTCCACCTCCCTGTCCTGTACCTGTACATTCCAAAGAGATATGCCTCCATTGTTTGGATGCGGCGCAAGCTGTTTGTGTTTACCTCTCCACTATGGCTTCCGTCCAACAGACTAATTACCTTATCATTCCTGAAGGTTCCCATAAGGGACAGCCTGCCTCTTGTTCCACTATTGCTGGATGGGTTAGGAACAAGATTACACCTTTTCCTGTCATTGTGCACTCCACTAGATCAGTGAGTGCCTCTTCAGCCTTCAGCTGTCTGTTTCTCAGATTTGCAAGGCTGCCACCCAGTCTTCTATTCACACATTTGCTAAGTTCTACCAAGTGGATGTTCAGGGCTCTTCTCTGCCAGTATCAGATGAAAAGTCCTTCAGGTAGCTCTTTGAGCTACAAGCTACCCCGGTTTTACACAGTTGTTTTGGAGGGCTTGTTAGCCTTTTGTTTCCTGTGTTGTCTGCCCTTCATTTGGTCTGCTTTTGGACATTCCTCTTGTCTCAAACCTAACCTTATTTACTTTAATGAATGATCAAGAAAACAGGATTTTTGTACTTACCATAAAATGTTTTTCTTTAGGGGAATTAGGCACCACCCCTCGCTTTTTCACAAAACTGGAGCATGGTGGAAGTAGGACGGATTATATCTGGCATACTAACCGCTTTAAGAGTTTGCAATCCATTGTATGCAGCAGTATAACCACCTTGTCTCTGAATTAATGTGACCCCTAATTACCTATAAGAAAAAGTTAACTGCAAAAATCCATTTTCCGGGTCTAAATACTGTCTGCCCTGGTGACACTTCGTTTTCCTTATTTCTTGTCCTAATATCACAGGGATAAAAAGTGAACAGAAATCTTTTTACTGGCATTACACATGAATAAAAAACACACCAACTCTTCTGAACTCTACCCAAAATGGAATGAAAGAGTGGGAACCTGAACATCTCATTGTTCTTATCAGGAAACAAGCAAATAGAAACATAGACTGATTTAAGGTCAGAGTTAAACAAGACTGCATACTCTCACCATACTTATTAACCCTGTATGCTGAACATATAATAAGAAGCCAGGCTGGCGGAAAATAAAAGAAGTTTTAGGATTGATGAAGGGAACATTAACAACCTTTGATGACAATACACTCATAGTTGAAACTGTAGAGGAGATCATAGAGAAAGTTAAAGTACAAAAGCCTTGTTTCTTTTAAAAGATGGAATTTCATCTAAATATCAAGAAAAATAAGGTTATGACAACAGGATAGACAGCTAACTCCAGAGTTCATGGTGAAGACATAGAAGTAGTAGACAGCTTTTGCCTTCTTGGATCAATTATTAACAAAAGGGATCCAGCAGTCAAAAATATGATGCAGACTGGCACTTAGAAGCCCAAGGGTGGAAATCCTAAAAAAGATTTTCAAAAGTACTGATGTGTCTAAGTACCAAGATCAGAATTATCGAGGGTAAGGTATTTTCTGTCACTCTCTCTGGATGTAAAAGCTGGACAATGAGCAAGCAAGACAAAAAAGATGATCCCTTTGAACTCTGGTTCAAAGAACCAACTTGTTGGAAAAGACAATAATGCTTGAAAAAGTTGAAGGAAAGAGAATGACCAGCAATACAGTGGCAAGATACAGCTATAGCAAGTATGAACATGCCATGGGGAAAACTTTAGATCCAAATACATAGATGAATCGTAAATTATATGCACATTTCTGCTTTTCTTCTGTAGTTTGTCAGTAGTAATTTAAAGCAGAAGTATTGGAAGAGTAAAATGTACTCTTCTCAATACTTAGACCTACGGTGTCACATGCCGGCTCTATAGATTGAGAGCTGAGAGATCACATACCGCTGATCGGTCACCTCAAGGTCTTCTCCCTGCAGAGAGCAGTGATTGTCAGTCACTGCTTCCCACAGGGATTTCCCCCTCCCCTCTCTGCTCCTCCAGCACTCATTGGAGGAACAGCCAGGATGGGGCAGGCACGGATGGGTCTGGCTCTAGAGAGGCAGAGCCTGCTGGGAATTATGCAACAGAGAGGATCCCGAAAATATTGTTGGGATCTTTGCTGGCTGCAGCACGGCTCTGCACTGTCAGCAAATAGCGAGTTTGGGTCACAGGAGTACATCAGTAAACAGGAGTAAATGTACTCTTTTGACCCAAAAGGGGACTAAAGCCAGAAAAAAAGGTTTGGCTTAAGTTCTCTTTTAATGCAACAGGATTTTCACAAGTTAATATGGAGGCTTGGAAAGCAAAGTGGTGTGGCAAGATCTGAAGAAAAGTCGAGATCTGCATATATATTTTGGTAGCTGTATCTCTGCATCTCCTGATGTTATCACTTAAGGTTATTACTGCTTATGCATGCTTTCATCCTGAGTCTGTCAGAATTGCCCAGGTTTGTGTTTTATTTTAACATCTTGCAAGACACTGTAACCCATAACAGCCAATCCAAAATCACCTTTTATTAGATTGCACTATTACACTTACACTATTCTGCCAAAAATGTGTCTAATTAGTTGCTAACAGCTGATTCACTTAATTTCTGTCTGCGGTGTTACAAAATAAGCCAATAACTCCATCCTACCTGAATCCAATATGTTTAGCAAGGTATACTATCTTCAGAACAAAGCGTATATAAGAAGCCATATATAGTCTCCACTGTAATTGCTGAAAAAATGAATCGACTCACTATTGTGAACTGAAGTGCTAATGCATACATAATCAAGACATGAACTTCATCTAATCTGCTGTAATCAGTCATAGCATAGCTTTATGATATTTTAAGGTTTATGTATATGCCTCACTTGCAAGAATACAGCCTTTTGACAAAGCATGTACAGCAAGTTCACATGGATCTGGACTATGGCTGTTCTGTTGTTGACAGCAGAACTGACCCAATCCACTGTGGGTTGCATGTATTACTTGCATGTTTATAAAGTTACATTCATGTACCATACTCATCATTTCACTGTATTTTTTTTCTTTCTGCTAATAATTGTAGTCGGCTGTTGCATCCTTGCCTTCCTGCTGGGCTTGATCTTTGTTCAGCGTTCGGGGAATTATTTCGTCTCCATGTTTGATGATTACTCTGCCACTCTACCACTCACCATTGTGGTCATCCTGGAAAATATTGCAGTAGCTTGGGTGTATGGCACAAAGAAGTAAGAATCATATCACTGTCTGATTAACACATTGAACCTGAATCTAGTATTTTTTTAATGTACCCAAACTGACAAGCAAAATTATATGAAAATAAGTTGTCTTTTTTATTATGTGTTTTGAGACCGTTTTTTTTTATAGAAATATAAAAATGTTTGTTATAAAATAATATTTATTTCTGTATCCCTCAATGAAGTACAGAGTGATGATCAGATATATCATAGGACCTCTGGGTTTATATTGCCACCTTCAGAAAGCTAGGTGCAAAGAAATGAAAACTAATGGTCAGGCCCCATCTGGTGACTAAACTTGACAGTGGTCCTAACCTTTCTCTGTGTCATCCAAATCTAAAAAAAAGTTTTGCCTTTAGTTATAGTGTACTTTAATGTTTCTAGTAGAAATCTACATAAAATCACCCACCTTAAGAGCTGGGGTAGGCTGGTGGTGTCTGTTAGCCTTTTTCTTTTGTGCAGCATCAGCAGAAAAGGAAGCAAGGTTTTGAGGCCATCCTGCATGAAACGTTTATAGATTCAAATCCAAAGCAGGAACATCTGAAGAGGCAACAGGAAACAGCAGGACAGGTGATGGAATTCCAATGAGGCAGTAGAAAGGAGACCCTTGAAAATGCAGCCATAGGAAAAAGTTCTACCTAGTTATTCTGTGCTTGAAATACTAAGCATCCCAGGAACTGGTCAAAGAGTTTTTCAGCAGTATAAGAGGATGGAACTTGGTGATAAGTGTTCTTAAGCTTAGTCAGCAGATGTAAATGATTTGTAGAAATCATCATGGAAGGATATGATTGGTTCCTGAATGGGAACTATAGAGTGAAACGAATCTATAACGGGAAAGAGAACAATCGGTATTCTTGGTACCAGGTGAAAAAGTGACAGTAAAATTAAAGTTGAAGCTCAGATTGGAGAAAGTTAATTGCTTGTTTTGTCTAGGGGAATTGAACTAAGGTGGCTTTTTCCTTGCTCCTTCCAGCTTCCTCTGCGGCGCAAGACCCCGAAATTGCTTCTCTTTAGTGCCCAACCAGTTGCAGTTCTGCAACGTTATCATGTACAATGCAAGACGCTTAGGGAACACCCACATCCTAGCAGCCTCTGATAACAGAGGACTGCACCAAGTGAGAGATGAGGTCAATTATTTTACCTTATTTGTCATTCCCTAAACAAAAAAAGAAGTTAACAAACACTGCAGCCCAGAGTTCACCTTTAGGCCCCATGCACACACAAATCGACCTGCACGTACAGCTCCGTGCTGCGTGCAGGGCCGTACCAAGTAGCTGCCAGGAAGGACAGGGGCTGCGTGTGATTAGTATGATTGCAGGTCCGTAGGGGTGCGGGTTTTCTGGCCGGGACGCATACAGGATCCATTCCGGCGGCGTCTGAATACGATCACCTGCACCCCTACGGACCTGCAATCATACTAATCACACGCAGCCCCTGTCCTTCCTGGCAGCTACTTGGTACGGCCCCGCACGGAGCTGTACGTGCAGGCCGATTTTTGTGTGAATGGGGCCTTAAATCTTGAAAAGAAGGCCCAGCAGACCTGACAATAATTTAGTCTCTCGTCAAAAATAAGATACTCCTAGTTTTGTGGTTATTCAGAATGTTAATTGACATAAAAGATGCTTACCAAAGATGACCCCACTCACTTCCAAGGTGAGCTTGATGGAAAGCAGTTCACAATTAGTAAGATCATAGTTGTGTTCAGTAGCAAATACATTCATAGAAAAATGGACACTGGGTTGTTTGCCTTGAAAATCAGAACACTGAGAGAAGTTGGCAATATCGGACACATCAGCTTTAAGAACAAATAGTGTTACAAAGGCTTTTTGAGCATCAGGAAATTAAAAACCCTTTTTAGTCAGGGCAGTAAGAGGAAAAACTATCTTAAAAAACACCTTTATGGATTATCAATAGTCATTGTGAGAACCCCAGGAATTGTTGAACAGTTTTTACAGAGTTGAGGCATTTTTGATTGGCTGCAACAACTTTACTGGGATAATCTCAATACCTTCAGAGGACAAGATGAAACCTAAGGAGAAAACCTTTCCCTGCTCAAAACAACGATCCTCCGCCTTGGCATAGGGACCATTTTCTCAAAGATGAAGAAGAACCTTCCGTACATGAATATGATGTTGTGGGATAGAGGTAAAATAAATAAGAATGTTACCTAGGTAGAAAAGAATAAATGGATCAAGATTGTCTGTAAACATGTAATGAATGAAATCCTGGAAAACAGCAGGAGCATTACAAAAGTAATCACCAGGTATTTGTAATGCCCATCTTGCGTGCTAAATGCTGTTCTTTATGGGGGTTTTTTTTTATACGAATGATGTTGTAGGCCCCCCTCAAGTCTATTTAGTAGGGATGCATCAATACCGTTTTTTCGGTATTTAGTACTAGTAGCGATATTTATATTTCGGTACTCGCCGATACCGGTACTTCCGGTAGCATGGAGCCGGCTTCCCAGGCAATCCGAAAGCAGGGAGGCGGGTCATTACCCACTGCCCAACTCCATGCTGATTGCCGGCTTCCCAGCCAATCAGCATGATGCCAGCTTCCTGGCCAATCAGCATGGAGCCAGCTTCCCGGCCAATCAGGAAGCTGGGCCGTGAGTCATTACCCACCGCCCGGGCTTCCTGATTGGCCGGGAAGCCGGCTCCATTTTCCCTTGCGGCACTGCCGGTCAGAGGAAGTGGGCAAGTTTTAACATGAGGAGGGAAGGTTCAAGGAAGCAATTTGATGGCACATTCATAAGGCTTATGGGGAGCTACGATCTCAGCTTGTTTTTTTCAAATACATCCAGAGCAATTAGCATACTGAGGCAAGACAAATTGGAAAAGGTGACCACTAGTACTAGTGAGGGTGGCAGACATGAAGAAAAAGTAGGGCCTAAAGATATTATTTGCTTATTACACAAGGAAATATGGTGTCATGAGTTCAAAGCAAGGCAGTCCAAGAATAACCGTACTGCAAGGTACCTTATGATAAAGAAGCATGTATTATTTAAATGAAGTGCACCAACCAACAGAATAAGTGGAACAGTAACCAAAGAATATGAAAAGAGATTGAATAAACAAATATTAAATAAAACAAAGAAATTGAGCAAAAGCATAACATGGGGATTTATAGAGTCCTTCAGGACTATGAGTGGGATGCCACAAGACTGAGGAGAAACAACGTAAATAAAAATTCTATTTTAGGTGGTACAAGGGGGGTGTAGTCTCAGGTGGTTGATCCTGCAACTTTTTGATCAGTAGTATCCTAATGTTTCCCCAGCAGGAAGTGGTTTAGTGGCTCTTGACATTGGTATTTCTTTTGCTATTCTTGGTGTGTACCTCCATCTTATTCCCTCTGTTAGGCTTGAGCCATGGGACCTCAGCCTGATTCCAGCAGTTTTGCAGTAGCCTTAAAAACATCCAGGAAATACTCTTGTGGACCCTTGTGGACCTTCATGAGGAGATTGTGTTACTCTTGTGTTGTCAGGTTTCGGTTTATCCTTTGAGAGCTTTGCACTCATTATATTCGGTTAAGGCCATCAGGATGTACAATCGTGTGAAAAACTAAGTACACCCTCTTTGAATTCTATGGTTTTAAGTATCAGGTCATAATAAAAATCACCTGGTTCTTAGCAGGTGTTAAAACTTGGTAAATACTTTACATCCTCAGATGAACAACAACACATGACATATTGCACCATGTCCTTATTTCTTTTCCAAACATAAAGCCAAAGTGGAGAACTAAGTACATCTTATTATTCAATCGCTTGTAGAACCACCTTTAACAGCAATAGCCTTTAAGTAATCGTTTTCTGTATGACTTTATCGGTCTCTCACATCATTGTGGAAAAATGTTGTCCCACTCTTCTTTGCAGCGCTGCTTCAGTTCATTGGGGTTTGCGGGCCTTTGTTTATGCACAGCTCTCTTAAGGTCCCACCACAGCATTTCAATTGGGTTGAGGTCTGCACTTTGACTGGGCCATTGCAACTCCTTGATTCGTTTCTTTTTTCAGGCATTCTGTTGTAGATTTGCTGGTGTGCTTGGGATCATTGTTGTGTTGCATGACCCAATTTCGGCCAAGCTTTAGCTGTTGGACATATAGCCTCACAGTTGATTCTAAGATACTTTGGTATACAGAGAAGTTCATAGTAGACTAAATCACTGCAAGGTACCTTAATTCCTATGGAAGCAGTAAGGGTGTACTTGGTTTTTCACACATAACTTCTCCATTTTGGCTTTATGTTTATAAAACCATAGAATTCAAAGAGTGTGTACTTTCTTTCTCACATGACTGTACCTCAATACAAATATCAATTTCCTTGAAAAATAGATTCATTGTGTGTCATGAAGAAGGGACTTGCAGCTTTTTCTTACACTATATCCAGAAGGATCTTTCCTGTAAATGTTACTGCTTTTTCCACTGTAGCAGTTAAAGCTTCATAAGCCTTTCATCATCAGGCCTTTGGGTTTGTAAGTGGCAACTTGGTCTTCTGTGCATAACTTTATGAAGACATCAGGGGTTTATTAGGCCCCTTATGTCACCTAGGGACCCCCAAAGGAGCTGATAAAGCATGTCTGCTTCACCAGCTTCTTTTCCAGCTACAGAAGCCAGAGAAATGACAGGCTGAAGGCGGAAGTGATGTAATACAAATCCTCCCGCATTTAGAGATTGTAGGGGAGATCAGCAGGTGGAAGTGTGCTGATCTTCCTCCGTTCTCTCCTGGGTCTGCAATGGGGACAGGGTAGCCTGGGATAACTCTGGGGGGGGGGGGGGGG